>NC_138104.1:8477586-9077586 GCF_964146895.1 Miniopterus schreibersii | reverse complement strand
CTTCTATGTCACTGAATCTATTTTGTTCATCAGATTATTGTGTTTATATTCCATTCTCTTGTTATTTCCTTTCATAATTTCTTTTATCTTGCTCCAAGAAGAGAATCGTAGCCAACACATGACTAAGGTTGTTCCTGGTTGTTTGTTCCAAATAAACCGTTATCCTATTCAGGCCCAGAAAATAACAAATTTATATCTTTTTTTTTTTCTATGAATATATACTCAGAGGTGTATGTGACCATCTTGCTGAAAAATTCTGGTAATTCAGTATAACTGAACCAGAAGTGTCAAGAATTCATGAGGTACACAGACACTAACTCTGGTCTGTGTTCACAGAAGTCTGTGGTCACAGGAACCCCCAGGGTACAGGATCCCACAGAGCTGAATAAAGGAACCTGCAGAAGATTCATATCTAAGAAGCATCTGGGCCTGCCTGGGGGAGCACTGCATTTCCAGGGTTGCTTTGAATAAACTACCTTCTCAAACTCTCCCACCTCTACTCCACATTTCTCTGAACAAGCTGCAAGTCAAATTCCCAAGAAGCTACTTGGACAAAGGTGGAATACCTGGTTTTGGGATAATAACATGGGTGGGGCCTCCTTGTGGATCTCTATTACATATACTGACTTCTTATAAGAAACATGTTCCCCTGTACTTCAAAGACACACATTCAGCTGCATTTGCATTAAACACTTATTTTCAAATAATCATGACCTTAAATTTTTACCTTGAAATTTTTGGAAGGTTAAATAAAATATCATAGTTGCTGTTCACAGTGAAACCAAGCCTGCCTCACCAATACCCCAAATATACTTCCTGCCCCCTCCCCAGTTTCCTCCTGATTTAACCAAATACCTTCAATCTTTTTAGAAAAATATTAACTGAATATCTGTTCAATAATAAGCTCCTCAAGAATGCGTCGTCTCTGTTTCCAAGCAGCCAACCAGAATCAAATTAAAACCCAGAGACTACTGAAGTACACTGATACAAATTACCAAAAGTCAGAAGGCATTTCTGATGCTAAGTATTCATGGAAGTTGTCTTTAAAGTAGTTGATGGCAGCAAACATAAAATGTCATTAAAATTTAGCAAAAAAGGAAAGAAAAATCATGACATTCAACTTGTTACTCTAAGAATAAAATACACATAAAATCATGTGACTTCAAAATCTACTTATTGCATAAAATTTGTTATGAAATAACATAAAAGGGTATCTCAGCCAAGAGTCAGTCAGATCTCCTGCTCATAGGCTTCCCTCACTTTTCTGGACACCCCATCCAGTCACCTACCACAGCAATTTAGAACAAGGACAAAGAGGACACCAGCTACTTGCACCCCTTCTTCCCAGCTAGGGCTTCTGCTTAGAATACTATCTAGGGTTGTCAAATTTATCAAAGGAAAATATAGGACTCCCAACCAAATTTGAATTTCAGATAAACAACAAATAACTTTTTAGTATAAGTATGCTCAAATCTATATATTATCTGTCCACCCTCTCCCTATTTATTCTTCTACCCGTGTGAGTTGAGCTAAATAGAGTCGAATAATCCAAAACTCAATTTGCCCCCTTTACCTTAAAGTTGTAAGCAGCCCTCTCCATGGAATCAGCCCAGGTTCTACTTGGCCTTTAGTTGCCCGGAGCAAACCAGAAGGCACTCTCAGTCCCAGCTTACCTGACCAGCTACAAGGAATTTAAGGAAGTTGACTGTTGGGGAAAGCAGTTTTTTATTTCATGGCTCCTCCCACCAAAAAGCTTCACATGGCTCCCTCCCAATCCTGTCAGCCACTTAGCTTTCCCACCCAGAGTGGTGCAAGTGTATATTCAAATGACTTTGATGCCTGCCAGAGCTCCTCCCTTAGGTTAGAATGAAGACAGGCATGGTGAGTGACCACCACGCCTAACTACTGATTCTAAATTTATACAGAAGTTTTAAACATCTGAATTATTACAGGAAAATGAGGATTTTATGATTTTAAGGTTTTTATATGTGTGGGGGGGTGAGGAGGGCAGATTTTTTTTTTTATCCTTCAGGTCTGTCTGTGGCATACTCAAATTCAAGCAACAGTCATCCATTGAAGCTCAGGAAAATGACTACTTAAGCTTCATGTTTCTATATGCACACACAAGATCTATGCAGATACTTATTCAAAACATGCAAAAATGGCATGAATAGCCATTATTTGCATAGATTTATTTTCCAGTCAACCCTTGATAATGCACATTAAAAGACTGGGAGAAGTAGAGGGGCATGGTTAATTCTAATGAACAAAATAATGTATTCAGGAAAAATGGCAATCCATAATAGCTCCACATTATAGAATATATATATTACAAAAGTGACAATTTTGAACATTTAAGAATCAGTTTCTAGACACAATTCTGAAATTATTTTTTATTCATTAAGAATACAAACTCCTTCATTGGAATTATCAAAGATTCAGAATTAGTACTCTCAAAAAGAATGAAATTGTACTTCACTGAGGAAGTTTATATGATAATAGACAACCTGTCACAGAAATATTAAATACTAAAGCTGGAATGGCTCTTAGAGATCATTTAGTCCAGCATTTGCCAGAGTGTGTACCAGAGACCACTATTCATTCCCAAGAACCCTCAAAAACTGAGTTTCCTAGTTAAATACTTGTAAGAAATGGCAAACTATATTCCTCTCATGTAGACTGACAACACACCAGAGCATAGTAAAGTTTCTCTTATATGTTCTACAGTAAAGAAACCTGCTTACTTTTGTTAATAGCATTTCCCAACATACTTTAATCACAAAAACCATCCCTCTTTTTATTTTTTTATCCTCACCCGAGGATATGTTTATTGATTTTAGAGTGGGAAGAGGGAGAGAGAAACATCGATGTGGGAGAGAAGCATGGATCTGTTGCCTCCCACACGCTCCCTGAACGTGGATGGAACCCAAAACCTAGGTATGTGCCTTGACCGGGATTCGAACTGATGACCTTTTGGTATACAGTACAAAGCTCCAACCAAACTTCTAAATAAAGACTCAAAAATACTTCTAATATTAAACATGGAAATAAATGGGAGTTCTACAGATATATAAGAAAGAAGAATCAAAACAAATAAGGGAATTGTTTTCCAGCCCGCTTACTTTAGTTCAGGGTCCTTGGTGGCCAGAGCCTCTCCCAGCAGCTCTGGGCACAAGGCAGGACCCACCCTGAACAGGACACACTTCCATCACAGGGGCACTCAGACTGGGACAATTTAGATACCTCAGTTCCCCTTACATGCACATCTTTGCGATGCGAAGGAAACCAGACAACCTGAAGAAAACCCGTGCAGACATGGGAAAAACATGCAAACTCCACAGAGACAGTGGCTCTGGCCGGGAATCAATTTTTCCCCCTCATCAACTTTATAACAAAACAACATCATTTGAAGATCTCCTTACTTGATTTCCCAAAAGCTAAAAAAAAAAATGGTGATTTTTCCTATGAATGCTACAAAGAAAGATCCCACAAACATCTTCCCAACTCCCAATGCCAAAGCTGTAAGTTCTGTCAGATATTTCCAAATGGCTGCTAAAGCTTTCTTCTTTTATTTGAATGTATGTTAGGCAACTTCTGAAGTTACAACTTTGAGTCTTATCTGTTTAACTGGATTTCCTACATTATGACTTCTGTCCCTTGAACCCATGCCAGTTAGCTTAGGTTTTCCATGACTTAAGGGTCTCAAGTGAATTTTAACTGCTCTAAAACTTGGGAAGTAAGAACGTATTTGGCAATCCCTTCCATTCCTAAGGGTCTTAGCTTTGCACTCAACTTAAACCTTGGGGTTTCCACTTGGCAAAATTAAATTTCCTGTCTCTAAGTAAAAGGAAAGTTACAAAGAAGAATTAAATTTAGACAAATATCTTGCAAACTTAGAAAGAGGGTATAAAGTGAGAGAGGCAATGATTATTTTTCAGATTTAAACAATTTAGCTTTGCAGAGCTCAGAATGCTGCTAAGAATAAATTAAATAATTACAACTCTATAGCCAGACACGTAACCCTCCACCCAGAGGTCATATGAAGGGCAAATACAGTTATTGATTAACCTTTGCATTTTTAAATTAGAGGCACAAAGATGAAAATCAGTCCCTCCTTTGCTAAACATAAGTCTTCTTTCAGATAAAGAAAATTAAAAGTGTGATATCAAAATGGCTGTTTACAGGGTCTGGCTAAATTCTTAAGTGTGAAATCATGTTTCAGATCCCAAATAGAGCAAAATGTATCCACTTTAAGCCATTTTCCTCATATTCCTACCCAACTACCAAACTAACACCAAATATACAATGATAATATTTTTTTATATCACCAAAAGTCTTATTGAGACCTCTGTGTTAACTTGTTATTAAAACTGTAGGCATTTTAGAGTATCAGGCAAATACTACACCCCCCAAAAAAAACTCCAAACACGTTGTATATTTAAATAAAGTGGTGTTTTTAGCCAAGGGATTCTTTTAAAACGTATCTGAAAATTAGACCAACTTAGCTTTCGTTTTGTTCTGCAGACATAAGAAAAGCAATTTATTGATACGAATTCTTTTTCTTTTAAAAACAAAGATCTATGCTGCCTCGCCTGAATATCTATCAAGTATATTAAGTTTCATCCAGAATGTGTCTCAGGGATTTGAACAGAATTGACAAAGTTCTAGATAAAAGTACTGAGATTACTTTTTAAAATATATGTATTTTAAAATTATCCTGTTTCAGTCTAACTTAGTAAATATACTAACCTTGTTAAGCTCACCTGCTTTCAGTGAGAAGTTAATATTTGATGATGATGAAACTGTTCCTGGTATTTAAAGAACCTAAACAAGGCTATCCACAAACAATGTGACTAGAAATGGGGTTAGTTTAAAGAAGATAAAATGATAAGTGGAGGTTTTATGTTTTAAAATAAATCAATCCCTCAACCATAAAGTCTCATATCCTTACAGAGAAGAATTTGAAATATGACCTCTACCAGAGAATGCCTATCTCCAAATCTAAAACAAGGAAAAATAAAGCAAAGCAAAGAACAGAAAAAGTTAATTAGTAATTTTTAAATCTATTCATTTGAACTCCTCAAGTCAGTTTCAACAGCTGGAACAAGAGTTACTGGGAGAATAGTACCCTTGTAGGGATGTAGTGTTCTTTGAAAATATATACCCTCTATATTAACCACAAAAAGGTTTCAAGGGTCATAGTAAAAGTCTTATTGATACCTTTTGATTAGTGGACTCCTTATTTTAGTAAGGAAAAATAAAATAAAACAGATTTACTCTAGCTTCATTGTGCCTTCCCTGAAAATTAGAAAACTTCAAAAAAACAGGTCTTTGTGAAAAATAAAAGTCCAGTTTATGTGTCTCTTATATAAGGCAAATAAAATTTAATTCTAGAAAAAAGTATTTTATAAAGTGATACAGTGAAATAAACATCATTGTGCCAATCTTTCCCACTTATTTTTCTACTAAATATAACTAGAAATTTTAATTGGTTTTATTTTGTTTCATGTTTTACATTGACTTTATATACTAGACTCTAGTATATAAGGTCAAATGACCTTTAGAAATGAACTAATTCTTACCATTTATGACTGTGCTGGAGAATAATTGTATATACAGTTTTAACACATGTATTTGGCATGTGACAACTGCTGACACATATTTAGACACCAGGTTGAGGCCTCCATAAAATTATATTTTCCATTAATATCTTGAAAGTGGTCATAATGATAAACCCCTTTAAGGAATTTATAGAACTCTGCAATCTGGTTTCCCTTTTTTTTCACACCACATCCACCTGAATAATAGCAACTAACTTTATTATGTATTTATCATGTGCTAGACACTATTCAAAGTGCTTTATATGCATTACCTCATTTAATCTTCACAATAAACAACCTTAGGAGGTCAGTGTTTTATTGAGGAACTGAGACACAGAGAGGTAAAGAAACTTACGCAAGGTGACAGATCTAACGTAGCAGAGCTGGGATTGGAACTGAGGTGCTCTGGACCTGGAGCTCACATTCCTAACCAGCACACTATTACCCCACAAATACTTTGACATTAACTAAACTGAGGAATGAGCTAGTTCAAATATTTCTACTGTCTGGGCCACTATTTTTTCCTCTAAGATTATTGCACGTCAACCGGCTGTTAGGTATGTCCAGAAACTATTTAAGCTAAATTTATGGAGAATAAGATGTTTTGTTACTTATCTAGGGATCTTGGGTGACTTGAAAACAAGTAAGACAAGGTAACTGAATGTCCATTTTTTTAATAGCACGTACACCTGAATCATTACAGCTTACTTTATTGTGTATTTACCATGTGCTGGGCACTGTTCAAAGTGCTTTATATGCATTAAGTCTTTCATCCTTACCGAAGCAGAACAATTAGTACAAACCTGTCCTCTCTTAGCTCAGCTTTTTATTAAATGCTTGCACAATAGAATTTTGCCATTTGGTTTGGGAGAAGCAGTGTCATATTATCAGGAGTTGGGTTATAAGAGTTTAAACACAAACAACCATGACCTGACAAAAGGACAGTCCAGCAAAACCTGATGGACATAGAGAACAGATGGAAGTGGAGCTCAGTGAAAGAGTTGGTTGTGTGCATTTTGTGGCTGTCATTACCACACTAAAAGAAGACTCTTTTAAAAACACAGTAGTGCCATTTAGAAGCAGATTTACTCAGACCACAAATGTCTAAGTGTTGTAGCTTCAACGCTATCATAAAGCAGAGAAAATGTCTAAATGGTGACAAAAGATCAACTGTATCACAAAGTAGTGCCGAGTGTTTCATTCCACTAAGCATTTCATTCCACTAAGAGCACAAGCAAATGAGAATGCACATACACTACACACAAAAAACTACACAACCAAAAGCTTAGTAGTAGGGATTTCATTTAAATGACCAGAGAATGTACATACTTTGAGATGGAGCAAAGCAGGGTGATTGATGAATTGTGGGCCTGGGAATTAGGGTTTGACTTTTTCAGTACTTCAAAAGTAGGATATGAACAGGAGTTATGTTTATTTTATTTTCTATATTGCCAATTTATTTTTGGGTAAGTAAATAAATCTAAAGACTTCAAATACAAATCAATACGTGGATATATCAGGTAAAAACTTCAATAATATAAACACATCAATTCTATTTATAACATCATTTAGGTTTTCCCACAGCTTTTTAAAAACAAAGTGTTATAGATACTTGCTGATGATAGTTGCGAACCTGGATTTTATAAGTGACTGAACGACTGGGCATGCAGAACTCAAAAGTGTACTTATACTTTTAAAGACAATCTCATAGAGAAAATAACAATAGTAAAAAATCCAGTGTTGAAATAAATCAACTGTTTGGAGTGAGGTCACAGGCTATTCATACTTTGACTTCTCATATATTTGTTCCTAGACAAAGCAGTAATAAGTCTAAATTTTAATATGATTTCCATTTTTTATTAGAAAGAGTGCTAGACCGGGATTTAAATGTCCTGGATTCTGATTGCCTTTAGATCATGGCTAAATTATTTTCCAATTCTGTGCATCAGTTTTTCTAGGAATAATTTTGGACCCTATACACTTCAGAAGTACTTTGAACAAATGAAAAGTAAAATTTAGTGTGTTTTGAAAATATAATGAGTACAAAATGTAATAAGTGTTATACTTATTTCTCTTTATTAGTTCTTTCAAATAGAACTAAAATTGTTACTGTGAATTAAATATTAAAATATGACAGATTACAAACTGTTTTACCATTTTACCTCTCCACAAAAGTAGTGCATTATTATATGAGTAATTCTTGATGTTGTGGGTAAATTATCATGGGCCTAGAGAGGGAACTTATATACAATGTTAAAGAGCCACGGACACTTCTCTTCTTAGAACTGGATATTGTTAAACAGTTGCTGCTCCCACAGCTCAGCAGTATGATAGGTGAAATAGCAGAGGATAGAGAAGCCGATTCAGGCTTTAATCTTATCCTTGCAAATAACTGAAAAGATAAAAGAATTACTGCTCCCTTTTTAACTGGCAATAAGCCAGTGCTTACTTAGGGAGACCTGTTTATCTAATCAAGAGACACATGTCTACCATCACAAGCTTCTTACTTTAAGGTCTCTCATAATGAAAATACACTTTAGAAACATAATGACTAAACATTTAAAGTAATTTCTATTTTATAAAAATGTTTGGAACACCACACTTTTTGGTTGATACACTTAAAAATTTTTACTTTGCCAACCTGCTGTTATATTTTATTTATAATATTAAAGTGATAAAAGAAATCAGGCAAGTCATTTTTGCCTTGTAAGTTAGGAGGATAAAGCAAAGCAAATAACAGACAATAAAAGAAGATGTTAATGGTGCTTAAAATACTAACAAATAATTAATTACAACAAAAGGATTTTGAATATTATTTATATAAATTGGTGAAATATTAAAATTGCATTTCATTATAAAACTTTATAAGTTTTTGAACTAATTTTTCACTTTTTCATTTTTATGCGAAACTCTTAGAAGCCAAGATTGACTCATATAAACATGAAACATATTTGAATATGTGATATGTATGTATATACATATACATTTCTATTGTTAAAAACTAAAAATATACAACAGATATTATAAATATGAAATAACCATTAGAACTAATAAGTATATAACTATATAACATATGTATAGACACCTTTTTATGCCTCCACATTTGCTGCATATAAAATTTTGAAAGCCCCCCTGTAACAGCTAGAAACACCAACATTAGAGCTCTTGGGGTATTAAAAAAGTCACTAATGTTTTCAAAGTGTTATAATAGGAACATTTTTTTTTTGTTTTGGTTTCATACATTTAGACACATATTATTCTTCCCCAATATCTGTGATGTAATGTTCCCTGAGAATTTTCTATATGCTCCACAAAAATAGGGTCCTGTGGTCAAAGAATTTTGAGAACTGTTGGGTCAAACAAAATTAAACTGCCATCTTTTGTGCATTATGTTTCAAAGCCTTATCTCTAATTAAGTCTTATTAGCTAATAAGCATTGTGGTACTCCTTGGGGGGAGAAACATAACAAGCTTCTCAAAGATTATATATATAATCTTCCAGAACAGACACCATTTTCTTTCTACCAGATATGAACATAAACAATAACCCAAGAATGAGGCCATTTGAAAAGAACAGTGGGAAAAGGGAAGGAAAACCATTTAGGGAGCAACTGCTGAGAACTCTGAAACTAAGAAGTACCTCTCTAGATGATACTCTCCTGGACTGGCATGGTTTTCCCTAAACCAATGATTTTAAAGTTTTAGTCTTCATCAGAATCACCAGGAGGGCTTCTGGAAATACATATCCTCACACCTACACCCAGAGTTTCTGATTCAGCAGTTCTGTGGGGTAACCTGAGAACTGGCATTTCTAATGAGTTCCCAGGTGGAGCTGGTGCTGCTAGTCTGTCAATAACTCTTTTGAGAACCTCTGCTCTATGCGAATTTGGTCCTATTCAACAACAGATTTAGCTGTTTATTAAGCATTTTCTGATGTTACTGATAATTCAAACATCAAGTGATTTTGATATCTTAATTTCATATCTCCGACCTCAGTAATGAAGTTAGCTGTCATATAAAAGAGGGCCAATCCAAGTCATGAAGAAAAACAAAACAAAAAAACTGGGTTTCTCAGAATTCTACTCTACTACTCCTCAGAAACATTCATTTTCTGTTTACAAAGTAGTGAGTGGTATTAGTTGTAAACTTAAATATATAAGAGCTCTGTACAACATTTTGCTTACATTTACTCTATAAACCTCGCCACAGTGTTTTTCTAAATGTTTGCTATATGCTCGAATTTAAGCAGATAAAGGATTTTGTAGCAAATTCTCCTCAGCTTTCCAATAAATTAATACCTTCACTTACTGCAGAAAGCACACTCGATTGTAAGCATTACCCCTTCTCCTCACTCCCCAAAATAATATCTGGAAAAAGACAAGCTAAGAGGAAAATACTTTTCACATCAACTAAGCAAACAACCCAGTGAGGATCATGGCACTTCATTATGGACAAACAGAAGCTGAAATATCGATAGATTCATAGACCTCAAAGCAAGTACTGAGTCCAAAGTTCATCAGTTGTACCCTGCAGGGATGCAGTAAGAAAACAGTACATCTCATACAACACTATGTCCTTTTAATTGTAAAGAAAACACGTCTAAGGTGATCCAAGTATTCATTACTCTTTTGTTTATGTATTAAGAGTACTCTCAGCAGCACTTAGTTTACTTCTGAGTATCACTGAAGCCCATAAAAACCAAAGCCCCCAGTTTGCATGACTGGAATACCTGCAATACATTTACACAGCAAAAAGAAAAAAAAGAAAAAAAAAAGAAAGATAGCTTAATAAGCTTCAAATAAGAAATTCAGAAACAGCATTATCTCCTTCCTTTGCTCCCTTGCTCTCTCACTAGTTATACAACTACATTCTTCCAGAAAAAACTGGGAAATAACTTATAAGAAAGATGCATTTTCAATAAGATCATTATGATAAGCCTGATGAGTAAGAGTAAGATCATGGTGAAGATGGGATAATAGCAACAAATATATAAAAAAACATCAAAAATCTCAACCAAGGTGAATTGCTTCAGCTGGGCAGGAAATTTAGCTCTGACCTTTCTGGCAACCATAGTAAATAGGGCATGTATTGAATTGCATTGTTCTTACTGCCTGATAAAAGAAAGCATACCGGTTAATAAGCACCTTTCTGTGAAAAGACTGCTGACACTGTGGAAGACATAAAGAAGACCAGGACGGGGAACTTGGCCACAAGGAGTTTACATATCTTATCCCACCTGCAACTGCAGAGATATGAAGAATGTTGCTGGAAGGGGCTCTAACACTTGGCCTACTAGTAGGTACAGAAATCAAAGAAAAACCATGGGGTAGAAATCAAAGATGACTAGGGGTACATTTACTTGTGCTATTGAGAACAAGGAGGAGCAAGTTTGGTAAGAAAAAACAGACATCTCTGAGCCATAATTAATCACAGATCTTCATTTTCACTTCAAGAAAAGAAGAGTTTATAGTGGAAAATGTGTGATTAAAATGGCATAAATAATTATCTCTCTGGGGAGTCTTACTTTCTTTACCACCCTCTTTTCATTAGTGTTATTTTATTCGTTACACCTTCATTGGGGTTTTGTTTCAAATACATTATTAATAGAGCTGAAGTATTTCAAAATGAAAAACTTCTCTCAATAGGTGTCTCCAAACTTCCTTCCTTCCTTCCTTCCTTCCTTCCTTCCTTCCTTCCTTCCTTCCTTCCTTCCTTCCTTCCTTCCTTCCTTCCTTCCATTTCTTGATTTCTGTTTTCTTTCTTTCTTTCTCTCTTTCTTTCCTTTTTCTCTACAATCTCTGACTTGGAGGTAATGTCATTTTTTTCTTACGTTTCTCTAGTGAGAAAATAGGAAGATTGGGGGAGAAACAAGTAAAATATGGTTACATATGTTTTATCACTAATATTTAAAAGATGGAGTAAATGTCATGTGCCATCTGAGTGAGGTCTTCAGAATTTGGGAAAAGTGAAAGAGAGTCTTGGTTTAGTTTTAGCTGTCAGTAGCCTATTAAACAAATGCAAATCACAATTATGTATATAATTAAAAATATTAATGACATCAATTGAATGCTGCTAAATAGTTCAAATCATTTTAAGTTTCTTTTTAAATTTATATTGAATTTATTGGGGTGACATTGGTTAATAAAATTATATAGGTTTCAGGTGTACAATTCTACAATACATCATCTGTATATTGTACTGTGTGTTCACCACCCCAAGTCAAGTCTCCTTCCATCACCATTTATCCCCCTTTACCCTCTTCTACCTGCCTCTACCCCCCCCCCCCTTTCCCTCTGGGAATCACCATACTGTTGTCTGTGTCTGAGTTTGTTTTTTGTTGGCAAATGGGTGTATACAATGTATACAATTTCAATTCATATTTTTTTGCTTAATCCCTTCACCCAGCCCCCCAAACCCTTCCATTCTGAGAATTGTCAATCTGTTCTCTGTATCTATGAGTATGTTTCTATTTTGTTTGTTAGTTTATTTTGTTCATTAGATTCTACATATAAGTGAAATCATGTGGTATTTATCTTTCTCTGACTTATTTCACTTAGCATAATACTCTCCAGATACATCCATGCTGTCGCAAAAGGTAAGATTTCCTTCTTTTTTAGGGCCAAGTAGTACTCCATTGTGTAAATGTACCACAGTTTTTTAATCTACTCATCTACTCATTGGAATATATCTGAAAGAACCCAAAACACTAATTCAAAAGAATATATGCACTCTTATGTTCACTGCATTATTTACAATAGCCAACTTTAATTTCCTTTTTTTATTGAAACATTTTTCTAAATGTCCACCCTAACTGGTTTAGCCCAGTGGTTAAGAGTGTCGGCCCATGGACTGAAGGGTCTTGGGTTCAATTCTGGTCAAGGGCACGTACCTTGGCTGCAGACTTGTGCGGGAGGCAACGAATCCAAGTATCTCTGTCACATCGATGTTGCGCTCTCTCTCTCTCTCTCTCTCTCTCCTTCCTTTCTACTTTTCCTGAAAAGCAATGGAAAAATCCTTTTTTTAAATCCTTGGGTGAGGATTTAAAAAAAAGTTCCAGGTACCTTTCCTATGTCTGAAAGTAGAAACAAACCTGAATCATGTCTTGATTACTAAGGACTGTACCCAAGGCCTCAGGGTCATCTCGTCTGAAAAACAGAAATTACTACGCAAAAATGGAGATGAAGATGAAAAAGGTATAAAAATATATTTAAAGCTTAATTACTAGCTACTGCTTTGAATATACAGTGATATTTTCAAAATCCAATAAGTTTGATCATAGAAAGACAAAGAATAATTCTCATAGAGAACTGACATTTTAAAATAAACTTAACTAGAGCCCTCAATAACTAGAAATTAATTCAAACAATCTGCTTTTTAAAAAATGAGGAAGTTCTAGTTATTGAGGGTTCTAGTTAAGTTTATTTTAAAATGTCAATGCATTGCCTTTCTATGATCAAACTTATTAGACTCTGAAATTATTACTGTACATTTGGAGCAGTAGCTAGTAATTAAACTTTAAATATATTTTTATTGGACTAGGCAGTTACCTTTTACACAAAACCCTTTTCTGCAGATTATGACTTTATACTTGACTCAGAATGACCTTATTAGCACTAATCAGGCTTCCAAGAATATCTTGATTTGCAAGCTAGCCATCTGCTATAAAATTCAATTTTAAACATTTTAAGGCAAAAATAATGCTTGAATATTACTAGATTACCACACTAATTACTTTAAAATAATATTTAACAATGGCCACTCAGCAAAGTTTTTAAAATCCATATATAGGGTAAAAGCACTCAAAATGCAACATTTGGAGAGTATCCAATGACATGTGTCTAAAGAATATTTCTATCATGCTAAGGAACAGAATTAAATTCATAAAAATCAGCAATTTGTAGGTCATCAAATCTAGGTTAAATGTGGTTGAATGAGGAAAGTTGGCAAATGGGTGTATACAATTTCAATTCATATTTAAGTAAAAACTAAACTGGGAGTGGAAGTTCAAATGCAGATGTAGAGATGACTGGGTGCCTTGTAGGGGAGCCCATATTTATTCTCCCTCTCTCAAAATGATTCAATAAGCTCATGTTTCATTCAACAAATAATTTTTAAACTCCTAATATGTGCTATGTGAGCTAGGCACAAAAGATACAGTGGTAAACAAGACAGCATCTAATGTGAAACCAAAACAATGATAGCAGATTGGATATTAAGATGAGCAAAATAGCAGTAGACTGGAATAGAATATCAATACCCTCTTACTTACCTACATTGACTTCAGCAGTATCTCAACTCCATCACTGGCTTTCCCTTCCCACTGCCACTATCTAATTTAAATTCTTATTATTTCATACCTTCAATACTTATAACAACTTTCTCAGAAGTCCCCCTCTTGCCGGCCTCTTTTGCTCTACCATTTCATCTTGCATAGGCTGATGATGACATAACTTAAAAATTGTCAGAGTCCTCAAAGCTACAAAATAAAGTTTAAACTCCTCACTGACTTTTGAGGCTACTTCTCTGCCAACAGAAGCTCTGTGCTTCAGCCAGGATGACTTAACACTCAACTCTCCAAATATACATCACAGTTTCCCCCTCTGTCTTTGTTCAGGGTATCTCATCTGCCTGGAATAGCTTCCTATCCCTCTTTCAAAGAATACCTCAAACAGCACCTCTCACATGATTGCATCTTTAGTCACCACAGCTGTATGTAATCTCAGCCCCTTCCTCTCTCCTTGGACTCTTTTAGCAGTTAGTTTGTACCTGGTTTGTGGCAAATAACACAAACAACTTCAAACTAAGAAGTGTGTCAGGGACCATGTCTTCTATAACATTGTATTTTCCACAGTACTGAGCCCTGTGCCAAACAAGTAATAGATTTCAATAAATGTTTGCTGAATGCATCATTTCTTTGGGGAATTGAATGTATATAGAACTCTGAATGGACTTAACAGGACTTTCAGCATTAAATGAACTCTGACATTTATATAATCCTTGAAGTAATTCACAACCAATAGTCCTACAAGTTGAGCACTGCTGCTTGCCCTTGGATGAAGAGAAACAGAGGTAGTAGGATTCCCCTGACTTGCTCAAGGCCACACAAGGAGCCCTTGTTAGAGCTATTATCACAAGGCAGCATTTTATATGTTTACACCACTCGATGATACCATACTTCATTTCATATATTTCCATGGTTATGTCTGAAGTTCACCCAAGAAAGAGGCATCTATCAAGACTACTTCTAAAGCTTCTTGGAAAAATTAAACAATAGCCCAAAATATATACAATGAAATATTATTCAGCCACGAGAAAGAAGGAATTCCTGCCCTTTGCAACAACATGGATGGACCTTGATGGTATTATGTTAAGTGAAATAAGCCAGACACAAGAAAGATAAATACTGTATGATCACTTACATGAGAAATCTAAAACAGCTGAACTTAGAAACAGAGACTAGAATGGAGGTTACCAGGGGCTGGGTATTGGGGGAAATGGGGAGATATTAGTCAGAGTGTACAAATTTCCAGTTAAAATAAGTTCTGGGGATCTAATGTACAGCAGCAGGGTGATTATAGTGAATGAAGGAGATCTTAAATGTTCTCACCACAAAAAATAGAAAAGGTAATTATGTGAGGTGATAGAGGTGTTAACTAACCTTACTGTGGTAAATCATTTCAAAATATATACTTGTATAAAAGTATCACATTGTATACCCTAAATATGCACAATGTTATATGTCAATTAATCTTAATAAAGTTGGAAAAATAAATCCTTTCTCCAGTGGGTACTAGCAAAATAAAAACAGACAAGATTTTAATTTTTTTCAGTTGTTTTGAAGGTAAGAATAAATTTGTTTCTTTATAGAATGCTCTCCTGGATAATAGAAAGTGAAATAACCAGGAAATTGTGAAAACTTCAGAGATTATGTTTTTACAGAAGCTAGACAAATTTTAAGTTCTTTTAATGGAGCATGTAATAAGCATAAACATTAACAACAGAAAAACAACTTCTGGGATAGGTGTTCATCAAATATTTAACACAAGAACACAGAGCTCTTGAAGCTATAAACAGCCTCAAATTGTCACTTCAGTGTTACTCTCTCTCCAAAATAAGATGAACAAAAATTTAAAGGCAATGTGACAATGTGGTCATAAAAAATGTCACTTTAAAACTTGTAGCCTCCAAAAAGTATTTGGAAATGAGTAAGAGTTGGTTGATACTACAATGGTGCCTACTCGATGTACCTAGACACATAAAAGATGGGGGAAGGGTTTTTAAAGTCATAGAGAAAAAGTTATTTTGTTTGCATTTCTGCATGCTAAAGACAGAAATTAAAACTTTACTCTTATACAGTTAGCTAGTAAATCATGGCTGGCATATAGGCTATGTCCTAGTTTAGGGAACTTGTCATATTTAACACATATTTAAGAGTTATATCACTGTGGACTATATTTTCAAAATAATGGATGGTTTTTAGAATGTAGAAACTGTCTTCACTATCCAAAGTCTATCCACAAGAACGTGGATAAGAATAAAAGCCTAATTTCTTTTCTACAAATTTCCAGTGGGTAAATAAAAATTTGAGTTTCAGTAGAAAAACATATACCCAGGGATGTTACAAACAGAAAGCTAACCTGTAAGGGCAAAAAGAGCAATAAATGATGTTCTATAAATAAAGTCATGATCCTAGAAGAACTAATTGCTATTTCCAGATGCACAGAAGTATCTTATATTTCACAAAAACTTAAAACAGAGAAAAAGACAATATATATTTCCCTAACATGTAAGAGTCTTTTTCCCAAACAAAAGAGTTGACAAACAGTAGACAGTTCTCAAACTTCACATTTTCAGATCTCTCGTACTAAATGGAGTTCCTGTAACAAAATATTAATCTCGATAATGACCATATATCACAGGTCCTTTCTCACCAGGTAGCCAACTGCAAACTTGGCTTCGAGGAGCAGAGAAAATATTTTGAGCTATGCTCCCATAAAACAACATTTTAAATGAATTGGGTTAGATTCCAGTTATTTTACAGTACAATATTTGACCCATAATAGGCTGAACTGCTACTACAATTATTTTCAGTTGACCTGTGACAGGTGCCCCTCTACCTGTCCAGGGCATTATACTAATGAATATATAACAAAATCAGACATCAGAGAGTTTCATGCTGTGAAGATGTACATGATCCACAGCCAGTTAAAATCCCCAATTCTGGCTAGCTAACTCAATAAAGCAGGGTTTATGGAGAAGAATGGACAAGGGAGTAGAGATAATTAGCTCAGTGTCCTGACTCTCAGCAATTAAACAAAGCTTGGTATCACTAAGTTAGGTAACTTTGTCTAAAAATAAAGAGCACCCTGCCTCTTTTCCTTCTTCTCAAAATTAATAGCCCAAATGATTGTCAAAGTACTAAATATGAAACCTTAATCTAAAGTATGAATCTAACTACACTATCATGAAACAATACGTGAAGAAGGGATTAGGAAAGCAAAAGTTAGCTTTTCACCTTTTTTGAAGTATAAGATGTGAAGGAAAGCAACAAAACTTCACAAGCAGTATATCCCAATATAATGTGTGACAGTCTGAACGAGTTAAAATCCAGATGCTTTTAGTTTAATAAAACAATAGCCCAGTTGGTGTTTGCTCCATTTCTTCCTTCACAGGGGAAAAAAACACACTAAAATGACTACAAGAACATAGAAGTCCTCAGGCTCTTGTAACTGCTTACGTGACTTTTGGCAAGTGACTCTTCCTCACTATCTCCAGTTTCTACACGGTAACAATTTAAACTGAATGGTCTTCCTTCTAAAGTAAAAATTCTTGATTTGCTAGGTTTGTGAAATGCTATTATGGATATGAATGCTTTCTTAACTATCTAATTGTCTGACTTATCAGTCGCAGAATCTGCCATTTCATGAGTTTCAGAGTTTTCTCCTTACCATATCCAAAGTTTAAAAAAAAGGAAAAATGAAAAGAAACAATACTCCGCTGTATTTCTGAGCATTAAAAGACAAAAGATGCACATGTAAGACTAAGAAAACTAACTTTTAAAAATATTTCATTTTTAAATAATTTTAGATTTATAAAAGATTGCAAAACTACTACAGAGTCCCTACATACCCTTCACTCAAATTCCTGTAATATCAACAACTTACATACCATACATAGCACTACTATCAAAACCATGAAATTAACTTTACTACAATTTTATTTTTTTTATTGTTTTATTTTATTGTTCAAAATATTACAGATGTCCCTTTTTCTCCCCATTGACCCCTTCCACTCCTTCCACCCCCCTCCTCAGTTCCTCACCACACCATCGTCTGTGTCCTTGGGTTATGCATATATGCATAGAAATTCTTTGGTTAATCTCTCCCTCCACCACCCCCCTCCTTCCCTCTGAGATTTACAATATTATTAACTAAAATAAAAACCTTATTTGAATTTTGCCAATTCCCCCCCTAATATCTTTTCTATTGCAGCATGTTGCATTGCATTTACTTGTTATGTTTCCTCCCATCTGTGACAGTTCCTCAGTCTTTCATGATCTTGATGCACTGGCCCTTGGGAGCTCCTTCAGATTGGCTCCTGTGTCCTCTTGGTCATGCTTCAAACTTTTTCAAGAGCTTCCTTATTTCCTGGCACAAAGCATTATAGGTTTACCTTGTATTTGTCCTGTACTGATCCAGAATCAGCCATTACTCCCAAGATCCTTGGTTCCTTTATTGAAAAATGTTATTAGAAGCCAGGATCTGGGAGTTAGGTGTCATTGCTTCTAGGTCCTCCTAAGACTGAGCTAGAAAATATAATCAAGCATACTAATCCATGAATACACACACATCTATGTGTCACAGTTTTTTTTCCAAATTATTGCTTGTCTTCTAATTGTGTGGTGTTTTCTGCCATTCAGAAATGATTTTTATTGTATGGTCAATAATAATCCTTTGCCTTTATTGATTCTGCCTTAGAATGCTTAGAAGATCTTCCCCACACAGGATTATAAATGTTCACCTATACGTTATTATAGTACTATCATGATTTAATTTTATATTTTCAGGGCACCCAGAATTTATTTTTTGGAAAGATATTTCTTGAGTGCTTATGATGAGCCAGGCCCCATTCCAAGCACCTTACCTGGATCATCTCATTTAAATGTTCAGTAACTACAGAGGTAGGTGTTAGTAAGTTCTTTGTTTTCACAAACAAGGAAACTTAGGGACAGAAACCAAGACCACACAGCTGGTGAAATCTGGCCTATCCAATGGTAAAGCCTATCCAGGGTTATTGGAAGGATTAAAGTGAACATGTGAAAAGTTTCTGGGATATAGTACGCAGTCAATAGAACATAGAGTTTGTTATTATTATTCTGACATAGTTCTCATAAACATAACTTCTGATGGCTGCATATTATTTAAAGAATGGTATATTTTAAATTAAGCCTATTTCTAAAATATTATTCCTTCACAAGTATGAAAATCCTTTGGGAGTCTGTGGAAGAAATGAATCTTGTCTTAAAAAAACAGTTGTCACTAAAAGAAATTTTGAAACAAAATACACCAACATGTGAAGAGTTTCATTGGGTAATGGAATTACACGTTTTTTTAAGAAAATATTTGTCTCTATATCACAGTTTTCTAGAAAACTGTGTTTTTATTTTCTGATCAGAAAAATAGCTCCTATAAGGGGTTAATTAATATCCAAAATATATAAAGAACTCATACAACTCAACACCAAACAATCCAAGTAAAAAATATGTAGAGGATATGAACAGAAAATTCTCTCAAAAAGATATACAAATGGCCAACAGATATATGAAAAGATGCTCTACTTCACTAGCTTGACTTGACTTCTGTGGCCAGGACATAGAAACAACAAAAGTACCTTCACCAAATGATAATTGGATAAAGAAGATAAGGAATACATATATATGTATATGTGTGTGTGTGTGTATATATATATATATGTGTGTGTGTGTGTATATATATGTATATGTATATATACGTATATATATATGTATATATATGTATATATACACACACATATATACATACACACACACACACACATATATACACACACACACAATGGAATACTACTCGGCCATAAGAAAAGGTGCAATACTGCCATTTGAAACAACATGGATGGGCCCTGAGAATATCATGCTAAGCTAAATAAATCAGTCAGAAAGAGTTAAGAACCATATGATTTCACTCAGATGTGGGATATAAAACTGAAAGCAACAAATGTTGTCTCTGTCCATAAGTCTTTCAAGTGGTGTTAAAATGTCCAGAATAGCATTGTCTTTCACCAAAGATACTTCCTTTTTAAGGTCCATATCATAGAAGTTAGAGATCCTTAAGAAAAATGTTATTTTCCTTGAGTCTAAGGATGACAGGTGCTGCCTTTGTGTCTTTATAGTGCAGCAGACACCTCTGATGGAGCTCAAAAATGGTTCTAAATCTTGCATAATCCAGCAACCCTTGCAATTATGTTGCTAGGAGTCTTCTACTCCTGGTAAGTTTCCCTTAGCAAACAAGGATAAGGTAAATACTCAGTCAAAAATGATCAAATTTTAAACTAGCAAAAATGCTGTGACTAGTGATACTAGTACAGAATATGCTGGTAACTGAGGACAATTTGACCTACAAGGATAGATTCACATTCATAGGCCTATAGAACCAGTTTCACTTGTGAAAATATTATGCTTGTGGTCATCTGAGATGTTTGAAGATATTGTGGGGCTGTTTTACGTGTGTTCCTCACCCAGTTCAAATATTTTAGGAATGTATATAGGTTTACATGACTGTTCTCTGACTATGCCTGCTGTTAAGGCCTTTCCTGAGAACTTTTGTTACAAAACTACCCAAAGTGGTGAGTGGATTGGGAAGATGTGATGGCTGTTGATATGCCATAAAGAAATAATGACAGCGTTTACATTCTTTCTGGAAAACAGATGGCTGATATGACACTGTTTCAGGTATGGAGGGGAAGGTTCAAGATATCCTGACATTGTTGAAGCATAATAGGTGAAGATAACATTCTTGGCTATGAAAATAATCTCAAAGATTTTAGGTAGGTATTTTTAGTGATGAGGTTTTGTTAACTTCCAGGGACATTCAATAAAAATACCCACACAAATCAATGGCAAACTGTAATATCAAGAATTTTGTGCAGAATGAGTTAAGCAATATTTTGGAGGGAAATTTTTAAATAAATTGTGTCAAGTATACTAGGCAATTGAGTAAAAAACAGCTGCATATCAACAAAACAAAATACTCTTTTATGTAGCTGGAAATTAATCTGTCGGCTGCACTCTCTAAAGCTCTATCTGAAGATAGTGTAACCTTCATCAATGAACACTCAACATTCACAATGCACAATTAGCCGTCAAGTTTGCCCCCCTTATTTTCACAATATTCTCTCATTATGAAGTCAGTATAGGACATTATATTTCTTTTGCCTATTATGAAAGCAAAGAACCATAATCATCTGGTAGATTACCTAGTGTTAAAGGGGTCCTTACAAAAACAAAAGCAGCAGCCTAAAACTCACCAAATGATTGCTTCAGTTATTTAACCACCCATGAAAGAAAAAAAAACAGTGAACAGATGCATTTCAAAGGTGTTTCAATTATACAAACTTAAGCGGGGGGGGGATGGTGTAGCAAATGCTGCAATAACCATGAGGTGAGTTATTTGTGTATAATAGATATGATAGGAGTACATAGATATGATAGATCAATTACCCTCAACTAATATAAAAGAAGAGATGAGTCTGACGAGTGTCAGAGGGATGGAGGAGGGCGGGTGGGTGGAGGGGGAGAGAGTAACCAGAGAGTTTATGTGCATATATGCACAACACAAGGACACGGACAATGGTGGGGAGAGGGACTGGGGAGGGGGAGGGGATGGGGTGGAATGGCTCATTGGGGGGAAAAGGGACATCTCTAATATTTTAAACAAAAATAATTTTTTTTTTAAAAAAAAGAAGAGAAATACAAAGCTTTTGTGAAGATGTGGATCTGTGACAAATGTTTTATTCAAATAGCAAAGGAAATTTTTTGAAAGGCACTGAATATTTGAAACATTAAGGTTTTCATTAAAATTTGAGAATGTAATGATGATGTAAATCATCTATATCTTGCGTGACTGGTCATCAGGTATTAACATAATGTAAAATTTTTTTAAAACTCTGAATGCAGTGAATAGATAGTATATTTAAATAACTAAGTGGCTTATTAATATTTATTGGCCATTATCTATGTAGTTTCTGAATTAAACATTTTTCAAGCTTTAAAAAGTGATAGTGCAGTGTGCATTCTGTTAACAATCACTTTCCATATTACTTTTCCTCAAAATATTTCCTTTATGGCACTCTATTTCCTTTAAGTAGAAGAAGTGATCTGAACTATAACAATGATTAGGAACATCACAGGTCTTCCACTACATGCCTGGGAATACAGACATTACAAAACCTGGAAGGAACTCTATATCAAAGAGTAAACCATAAAAACAGTGATACTTAGCTTGAAGAACTAACATAACACTCAGGCAACTAGATTTGGGCATATACATTTGAAACATGAGTATGTAGTTTTAAATAAACACTAACTTAACAGAGCTCTTTTGAAGGCTCCTAAAAAATGTTAGCTAATAGTAAGAAAACCTTTCATTTAATTCACTTTTATAGTGATAGATGGTTTTTCATTTTTCTTAATAGAATCTCCACAATAATCATGGAGGATAAGTAGAGAAGAATGCCCATCTGTTAGAGATGAAAGAACTTAAGTTGTGTCAGGTTAAATAGCTAAGGTCAGTAGTGGGTCTGGGATTGTATACCAGATCTCCTGAAAGTAAATATGTAAAGTGCCTAGTGCAGTGCCAGATCCTTTTTATGGACTGGATGAAAGACATATTCTCCTTCCCTCCCCCCACAACTAAACCAGTGCTCTTTCCCCTTCATGGCACTGCCCAGTTCTGCAGCTGTAGATTTAAATAATACACAAAATAATTGTAGGTGAAACTTGAATGATTCTGAAATAAAGAACAGAATAAGCCCTTTAGTCATAATATTTATTGCAAATAAGAGCAATCCAGACATTTTAAATGGTAGGAATTACCATTATATTTATGGTAACAAGTTTCCATTACTAAACTGGAATGGTTTGTAACAAAAACTAGTAACTACAAAATAAGTAAAAGTAACTACTTAAGTAGTATATCACTTGATAAATGTTTTCTGAAGAAAAGACTACATGAAGGAATACATCTCTATTAGCCAATGCATAAATAAAAATGTCAATGAGGTAAAATTGGGCATGATGAGTATAAAATAATATCAAGAAATTGGAAAGTTCTTAAATTTACTTCATTCTAACATATTTTGGGGGGAAAACTTTAATGCATCCTAGCAAATCTCTTCTTATTAATTAAACCAGGAATCTATTGCTTTTTTACTTCTATGCTTTAATTTATACATATTTATCCTTAATTTAAGGATAACTATGGGTAAAACATGAAAATCAGTGCATTTTCTTGTTCTACAATCATATATGTTCTATTCTACATAATATCTAATTTATTTTCACATTTTGTTTATTCTCTAGTACATATTATTTGGGTTTGTTGACCTTGGTGATAGGACTTTCCTTATAAAATGTACTGACAAATCTGAAATTGGTCAAAAAGCAGTTCAGGAAGAAAAAAATGGGTGAACCTAGTTTTATAGTAATATGTTTCAGTTAAACATTCAAAATATAATTTGACTAAGAAACTTCAAAATGCCATCATTTTCTTTCTGGGTAGTGAGATTTTCATCTTATACTCTCTGGATCTGACTTTATTCTCTGAAAGCTGACTGTTCCCTGACAAGTGTATTTTGATAACATAATTCAGTAAAGGACTTCTCTAGGTTATATGAGGATTATGATCACTGTATCCAAAACCTAAATCACATACAAAGAAGTATTGTAAAGCTGAAATTTCTCATTCCTTCAAAAATTCTTGATTTTTTTTTCTTTAGGTCTATCTCTCTTGATCAGTGACTTTGATGGGGTGAACTTTAGTCTGGCGTAGTTGTACAAACACAAAGTCTACATCCTGTCTTAAAATACAAACAAACAAAAACTTAACTGCTTTCATGCTATTATTAACTTTACCAGTATCAAAGTACACCATATTTCAAAAACTAGAAATCAACACATTTAATTTAAACATTATGCACATTTAGATGAGACTCACCTTTAAAGAATCAAAACAAGCCACCACACGACCATTTTCCACATGGCAATCTCTTGGCGGATGGGCAAACTTGCAGTCTGCATCAGCTCGCGAACAGGTTCCTCTCAGAAATTCTCTACAGACTTCTAGAGTCAGCCAATTGGTATCACGAACCAGGGCAACATTGACAGCAGTCATATTGAAACAAAATTACAATCAAGAACACCCTCTCTAGAACAGTATTAATGCTGTTGTTAAAAGATCAAAAATGAATTCAAGCTATATGTAAAGAGATAACAGGTTGTTTTGGTGAAATGTTTCTTTGTTAGCACTTAGGTTTTCACTTAAGTTGAATTAGGTCTAGTCAAACAAAAAGCCAATCATACAATAAAAATTGTATCAGAATAACTAAAAAACAAATTACAGAACAACTCCTAAGAAGGCAACCATAAAGGTTAAAATATTGAGGCAACCATAAAGGTGAAAATATTGAGTGTTTTATTTTGTTCTTCTGCCAAAGTTACTTCAAATAACTGGTGGACTTTCAAAAAAATTATGTGCTCTCCAGTTGATGTTTTCAATTATTCTGGCAAAAAACATATGCTGTTGGCTGCCCTTCAATTTGTGGAATGGTCTCAGTTCAGGGGGAGAAAAGTTTTTATCCCTATTTCTTGGCTTTAAAGATTAAGATTGGTAAGGATGTTACAACTGGAAAAAATATTTTTGCTTCAAAATCAAGATGAGGGAAATTGACTATGAAAAACTGAGAATCAAAGAAATCAAAAGAATGAACAAATTGCTGTAGATGAACTACACCAGGTTTGGGGTGGAGGTAGGGGTGGTAAGGAGAGAAGTTTATAAAGAGACAACTCTAGAGTGGAATCAAAGCAGCAGAGTTTTCAGAAAAGACACTTCCCAGAAACCTGCAAGAAAAACATAAAAGAAAATTAGCAAATATAATACAATGCTTCTGACATAAACTCTAGATTTGGACAAGAGATAACTATCTTATTTAAAACAGGAAGCATGTAAATACTGGCAGTGCAACACAATACAATCAGCCATTGTCAATAAAATGGGCATTTCCCAGTGTAGAATTGTGCATAGTAAAAGGAAGCAAATACTTAGATTCACTGTTGCAGTACAAGACTAGGCAACAACCTAATTTTAAAAAGAATGCTTAATTTTGGTTTGGGGGAAGAAATTCATTCTGGGGTCCACTGCACAGAAAGTCTCAGAGCCCATCATAACAGACTCTTGTGCAGTTATGATGCACCTATGTGTCCCAAATTTTTAGAGGCTACCAAATCAGAGAAAGACAAGTACCACATGATCTCACTCATATGTGGAATCTAAGCAACAGAACAGATTGACAAACAAGATAGGACCACAGACATAGAAGCATGGAACAGACTGACAGATCTAAGAGGGAAGGTGGAAGGAGGGTGAGAAGAGATTAACCAAAGAACTTATAAGCATATATGAACAGCCCACGGACACAGACAATAGACAGGTGGGGGCCTGGGGAAGGGGGGAAATGGGGAAAAGGGATAAGGGGGGAATGGGCGACATCTGTAAAACTCTCAACAACAGTAATAATAATAATAATAATAAAAGATCTGTCTTTAAACTGGCCTTACTACATTCTGATTGAAGACTTGATTATCTGCTCTCAAAATCCACAAAACAGGAATTGTTAAGAAAATTTAAGTTGCTCTATGAGTTAACTCTGTGTATGTACTTGAAATGTAATTGTTGCTGGTCATATAAAATGGTCATGACATTTTATGGAGACCCACTGAAAATGAGGTAGGATAGATGCTAATATGTAAAATGTGCTTCATATAAAGAAATCCTTTGGCCCGGCCAGGAGTGGCTCAGCGGTTGAGCGTTGACCTAGGATCCAGGAGATCAGGGTTCGATTCCCGGTCAGGGCACATGCCCGGGTTGTGGGCTCGATCAGTGACTCTCTCGTCATTGATGTTTCTATCTCTATCTCTCTCCTGTACTCTCTCTGAAATCAATAAAGATATATTTAAAAAAAGAAAGAAAGAAAGAAACCCTTTGAAAAGATGCTGGGTTTTTTTCTGTGTATGCTCTATTCGTTATTAGTCTCCATGAAGGGACATTGGAACTTAGAAAAAGGTTTCAGCATATACAAATAAGTGAGATAGAAAGCACTGTTCACTCATACATTAAATAAACATTGTTCAGCTTTAAGGTTTGCAGTTTAACCCAGTGTCAACCAGCAACAAATTCTAGCAATTCAGCTAGATAAGACAGATGAAAGGTTGATTTACTGGGACTATGCCATGAACACATACCAAAATAACAGGGATTTTCTAAGCAAAAGTAAGCTCTGAGTATCAGGCAAATCAACTAATTGTTAACTTTATCAAAAAAGTAGAATTAAAGTTCTTAAGAACATTTCATTTACTTTTTTAAAACAATGTCTTCTATAACCTTATAGAATCTGAATTTTCTATCTGTCTTTTCCACATTCAAGAGGAAGCTCAATATCACCTAATTTTTCAGATGCTGATGGGAAACTAAGTATCTAGAAAATCCATGCAAACTTATTCATTCAAAAGCAAAGCATGTGTTTCTCTGAGTCATTATTTGTGGAAGTCTTTCTCAAATGTATTATTTGTAGCTTTGGCTTCTTAGAAAATATTGAACATAATTTGGCCTCTGGTTGAAGAATTGGGGTCACAAATGTCCTGGGAAGTATTATAGCTCTTCATCTTCAGTGGCAGATGGATATTTGTCACTTCTATCCCTGTGTGGGTTTTTTTACTTTAAAATGTATTTATTTATTTATTTTACATTTTATTTTTCAATTACAGTTTACATTCAAGATTATTTTGTATTAGTTTCCGGTGTACATTGTACTGGTTAGAATTCTACTCTTACTTGCCACAATATCTGCCGCAGTGGACTATCTAGCTCCCTTCTGTAAAACATAATAGCCAATCATGAATGTTGAATAAGAGTTAGTTACTCGGTGAATGATGGGCCTCAGGGAGCAAAGTGCAAGGCTTTCATGCAGAAGGTCTATGACTGCTCTTATTTGTTTAGGGGCCCTTTCACAATATGTTCCATGCAGGACCATGTTCTAGAGGGCTAAGGTTGTCAGGCAAATGACCTCTAGGGGAAAAAAATAAGAAAACAATATATATATAAAAGTAGCCAGATGGGGGAAATGCAACTGAAAACCACAATGTGATACTACTGTACACCCATTAGGATGGTTATAATAAAAAGAGAAATGGGGAAGAAATTTGAGCTGTCATACATTGCTGGTGGGAATGTAAAATAGTGTACCTGCTGTGGCAAACAGTCTGACAGTTCCTCAAAATGTTATTAAACAGTTACCATATGACCTAGCACTTCTATGCCTAGGTACATACCGAAAAGAATTGAAAGCAGGGTCTCAAAGAGATATAGATATTTGTACACTCATGTTCACAGCAGCACTATTCACGATAGTCAAAAGGTAGGAAAAAACCAAGTGTCTCTCAACAGATGAATGGATACACAAAATGTGATATATCCACAAAATGGAATATTATTCCACCATCAAAAGGAATGAAGTGTTGATAGATGCTATAACATGAATGAACCTTGAAAACATTATGCTAAACTGAAGAAGCCAGTCACAAGGGCCACATATTGCATGGTTCAATTTGTATTAAATATCCAGAACAGGCAATCCATAGAGTCAGAAAGCAAATTAGTGGTTGTGAGGGCCTGGGCAAGGGGTATGTGTTGTCCTTTAGGGATGATGAAAATATTCTGGACTTAGATAGTGCTGATGATACCATTCACTACCTTGTACACTTTAAGTGGGTGAATTGGATAGTATGTGTATTATATGTTAATAATGTTATTATATTTTTTAAAAGTCTACAGAGACATGAAAACCAAAAAAAAAAAAAAAAAAAAAAAGCCTCATGAGTGATGAAATTGGCTGCACCAATCTTTCCTAGATTCTCCTTAGACACAAATTCTTCTAATTAGTGCTAAGTTGAATTTCAAGAGTACATTAAGTCCCATACTGTAACTGACTTAGTGTGTAATGAAAAGCACTGTAAAGTGTGTATTCTTTAAGTATAAGTTTATACTTAAAGAAAATTTTGACAACTAAATTATATAGGCTGCCTGAACATGTTTAAGAGAAAAATACCTCCCCCAAATATATATATAAATTGCTCAGAATATAAACAGTGAGGGTCTGGAGAAATATTTTTTTCTACAGGGGTCCATGAAATATAGAAACAGATAATAAATAATAAACTTAAATGTTGAACTTTTACAAATGAAAAATGCAAACAGAAAGTGGACTCTGGCCATGCAATTTATGTAAGATAGGGGTAATTGAAGAAGGAATTTTCGTGGTTTTTTTCTTTTAACTCAGCCTGTAACCTCTGCTGGGTCCCTAGCCAAATCCTCAAAACACTTCCTTCAGACTGGAACTATTTTTGGAGCTGGCATAGAAAAAGCTGGATGCAACAACTAAAGGGAGCTGTTGTGACGATGGAAAGAATTTCTCTTGTGCAGCTGTGCTTGTCTGACTCTGTATAAAAGACAGGGAGGGTGTCCATTTTTCCCAGATTTTAAATAAGATCTACTTTTGGAGACAATACAGCTTTATCTTCACTACCTTAAACTTGAGTAATAAGAATACAATTTTGCTTGTTAATGAGTTTTAGTCCTCTAAGGTAGAACATAAACTTACCATTGCTTAGCATATTTGTACTGACATACTATTTGCAGTTCACAAGTGCTTTTATTTCATTCATCGTTGGAGCTCTAAAAAATGCTCCAAAGCAAGGGTGATAACCGCAAAATACCGATGAACGAAATAAAGCTCATAGAGGTTACTTATCTGAGGTTACAAAGCCTTAAGTGATAGAGCCACAAGTTGAGGCAAGATCCTCTGACTCCAAAATTCATGTTTAAATCCCAGCAGAGAACTGTAATAGAGATCATTTCTTATCTCTTATCTCTCTTTGGAATCTTAAACAAGAAAAGCCACTCATTTTTGTATAGTACTCATGATTCATTCTCAAAATTACATTCATGTTGATTGTATTACCATCTTCATGATATCCCTGAATTGTGCTGTACCAACATTTATCCATCATCCACTATGTGTGAGGCACTGTTCTAGGAGTTGAGTAAGACTGGTAGGGTCCCTGCTGTCAAGGAACTTCCTTTGCTCTTTTAAATAGAGAAGCCTAAGCCACAGAGAAGCAAAATGATTATGAGTTTTCCTCCATTATTAGACTGTAAATTCCTTGAGGGTACAGATCATGTCTTACTCAGTTTTGTTGGCTCTATCTTCTCATTGGAAGTTAGAGTGTTATAGCATTCCTTAATGCTCTTATTTTGAAAAGTCAAAGATTAAATGGTAATTCAACATTAACCCTTCTGTTGTACCATGCTAAAAAGGAGTTTTGTTAGATGAGCACCTTAGAGGCTGGCAGAGCTTTGGCCACCTCTGCCAGTTTTGAATCTATTAGGCCATTAAAGTTGAGTATTCCCCCACAATTCTAGCTTTCAAATTGGAATGTTAATACCTGGGATTCTTGATCTGTAGAGCATTCAGTTTCCATAAGGAATAATCTATCCCTGCTCATCTGACAGCAGCAAGATCTTACCTGGGATTTAGACTAAAAAATTGGAATTCCCAAATTATTTCTGCCTACATCTTTGGATAGGAGGTTAATTTTTGAAATGTTTTTGTTCAACAATCGGTGTGATGAAACTGAACTGGGTGTGGCAGTGGAGGAGATTTCACTTTAAGCTATAGGAAGAAACATTTCCAAAGTATTCTTCCTTGAAAATAAAAGTTAATTTTGACTTTTAATTAATGTTCATCTATAAGAATTCTAGATAAGACATAAGAAAAATATAAAAGTTTTTATTTTAAAATTACACACACTAGATTCATTATTAAGTGTTTTCTTTTTAGAAAGTAGATTATATAATTTTTTAAGGATTCACAACTTTTCTCATGGACATTTCCTTGGTAAAACAAAGAAATAAACATTTTCTACTGATCTACTAGAAACAGTAACTTGTTCCAGAGCTGTTTGCAAGGCCACCACCAGCAGCTACTTTTGCCCACATTTTCTAATTTTCCTTGTCTCCTCCTTTCTTTTGCTTTCCCTCCACAAACCAGCACAGAACAGAAATATTGCCAATGCCTGGTCAAGAAGATCACAAAAAATACTATTTGGCACCTAAAGGAATATATGAAGAGGCATCTCTTTAAATGTATTTATCAATCTCCTGAATAAACAGTAAAAACAATGTTTTCTTTCTTTCCATTTTAAACTTCCCTTACATCTGTATTACCTTGGAATTTCTTGTGGCCATTTATTTTGGCTCTACGAATATATGACACGCCTGCCACATGCTGCTTGAATTGGCAGGCTAACAAAGTTGAAAAGCTTTCAAGTTTTCATATTTGCTTCAGGTTCTATTTTCCTCACATGTTATGGTGAGTGGTTCACTAATACTCATTCTTGAGGCATATGAGAGGTGCTTAGCATTGCAGATGGAAAGCATGATTTCACAGGCATCCTATGGAAAACTGAGTTTTTTACCAAAAAAAAAAAACACCAAAAAAACCCAAAAAACCTGTAAAAATAAGGATATTTTGCCTATGTGCAGAACTTTTTCCTTAAGTTTTTTAAAGCTTAATTGCATTTTCCCACAATACTCCCAAAGTACTAAATTTAATATACCTTTTACAAAAAGCAGATCAGTTATTTCATTTCATAAACCAATTAAAAAGACACATCTCAGTTCATACAAATGGTCATAGAAAAACAAATAGGTGCTACAGTGTCTCTCTCAAACATAGCTTTAGCAATGTATGTGCCTGGTTTTTGTCAAAGAAGTTCATCTTCTTTTAAAGGTTTATCTCTTTTTAAATATTATATAAAATTATGAGAACTTGCTAACAAATGCCATTTAAATACTTTAATCCAATTTAATATAAGAACAACTTAAAATCTGGATTCTAAACATAGTTGTTATTAAACAATACAGCTTAATTGCTTGCTTGTGCATGGGGCAGAAATCCCAGTGCCGTTAAAAGATTTTCAATCATCCAAAGCTGGATTTAAACTCGAAGACAATGGAAACTTAACATATTTGGCAATTCATGCCTTTTAATGTTCAAGTATTTTAGATGAGTAAAATACAATGTGAATCACAAGACTGATTATATTTAATATATGCTGGGTGATTTTGCTGAATATTAATTCTACAGATACTTATTGGGCATCTAGTATGACCTAGCACTTATCTACGTGCCGGGGATACAAAGGTGAACAAGATAAAATCCTTGTCCTGAGAATCATACAATCGGTTGGTTAGCCATGGATGAGGATGGGTGAAGGTGAAAATAAACAAATAAATATATCCATCATTCATTTTATCCACTTAACAAATAGTTATTATCATCCCTAAAATTCATGCAAATTCGGCCTGGAAAATATCAAACAATTTTGTGACTGAAAATGTTGAGAGAGGACCAAATGTACCCTGATTTCAAGGACCAAGTAGTTTAATACATCAACGCCAATACTGCTAGTGGACTCAATGGGAGTTTTCTGGGCAAGTAATTTTTCTGGTTAAGTGTACACAGGAGTTCTACCTTTTGTTTCTGAAGTTACTGCTGCTAGAGACATTATTTCACATTTATATCATACACACGACTGAAATATATATATATATGAAATTATATATATATATATATATATACCAATTGCCTAGAGTTAATTGAACAGATGGTTGCTTTAGTAAAGAGTTACAAATAAATTTTTGGGAACACAGACAGTATAGAACCTTAAGTTCTACATGTCCCAACATTCACACAGGCCTTAGAGTATCCTTCCTTAAAGACCTCTAAAATAAGAACTCCATTTTTTCTCTTGATTTTTCAGAGTGGTTTATGCTGAATTGGAAATTATGGACCTTTCTTTATAGAGAAATTTAGAGGACATGTAAAATAAGCTGGCTTTTAAACATAATTTCATCGAATTTTGGAAAAGTACAGTCATTATAAAGTCATCTTCCTGGCCCAGATATAATAGTTCCACTCTACCTCTCAAGGTCAATCTCAATAAGTATCAAAGGAAGCATTACAAAACCCTCAAAGCAGAAGAGATCTGGAAAGAAGATTGGTTAAATTATACTATGAGAAGAAAAAGCAAAACCTTAACCCTGAAAAGTAACAGTCAACTTCAGTAAGAACAACTCTATGAAACCTATCAATTTCAACTTTGATTTGACTCAAAAAATAGGGAAATAACTTATATGACAACTTTTGTATGGTGTGTAATTTAAATCCAGATTTCAGATTTTAAAACGGAGAGTGTGGAAAATCAAGTCCACATCAAATATATATAGTCCAAAAACTCTAAATGAGCTCACAACAGGGTTATCAAAGCCAGTGATGAACAAAGTATCCTTTTGATTTATTTGACTTTGAATGGAGGCCCAGAAAGGTTCATCTACATGGCTAAAATGGCTGAAATTGTTAGTGTATATATGAAGAGCTCAGGATCAAATTTCATCATATCTGATATCTTGGCAATCTGTGTTCAGAATGGGTAAGCAGATTCCCAAAGGTTTAACCCAATTGTCCTGATTTACTTCTTTCATTGTCAACTCATACGTGTTGGAGCTTAATTCCTGGCTATGGTAGCATTTCACAACAGTGAAAACCCGAAGGGCACTCTCAGTAGCTTTGAATCCCTGAGGAAAGTCAGTACCTTGCCTCTGAAATTATAAGGATTTATTGATCCCTATTGGTCTGTGTCTTCCATTAATTTCAATGCAACTGCCTTGACATCCTCTTTCAGTTTCAGAGAAAACTATCTTCTTGGAATACATAGTTTTGTCCCATGTGCTTCTCTAATGTAAGTTACCCAAACTTTGGACTCTGCTTTTCTACCACACTCTACCTGATCCACTATAATTTCTGAAAACTTTTTAGATTCAGACTCAGCTTACTGGCTTATAACAACCTGACCCTCCTGGCCAAAGTGTATTACTAACCAAAACATATATAATCTAGCATATTTCTCCTCATGACCAAATGTTAACAAAGGTTTTGACCTCTTATTTCCTGTTTCTACTTATGAGAGACCACTTCTACTATCCTCTAGTCAGGATAAACATACATATAAAATATTTTATAAAAGTAAGGCCTGAAACCATAAAATTCCTAGAAGAAAACATAGTTAATAAACTACTTTACATCAACATAGTAATATCTATTTGGATATGTTCTCTCTAGCAAGACAAAAAAAAGCAAAATTAAACAAATGGTCTTCATCAAACTAAAAAGCTTCTGCACACCAAAGAAAACCATCAACACAATAAAAAGACCACCTATGAAATGGGAAAATATATTTGCAGATGGTACATAAGTGGTTGATATAAAAAATACAAGGGACTCATACAACTCAATAACAAAAAAATAAACAATCCGATCAAAACATGGGCAGAGGACATGAAAAATCATTTCTCCAGAGAAGATATACAGAAGGGAAACAGATATATGAAAAGATAATCAATATCACTAGTCATCAGGGAAATGCAAATCCAAACCACAATGAGATACCACCTCATACCAGTCAGGTGGCTATTATCAAAAAGTCAACAAATAACATGTGTTGGTGAGGATGTGGAGAAAAGGGAACTCTTGTGCACTGTTGGTGGAACTGCAAATTGGTGCAGTCACTATGGAAAACAGTATGGAGCATCCTCAAAAAATTAAAAATAGATCTACCACAGGAACCAGCAATTCCACTTCTGGGTATTTATCCAAAGAAAACAAAAACACTAATTTGAAAACATATATGCACCTCTATGTTCATTGAATCATTATTTACAATACCTAAGATATGGAAGCAACCTAGATGTTCATTGATAGATGAATGGATAAGGAAGAAAAGAAGTGGTATATATATGTGTGTGTATATACATATATATTTCATTATATATTATATATATCTCATATATATAATGGAATATTACACAAAAATAAAAAAGAATGAAATTGCCATTTGTGACAACATGAATAGACTTAGAGGGTATTATGCTAAGTGAAATAAGTCAGACAGAGAAATACATATACCATATGATTTCACTTATATGTGAAATCTAAAACAAACAAAATAAGCAAAACAAAAACAGACTCATAGAAACAAAGACAAAGGGATGTTTACTAGAGTGGAGGGCATAAGGGGATGAGTGAAAAGAATGAAGGGGAATACAGTCAATAATATTGTGGTTAGTTTTCATGGCGACAGATGATTACTGGAATTATTGGGGTGATCACATTGTAAGGGATAAAAATGTTGAACCACCCTATGGTACACCTGAAAGTAGTATAACTTATATAATATTGTATACCAAGTATACTTAAATTAAAAAATTATCTATATCAATTTCTAACACAATTGGGATACTGGGAATTTTATTGAGTAAGAATTCCAAAAGTGAATTTAGGGTTTACAAAATAACCACTATAACACAATGAATGTAAATTAGCTTTACTAACCACAATTTATGATGTACTCTAAAGTGGTATCTTGGTTATTAAACAATTGGCATTCCTAGGTGTTAATAACAGCTAACATTTATGGTGCTCTTATTCTGTGCCAGACACTGTGTTAAGTGTTTTTATATTCATTATCTCACTCAATCATTCCAATACCATATGAAGTAGATAATAATAAGGAGCACTGATAAAGTCTTATTTTTAAAAAAATCTGTTGCAAATCTCAAGTCTAAACTTGTCACCAAATAGTGATATTGAGTTTTTCAATATTTAAAGTTCTCAAATGTCATAATAATAGTCATAACATTAATTTTAAAATCTCCAGTTTCTCAATTTTCTTACCAGCTTCTTGTAATTATAATATGAAAGTTCATTACTGCCTATCCATGGAAACCAGAGGATACTGAATTGCTCATAATTTTTTGAATATATCATCTCATGCATGTCTGGCAAATAAGTTAGAAATTGCTTGACACATTGGGTTTAAAATCTGCTATTCAAGAGAACATGTGGCCCAGAAATCTGGCATCCAGCTGGCTGAAGGGAAGCATAAAAGCCTTTGGGGATACTAAATTCCTCCCCCAGTAATAAAAAATTATTTATGAAAATAAACGGTTATCCAAACCCAAGTGAAAATTTTGAACCAAGATTTATAAATTATGAAAAAACTGTGAAGGTAGCCAACGCTTTCAAAAACTCCTCTCTCTGTTGCTAACTTGTAAGCTTGCTATATCAAAATCTAGAGTATGCAAATCATAAAAAGAAGTAAAAATAAAATAAAAATTTCTCCACATGAAGGTTTCAGTACAAGATCTGAGTAAGAGCCTGAAAAGAAAGCAGGAATTTGAAAATGCTGAAGTCTAACCAGCAAGGAAGTCTGTACACTAACGTAAGCAGCACCATATATGGAAAGTAAGAAGATAACTATAGGTCAAGAATTATTTTTAAAAAAATTGACTCAACTTAAATGGCCAAGCAAAAAAGAAAGAGGAGGAGGAGAAGAATTAATGGCTTCAATACTGAGTTAAAGAGAGCACTTACATTTATACAGAGGTGAATGGACTATCCATTAAAGCTGATGAAGTTCTATACTGTAGTAATCATGTTGTGTTCATCAATTGAAAATCATGTAAGTACACCTTATAGGGATGATAAGGAAATGAAGGTTAACATTCTATCATCTATATTACCAAGTACTGAATGACTTAAATGATTAAACTTGACTGCCATATAGTTCCACATATTAATGAAGGAGACCAAAATGCCTTGATTCTATTGTAAATAACAGTATAATCCCACAAAAGACCATAAAGGTTCTCAGCATAATAGAAACTTCTTCAACTCATAAAGATGTAAGACTAAGCTTAAGTTCCCAGGGTCTGAATATGAATGGCATTATTAATCACATGTACTACTGAACAGCGGTTTAACTAAAAACATTCAAGGCACGATCAACAAAGCTGCTTCATATTAGTAATCACTGAAACAACACAATTTGGGTTATCAGGTTTGTCAAAAGTCAGATAAGATGCTTAGAAGAATAAGGATTTTGAGAATTCTAGAGTTGCAAGTAATCATGAAAGATCAAATTTAACTCATTACCATCAGGCAAGTAAATGAAGGACTCTAAACCATTCAGGGTAAATGGCTCATATTTAATCATTGAATGCATATTGACAGCAGTTCTCTATAATTTATCTCTCACAAATATATTCCCTGAACAAACATGTATTGAAGACTACCTTAGGGCCATATAACTAGATGACAAGATGTATTAATAAGCCACACCCCCTCATGTTTACATTTTATTTTCAAAATTTCAAACAAATTTTTAAAGATAATCTTAGTGGATAGATTACATGAATTTAGGAATCCATATGTTATATACACTTCATTTTTTAAAAACTTATGTTTAGGGCCACAAGGTTAATTATTTAGAGGCCAAGCAATATCATGAAGAACTCACCCATTCCTAACTATGTTCTTCAGGTGTCTTCCCATAATGTCTTAAGTTACAATTCTGTCTCTACCCCCCAAAAAAATCCATGTGACTTTTCTACAGGTCAGCTGTTTCTCTCTCTCAGGGAAGGCCTCCTAAGCCTTTATTGCTGAAATATTTTCCACCTGATACCTTCTCTTCCTCATTCCCAATCACTCCTGCAATCACTACAATATGGCTTCCATCTATACCATTGTATTGAAACAGCCCTAGATTCAATGGAATTCAAGAACAACACTAATTTGATTTAAACATTACTAGAACCATATGTATATTTACTCTTACCTCCCCAAGCACAGTACCTAGACAACTAGGTTCTCAATAAGTACTGGCTGAGTTGAATATTATATAAATAATAAAGGTGGCAGTGCACATAACATAGTACTTACTCATTAAAAAATCTTTGAACTGTCAGTTGTGTATAAGCAAAAGTTTGTTTATTTACAAAAACTGATGTTTTACTTCATTCATTTTCCAAATATGTATTAAGTACTATGTACAAAATATTGGACATGGTTCCTCTTCTCATGGATTTCAAGAGTCTCAAAAACTATATTTTTGATGCCACACACTTAAATTTACATATATATATTTTTTTCATATAGAATTATGCAATGTACCTCCTTAGAAAGGAAAAAATCCCCATTGTTCTTCTAAAGCTAGCTTCTGAACTCCACCAAACAGAGGGATCACCAGGTTCTCAAAGCATTGTTCAAATAGAACTATCCACCATGATCCCATTATATCATAGTTGTGCACCTATTTCTGTGAACCAGTTTGGGGCAGGACTTATCCTGGTTCTGGCACTTAGTAGACTCTCAGTCCATTTGTTTTCATTGCATATATGAGAAAACTAGGGCCCAGAAAAGTAAAGAAAGGTTAGTGTTTTTTGTGGTGTATAGAAGGAACTGTAGAATCACAAAGACCTGAATTTGAACCTTGGTCAAAATATTTAACCTCAGCATTTCAGTTTCCTAGCAGAATTAAATCATGTGACAAATGTGAAAACCTTTGGTGTGAAGTAAGCACTCAATAAACCCATGATCCCAGTTAATGACATGGATCTGGTGTTAGACATCATAGGTGGGTTGTTAGGAATTTAAAGACAATGAAAAATATAAACAAATTTGGTATTTATTTGATGTTTTAGATTTTACCTTAGCTAAACTGAACATTTAAATAAATTCAGTGTGGGAGAGTGCAAAGGACCTAGATGGGAAAAAGTAAAGAGCTTCCCTAGGAAAAGAAAACAGCTGATCTAACAGCATCCTTAGAGACTAGAGTAAAACTTACCCAGATATTAGTAATATCACTTAATTCATTAGGAAAAAAGTTTTATATAATCAAAATAAAGGTAGAGTGTTTCAAGGTGGCAAAAACAGAGTAAATGAAAGCAGTATCTTTTCAGATATTTAAGCAGAACCTTTTCCAGATCTTTATAAGGGAAACAATTTAAAAATAAGTAAATATCATCTCATGAAAAAATGGAAATTTTAAACAACTAGATACTTACTTATGAGAACAAAACAGAGAAAAAAATGAAATGACCCTGCTTTTTAAAAAAAACACCGTGAAACATATCCTAGCATAGAATAATGGTTGAAATGAGAGTCAGAAGGCCTTATTCGTAGTTCCACCTCTTATCTACCAGTTGAAATAACTTGGTCAAGTTACCTAAACTGTATGTACTTAATTTCCTCATTCATAAAATGGTGTCAATAATAGTATCTATCTCATAAGGCTGTTTTATAGTTTGGAATGTGTTAATATTTTTAAGTCACTTAGAACTGCATGGCACAAATTTAGCACTGATTAAGCGCCACTGAAATAAATCACCTGAACTCATCTTGTTCAATATGGAAATGGGAATCTGACAAACCTCATCCCGTTACTTTATAATGAATAATTTTTAAATGTTTTGCTATGTATTTTCTCTGAAGCCATTAAGTTCCATATATATATATATATATATATATATATATATATATATATATATATACTTAAAATGAGAAACTCTAGAGAGATGAGATGAGCAAGAAAAAAAATAAAGGCAAGAAGTTGACTTGTTTACTGTTTCTTTAGAAGATTCTATTGGTGAAAACTATAGAGAGTCATGGAGATGTACATTTTAGCTCAACACAGTGAAGGGCTGGCTCTTCCACAGTGCAGTGAATAGCTTCACTAGGTAATACACTCCTCTTCACTTGGTTTCTACCACATTACATGGGAAGTTGGATTAGAAACATCAAAATCACCGTACACCACGAAGATGCCATGAGTCAGAAACTTTTTATTATAGTATCAGAAAGGAAGTGCATTGCTAACTTGTGTACTACATGCATAGCACTGCATTTTGGCTTTGAGTGACACAAAATGCATATATGAGACAGATTCTCTTCTCTCAATGAGTTTATAATCTAGTTGGAGAGATAATCTCACATCCCCAAATTGTTAGAGGTGGCATATAATTAAGTTCTGAATCTCACTTGCTTTATAACCACAAACTCCAACAAAGATAGAAATGACAAACTGTGCCCTTTTAGAATACTCTCTCTTATTCAAAGGTAATATTTCTTATAAACCACAATGACTGTATCTATACAAATGAAAAAAATAGCCATTGCAGGGTTCCTGTTTACCTTCAATGTGAATATGAAAGTGTTACATCTACCAATGTCTCCCAAATGCAAAGCATTTAATACATTGATAACAGCAGGTCAAAAAATGCAGGAAAGAAAAAGAACGAACCTATACATTTTCATTATGCATAAAAATCTGTGCTTTTTATTGGTAGTTGAGTTGTTCAGTCATGAACTCAAGCAGACCTGAAACTGAGATGCATTCTCCACATTTTTGCTTTAATATGAACCTGAGTCACAGACTCACAATGTGGGAAATGATGATCTACAGACCAATCCTCACATGTTTCAGACAAGACAACAGAACTATAAAGATAAAGGACTTGGTCACAGTTACAAAGAGAGTTAGTGACACAGCCAGCACAAGAGGTATGATCTAATAACCAGAGTTGAACACTTTGTTGTACACATTCTACATCTTGGAGGCATTTTAATCTCTCTCCCTTTCTCTCTCTCTCTCCCCTTCCCTCCTTTCTCTTCTTTCTCTTCATATTTAAAATCTTAATTTTCATGGCATGAGAATACATGTGATCAAAATAAGCCACTATGTCTCTACTTAATACCATTCTATTTATTTGAATTGGAAGTTTAAATAAATGTTTTCAAAAGAAGAAACAGAGTAATGGCCTCCTTTTACAAAGAAGATCATAAAACTGCCAGGAATCTACTAAGGAAGTTAATAGATAATCTTTATTATTTGATACAGATTGGCTTTTTTAAAACAATCCAAGCATCAAAGTCCAAAAGAAAGCAGGAGTGAGAATGAGTGACAGAAGCTGGCAGCTAGCTGGTGGAAGAGACCAAAGGAAGATACAGGCACGTATCTATGTGTTTATATTATATTGCTGAAAACCAGTGCATGGGGGGAGGGATATGTGCACTTACTTGTGAGTGTGTGTGTGTGTGTGTGTGTGTGTGTGTGTGTGTTATTGGGAAAAGGGATAAAATCTTATGACTGGTAATACTTCACTTGAAACCTAAGGAATTCAGATTTTAGTTATTTAGGACAATTGGAACTAGCAGCAGAAACAATTAACTAGGGCAGTAGAAGAGAAAGCTATAAGAGAAAAGCCTACAGAAAGCTATATATAAGCATATGGCCTACAGCTTCTTAAAACAAAGAATTTTGAAGTTATTAATAACAAAAGTTGGTGGGAAAAAGGTACTCATAATTATGCACTTTCATTTCTATAAATGCTGTTAAAACTGTGTATCAATCTGTCTATAATTGATAACTAAAAATTTATATTGACAATTTTAATAAAGAATTAATTTTCATTTAAAAAACCCCTGATTCAGTTGTGTACTATAAACCTATCCTCACTATTATCCACACATGGAAAGCCCAGATGGTTACAGTTTACAACCAGCCACCACCTAGTGGCAGCTAACAGAATTGCAAGCATAGTGGCTTGTCTACATAAGGCTAGTTTTGCAAGTATAGTTTAAGAAATAGATACCCCAGCCCAGCTGGTGCGGCTCAGTGTATGAGCATCGTTTCACACAGCAAGAGGTCCCATTCTGACCAGGGCACATGCCGTGTTTCAGGCTCGATCCTCAGCAGGGGGTGTGCGGGAGGCAGCTAATCAATGACTCATCATTGATGTTTCTCTCTCTCCCTCTCCCTTCCTCTCTCTGAAATCAATAAAAACATATTTTAAAAAAAGAAATGGGTACCCCATAAAATGTCACCAAATAACAAACCATGCCTTTACAAGGACTGTTTTTATTACTTTGTTGGTATTTAAAATATATACAGATATTACAGCTGAATTTATTGCATTGCAGTTCCTATCAATAAATAAAATTTAGAAAATGAGTGGATTTCTCATCCATAATCAATCAAAGAAACATAATAATAAATTTAACAAAAATTCAGCCATCACTCTACCTAAAAGAGGTTGGGCTAATTTTTTTAAGATATAAGAAGAGAATAATGTGGCATGAGATTATTAACACAAACAATAGATGCATGAGAAAAATAGCTTTTCTTCATGAGTTTTATGAAAAGATACTACTGTTTGAAATCAGTAGATCATATAAAATAGGTACAATTAATAAAGATACTGGGTGATTATTTTAAATTGTGGTTATTAGAAAACACTTTGGGTAGAAATATTTTCAATACAATCCTCTGTGTGCACGTGTGCGCATGCGCGTGTATCTTAATAAATCACATACACTAAACCTAATTATATTATTCTCTCATTACTAGAGATTCTATAATTCCTTAAAACCAGCATTCCTGGACATCAGTTCTTATTAAGGTTAACAGAAGCTATTAGTGTTTTGCTTCAATATAAATTGACCTTAGGCTATAACAAGGTGTGTTTTTCTTACACTTAATCTCTGGTAAATTCATATTTTATTTTTCCTAATGATCAAATGCAGATAAAATTCTTATTGACTGTGTGTTTTGGACAGTTGAGTTCCACTTAATTTTTCACTGAATTTGAGAATGTATTAGCAACCTCATTAATAGGAAAAATATGATCCTACAATGTGAATTCAAAATTAATTATATCTTATAATGGTAGCTAAAATCAAGAAAACCTGCCTCTTACAATTGCAAAGGTTTATAAGATAACCTTTGGTGAGACTCTCAATTAATAATGGTGAGACTCAATTCTCACATCTAGTGGGAAATAGAATTAAAACTTAAAACCTGAGAAAAATAATAATTCCGTATCTCATTTCTTTATTGGGTTATTCATGTCAATAGAAAAATCAGTAAAACCATTAGTGATAAGTGGAGTGATACTGTATCAGCTAAAGATGAAATCACCAAAAGAAAATGTCCTATTATAATTGCTATCCGAATACATTAGTTATTCTAACCAGAGGTTAAAGGAGCATACTTCAAAAACCATCTGATGCAACACAAATGCTGCTTTCTAAAAGCAGATGGAAGCTGAAATGATAAAACATGATTTAAAAAAGGGAAGGGAGTAATCCATTAAAAAGGAACTAAAATAGACTTTTTAACGCTGAACACATAGTAGGTTTTCAAAAATATATGTCAGCATAAATATCATGTGCTAATATGGAGTCTATCAAAAAGCCTCCCTCCAGTAAATTTCTTTGAATATATATACATTTGTACATACAAAACTCTATTTAGGGCACATCTTGTAAGCTACTATGTTATTTATTTAGTTATCAAAGAGGTACCTCTTTTAAATCAATTAGAATATTTGTTGCACATGACACCGTGAATACTACAAAACTGAACTTAATTTTTAAAGCTGTGCTCTGAAGAAAATGTCATGGGTTTCACTAAGCACACACAAGCAGCATTTCCATTTGTATAGTCTCTCTTCAGGAGAATACTACCTCTAATGCAGGGTAGTGTGAGCATTCACATCCACACAGCACTTGAAAATCCTCACATGATAAGCAAAGTATTATTGTTATTTGAAAGAATTTCTACTGGCAAAGTGAACCTCAAAAAACATTTTAAGGTGTTCTTTATCTCTATTATTTAGTCCACATTTCTATTTCTAAATAATGCACAAATATTTTGGAGCATGTATGATATTAATGAGGGAAAATAATTTTCCCTCCAGATACAATGCATACTTATGGGAGGAAAAGGTGCACATGCAGAAATTCAATGATGAAAACAGTTCATTTTATACTATTCTTTGCTAGGCTCCCTTATACTATTATTAGTGAGAAAATAATTCTTCAATTATTTTTTATCAAAAACAGAACACAGAAGATTAGCATTCTATATTTTTTCCTCCATAAACAAACTCCATAAGCTCAGAAGTGCTTTCATTTTTTAATGCTGGTTCTGGTCCCAAAATAATTTTCTCAACACGATAATTTCTATGAGGAATAATTTTTATTAATATTACCGGCCCATCAGATACTACAAAAGTCCACAAGTTTGCATTAAGGTCTTTTTATAATAACACCTTATTCATTGGAACACAGGCCAGGAGGGATCAATAAAAGTGAAACTTCCAAAAACAAAACTCTTAAACATTAATATTTGTCTCTTTATCAATCTAGATAGAAATCTTTCTAAAATTTTTTTCAAACTTTTTTGTCCTCTTAGATATAGGATAGTAAAAAAAAGTTATCCTTTTTAAAATAATTTTTGGTCATCTTAACAAAGAAACATTAGTCATGCCTTGGAGGATATGTTGGTCACTGTTAAATGGCCCCAGATGCCTGTGTTTGGAGTCCTCATGTCTACTTTTATAGTTTGTGTGTCTTCTGCCTCACTGGCAGCTATTGATTGGCTATGACATCAGAGTGTACCTCCCTCTATTACTTCCCCCACAAGCACACCAATTAAATTTTTCTGTGGTTTACAAAGCCAGATTCAATCAAATAAAATGCAGCAAACAATTTCTGTGTAAGGCGTTGAATCAAGTATGCTAGATATACATTTTAAAATACAAATGACATGGGCTATGGAGTGCTATAATGCAAGGCCCTGGAGGCTTACCTATTAATACAGTTTGAAGGCTTTAGGACCTGTTTTTCATGAGGTCTGAAGTTTCTGTTAAAAAGTGAGGTCTAAATGTGTAGATGTAGTGCCCCATCTCTTTATGGGATATGACTCTTCTCTCAGAATGCTAGCTAACATTTAGGATACAAAAAGAGGAAAATAGCCCATGAAAAGTCTGTGAAGGTTACAGACCTCCATTGGCATGTGTGATGTAGGCAGAGGTAGAACTCATGATTGGCTATGAGCCAGGGGGGATATTCAAAACAGCAAACAAGTCTAACAACATGGGCACATGACAATCAAGACTGATGCTATTCTGCCAGGCATTGCCATTTTTGTTGCTGAATCATGTGGTGTTTGGGAAGTGAGAGCGTTGGAAAAGGTGCTCTGATCAGTGTCTATTGACCAATCAAAAAGGAAGTATTCCAAAAAGTATTTCAATAATATATGACCATACTGAGGTATGCTAATGAAGTATCACACTGTTAGTCTGTGCTTAGGTGCTTGCTGACACATAACACATGTTCGTTCAGATCTGTCGACAATACAAGCACACTATGAAAGGATGTACAAGAGCTTGATTGGACTTTAGTCCTTGAGTAACAGGGAGGCTTAGATTTTCCAGGGAGCCAACTAGGAGATAGCATAGTTTGGATTCCTAGGGAAAGACAGAGCCCTCCTTAAATCTAAACTCCAACTAAAAGGCATGCCAATGATTGGGAAATACAAGGGAACTGGTTATTGCTGCCTCTGTTTATCTTAGTAAAAGCTCTAGAGAGTTAGTCACTGAACACGTGATGATTTTTAGAGATAATTACAGTGTGTAAAGACTATTTGTTGGTAAATTTCTAAAGGCAACTTAACTGCTTATGTATTTTATTTAAGGGAACTTCTGAATAAAAATCAATAATGATCATACATGTGAAATCTATAATTAACCCATTACTTACTGCTACTAAGGAAACTTTTTTGGTGGGGACATTAATATGCATCCATTTAATGACAAAGATAAAATTATAATTTAAGCATAATGATGAGGACACTGTAACAACTTAGTCCATAAAAGTTGAAAGAACAATGTGGATCTCCACTGGATCCCAGACCTAGCTGAACTTAGTATAGCATCTAGTCCCATCAGGCTTCTGTTTTCTGTGCCAAACTGGCTACCTCGCTCCTTCGTGTCATTTTTAGCATTTTTTACTGTGCTTGATCCTGAAAATGATATCACTACTAAAAATAATAAATGTGGAACAATATAGAAAGATGAAAGGTTAACAATAACCTGCACTAAGGCAAAAACACTTCTATTAATTCACTATTATTCTAAATGAATTATTTGTCAACTTTGTGGCCAAGTAGAATTCCTAAACACTGAAAAAAACACATTTATCATTGTAGAAGAATAAAGCCATCACTAAATTTTGGCCCCTAGACAGCATACTGGCGAATGATGTTACTGGTTGACTAAAGCTATGCCCATCTAAATCACAAGGCTGGCAAACAATATGGTATCAATGAGGCCAAGAAGCGTAAATCCAACTCTGTTGTATGTTTTATTTCTTGTAGATTTTAAACTATGTACCAGATATTCTAAAATCACTGATCTCTTGGCATGGGATAATGTTCAAGCTATGGAGATTTTATCAAGCTGATAGGAGATAGTCACATAATTTATTGTAAAGCTCTGAGGCCATGTAAAAGGAGCAGAAAGGAATGTCAAAATTGGCTTCTCATTTCTAAGTAGAGATAAGAGAGAACTTACTTGGTTTTTGATGGAAAAAGAACAAAAGGTCAAAAGAGCACAAAGTCAAAGGATTATATTCTCCGTGTAAAAGAAACCTCCGCATTAGGGATTTTCAACCTTTTTTCATTTTATGGCACACATAAACTAATTACCAAAATTCTGTGGCACACCAAAACATTTTTGTTTTTTCCAATCTGAGAACAAAAATAGGTATAATTTTGATTCATTCACACTAGATGGTTACTGTTGTGTTGACTGTTGTCATTTTTTATTTGACAATCTAAGGGAAAAGAGGTCAGAGCCCCTGACTAGTCAGGTTTTGCATGTTTTAAAAATTCCTGTGGCACCCAAATGTGTCTCTTGCAGCACACCGGTTGAAAATTGCTGATTCACATTAATCTCTAATGGTTCAAATGTCATTTAAACGTGAGTGTGTATGATCATGAAAAACAGAATAGTAAAACAGGAAATTTCAGTTGGACAAAAAATATAATAATAGCTAATATAAACAGTGTTCCCTATGTACCTGGTGTTAATCTTAGCATTTTCACATACATTAATTCATTTACTGCTCATAACAATCCTTTGAGGTAGAAAGCATTATTGTCCTTGTTTTACAGATGAGGAAATTAAGACATGGAAAAATTAAGCAAATTGTCTGTCACACAGTGGATGAGTGGAAAAGCCAGAATCAAATTCAGACATGCTCCAGAATGCTTGATGTCAAGAACTACTCTCTACTGCCTCCCATGGGCACAGCAGTGCACAAACATAGCCTAAAATTCATAAGCTTATTACTAGCAATTTCAACACATAATGAATCCAAGGTGTGTTTTTTTAATTGTAAAGATTATTCAAACTTCTATTAATATATAGTATGATTTCTGGATGTGCCACATAATACTAACACAGCTCTCCTTCAGTTTTATTTTCAAATGAAATATGTAATTGCATTATATTCATAGATTTGATGTCAAAATACATAGGCATTTGTTGAATTAGAAAAATGAAGTTTAACTTCACTGTCTTGGGAAACCGTGAGTGCCTTCTTAATGGATGTGTTTAAATGTAGGGAATAATAACTCAGATGGGATATGCATATCATATGTGTGGTTGAATTACATCCAGACACAGAACTATACTCAGGGTTTCAGCACCCCCATCAAACATGTTGGCCCCTCTCCATCTCAACATTTGTCATATTATAGTGGAACTCTTGCTTATCTTTCTGCTTGACTCTGAGGTTCTCAAAGGCACATCTTATTCGTCTTCAGTGTCTGGCTCAATACCTCATACATGGTAAGTTCTCAACAAATACTTGCTAAACCAATGGAAGTAGTGAGCACCTGCTCTATAGGCGACATTGTGCTAGCTGGTGGGAAAATAAAGATTTGGTCTACATTCAGGGTATCATGACAAAATACCCAGTACACAGTGGGACAAATAAGAGAGGCACTCCAAAGAACAAAGATCCTCAGTGTGAGTTTTTATATAAGAAATCAACTTTCCCCATAAAGGTTACAGAATAAGTGGGAATCCAAAGCTGTCCCAATCCATTACCTCTCTTTAAAAATAGATCAACAACCTTCTCAATTTAGCTGTTAATTTACTTTTGTAATTCCTCAAATAGGAATAATATAACATTCATTATAGATAAGTCAGTACAACTTTTAATAACAGTTTTATTGAGATATAATTCACATACCATAATACTCAGTTTTTAAAATGTACAATTCAGTGGTTTTAGTATATTCACAGATATGAGCAATCATCATCACAATCAATTCTGGAACATTTGAATACCCCTTCCTATCAAAGAAGTCCTATACCCTTTAGCTATATTCCCACTCCTTCATCCTTCAGCAACCAAAAATCTATATTCGCCTCTATGGATTTGCCTACTGCACATCTCATATACATGGAATGAATCATGCAGTGTGTAGCCTTTTGTGTCTGGCTTTTCTCACTAATAAAAAGTTTTCAAAGTTCATGCATGTTGTAGAATGTATGTGTACTCCATTCCTTTTTATTCCCGAATAATACTCCATTGCATAGATATGCCACATTAAGTTTACCTGTTCATGAGCTGATGTACCTTTGGGCTGTTTCTTCTTCTTGGTTATTATAAATAAGTCAGTAAAATTTTAAGACAAAATGATTAGACTACAGAAAGACACCCAAGGCAACTTATTATCAACTTATTATTTCTCTTTAGACAGTGATAATTTGTGATGCTCAAGCTATAGAAAAAAGGTTAGGCACCTTATGTTAATACTAAAACTTATTTGAATACTTGCTCAGGGGTGTATTTTCAACACCTAGAAACATGACTGACTTATTGAATGTGTTTATTAAAGGTATATTGAATGAACCACCAATGCAAAAAAAAGCAGAAAGTGGGATGGAAAGGAGAGTAGAACAGAAAATTCCTGGGAGGTCAAATATTAGGGGAAAAACAACCCAGGATTTAAAATGTGCTGTGATAGCTCATGCACTGAACATAGTTTACATTAAAACCTCCTAAACAAAATATTCCTATAAAATACCAGGAATTGTCACTATTAAATAATAGTATATCCTACCTTAATACAACTTTTAAAAGTCTGGTTGCTGTTACTGACAATATTATGCAGAAGAGACTTATCCAGCACAAGTGTACTGTTAATTTCATAATGCTTTCTCTCCTCCACTCCTAACAGTTTATAGCTCTATAACTCAGAAGTCATTATAAGTCTGTAGCATCTGGTCATTCCAGATGTTTACTTCATTCAAGCAGCACTGTGTTTCAGGAGTGCTCAGTGCTATGTTGCTAAGACATAGTGAAAGAGACAGGCAGCAAACTCAAGATCCCAATAAAACCTTTTTTATACTTCCATAATATAACCATGGGGGTTACAATATAGACTATTGAGTTAGAGAGGTAAGTTCAAGTTTTGATGATGCTGTTTACTAGCAGAATGTCTTTGGGTGTGCTTCTTAATCTCTCTGAGCCTCACATGCCCTGTCTGTAAAAAGGAGGTAACACCAACTTTACAGGGTTGCGGTGAGGATTACATGAGACAATATATGTAAAAAGCTTACCACAGTGCCTGGCACAGAGTAAGTAGCTGCTTCTATTAGAAAATACTACAAAGTTACTTCACCTCTCCCTATCACCTCTCCCTATTAATATGATCTTAATATTCCTTTTACTTCCCTTTTTCCCTCCATATTCTAGAGTTAGTCCTGCTCTGACACTAAAAACTAGTTATTGATAAATAAAAAGGTATGATTGATTTTTAGGTCAGATATTACATGGGAATACACAATTTAAAAAGATCCATAGCCACTACATAAATACAACTGCAATCTAGTGCAAAACTCAGGTTTGCACATAAGTTAAAACTGTTCTTGTGTGTGTTTGTGTGCATGTGTTGTGATGGTGCATTTAATACTTTGGATGGCCTATTACAAACTTCTGATAAATATGTAGTCTGTAAATGTGCTTTTCAGACAAAAAGAAGACACAATGTATAATAAATTTTATTGCTACACCAATTTTCCAAGGCTATAGGTATAACGATTTCCTAGTCAAACACTGCTTTGGAAGGATGTCAGGGTTGGTACGCTGTAAAAGTCAATTGCAAAAGAAATGCCCAACCGGTATACATGACTTTTCTCCATGTATTTTTGTAGATTTTAATTTTTTCATATGCATTTGCATAGCTTGTTTTCTGGAGTCAGATCAATTTGTCCCCTTCCCCAATTTTTCCAACTGCTCTGCACATATGAGGCTACAACTTTCAATTAGAATAGTGGAAAAATCAAATTCCTGCCATGAAAAGAGGCTACAGACCTTTGGATGTCAACATGGGCATTTAGCAACATTAACATTGTACCAGGTACTGAGGCTAAAAATCCAAATGTAAGCTCACCTTCTGAAACAAGAGGGGGCTACAATGATAAATATACAGAAGAGAAATCAAATAGAATTTGAATCTGAAGAAAGTGAATGACTACCTCTCAAAGGCGGCAAGTCCCACAAACCCAGACTTTCCTAGCTTTGAAAAAGACAAGGTACTTGGCATCCTAAAGTAAATGTTCCTCTCAACTTAATGCAGCTGGGCAGAAGTGGAGGCAAAGGCTTTTACTGCAAAGCCATTTTAAGAGGGGTTTGTTTGGAAATACTCTCTCATCACTCACTTTTGTCTTCTTTGCTGGAATTTTTCCATTTGAAGCTCAACAAACAAGTCGTCATTTCATTGGTATTTATGACAATATTAATCATGCACACATAAACAAAGATAACACAGTAAAGACTTTTGGAAAAATACATTTTCTATATGTATTTTAATTTTAAATATTAATAATTTTAATTATGATCTTTATTTCGATGTGTAAACCTCGTTGTAAAAAATATAATTGCACTAAGCAAAAGGACTCTGTGAATGTGTTATTAGTGATACTAATCAACCCCCAAAATGATCCATTTGCAAATTCAACTTCTTTACTGAATACAATAAGAAATTGTAATAATAATATACCAGAGAGCAGATCCTGAAAGAGGAGGTGAGATGCCTATGAGGTGTAGTTAATTAGTAACATGGAACATGGCTTTTGAAGAGATATCAGACTAAGTTATTTAGTTAAGAGATGCATAGAATCCATAACTTGATTATCAAGCTGTTTAATTCCTTCAAAACAATAGCCTTAATTGAAACCAACCATATGAACTTGCTTTCTTTTCCAATTACAAGGCAAAGAGTTGAAAATTGTTGATCATGTATTTAATAAGCACATTTATGCTATTATTGTAAGTTTAGTTCAGCTGAATAATTTTTTCCTTAAACAAACTAAAAAGATAGCCTCAATAACTTAAATGTGAAACCACTTGGTTTCCTTCTCTATTTCTGATACTATAGAAATCCATTTTCTTCAGCATAAAATGGAAAGGAAGAAATTTAAACTAGAAATCATAAATAATAAATTAATACCAAAATTTTCACAGTCATTTTAGAAATACATTTAACACACATTTTCTCTGAAGTGGGGGGAATCGTTTAGTCTAAGTTACTTCTGATTTTGTGCACTGTGTTTTCTTGGCAGGAAGATGTTATTAAACTATTTTGATTCCTGTTAATGGAGTATTCTTAAATTCTTATCAACCAGTAATATTTGCACAGTAACTTGAAATGCAGCATAAAAATACAAAAATTGAAATAAAAAATACATATTTTGGGGGGATGTAATTCTAATGAAATTTAATTCTCAGAACGGAATATTCCTTTTAACCATAAATTCACAAGCATTCCACCCATGAAAACTTTTTTTTTCCTGGACTATGTGGCAAAATAAACACAGTTTGGGAAATGCTGGTTTACATGATTAATACCTTTACACCATTATTCACAATGGCCAAGATATGGAAACAACCTAACAGTCTATCACTGGATGAATGTGGTATATACACCATGAAATATTATTCAGCCTTAAACAAGAAGGAAATCATGCCATTTGTGATAACATGAATGGCTCTTGATCACATTATGCTAAGTGAAATAAGTCAGATATAGAAAGATGTAAACTGCACGATCTCTTATATGTGGAATCTAAAATAGTGAATAGGGGAGAACAGAATGGGGCTGTTAGGATCAGGGGGAGATGTTGGCCAATGGATATAAAGTTTTAGTTATGCAAGCTGAATAAGTTCTGGAGATTTAATGTACAACATGTTTTTACTATAGTTTGTACACTTGAAATTTGCTAAGAGGGTAGATCTTAAGTATTGTACAGCAAGAGAGAGAATGGTTAACTATGTAAAGTGATGAATATGTTAATTAGCTTGATTGTGGAGTTTATTTCACAATGTATGCATACATCAAAACATCAAATTGTACACCTTAAATACATACATTTACTCTTTGTTAATTATACCTCAATGAAGCTGGGGTGAGGCAAAAAATAACTTCAAAATTTTAAGTTTTTCAACATTTTACAAAATTTGCATCATTTTTCTTTTTTAATTTAATTTATTGACTTTTAGAGAGAGGAAGAGAGAAAGAGAAGGAGGGAGGGAGAGAGAGAGAGAGAGAGAAAGAGAGATTTGTTGTTCCAGTTATTCATACATTCATTGGTTGCTTCTTGTATGTGCTCTGACCAGAGATTGAACCCGCAGCCTTGGCATATCGGGATGACGCTCTAACCAACTAAGCTACATGGCTTTTTCTTTTTAGAGTAAAAAGGATTCTAAGAACCTCAGAACAGCAAATCTTTCTCTTTGAGTAGAGTCCATACCAACCTAAACACTAAATACAAGGCTTACATTAGAGATATTTTGTACCAATAATCATCAGCTTCTAAGAAAAGAACAACATGTGTTCAAAAGCGAGAATTGGGAGGGTGATTAAAATGAGGGGAAGTGAATCTGGACCTGAGGTTTATTTTTTAAATTATATGTAAAAATATAAAACCCCTGAAAACCTGAAGTTGCCAGATGCAACACAGGGACGGTGTTTCCCATGTTAAAATTTCTAATTTTATGAAGGACTGACACTGAAATTTAGTCTAAAAGGAAATCAAAGAATAAAAGTACATCCTTGGTGGTCATATCTGAATCCTCATTATTTTTAATAGCTTTCCTCATTTTGTCTTTATTTTTGTTGAGCCTGACCTATAGAAAGATGTCAGTCACATTTTCACTAATTCAGTAGCATTGTCTCATCTCTAAAGCCATTTATAAACAATCTTATATATAATTTTGGTTGAATTCTACTATCTTTTTTGTGTGTGTGCAAACCTCATGTTTCTTTTTATTACAACCTTAATCCTGTACCTTAAGGGCAAAAAGAATAAATACTAGAGTTCTTCATGGATTACTTAATCACACTGCACAATAACACTGCGCATATTAACAAGATACTGGGCAAGTAGGTAGGCTCCCAATACATATCTGATGATTTAGAGACACTTCTTACATTCTACATTTGATGAGTAAAAATAGGGTCAGAGATCAAATTCTGCTTCACTTCTGCCTCCTTGTCAGCCAGTAAGCATATCTGAGTCATTCCTACCCTGCGAACAATAAAACTCTTCCTTCCCTTGATCTTATTTCCTTGTGAAGTTCCAACATTTCTCATTACTAATCATCAAGTATCTCAAAAAAGTAATCATTATCACTTTCATTTCCCAACTTTTCATTTACTCCTCAACCTTTTAAACTGGCTTCTGGTCTCTAAAAATGTCACAAAAGACCTCTTAACTACCAATACCAGTGGCCTCGATTTATATAATTCCTGTGGTATTTGTTGATTGCTCCCCTCTTCTAGAAATGTACTTTCTCCTTCGTTTCTGTGACACAAAGAGATTCCTCTTCTGGTGCTCTCCTTGGGATGCCTTGGTCATTCTTAAGGGTAAAAGACTGACTCCCAAGGTCTTGCTCAATTATTTTCTCTGCATTCTGGACAAGTTTAATCCAACTTTGCTGTAGATTTTTCTACATGGCTGTCTCAGCAACACTTTCTCTTAACATCATTTCACACATTCTCTGGTATTTCCTATTCTACTGCAGCACCATCCACCAGATAGCTAAACCAGTCTTTCTTCTATTCAGATGAGTAAGAGATTAATGTTGGCTTGACCTACTAGGAAATAAATGTCTTCACTGATGGAAGAAGCAGGCCATGGGTCATGAGGTCATGGTATGGTCCCCAAATGATGAAAACAATGTGACTACACAATGATGAAATTATCGTGTGTGAGAAGTGAGCTTGCATTAAAATGAAAGCAAAGAATTAAAGGTGTAATCTTAACCTGATACCTATTAGATGCCCAAGAGAGTACTTGCCTGGCTAGAACCAATTATATTTCACAGTTAAAGGAAATCTTGTTATAACAAAATGAAAGCACCTAGTCGAGCATATAGTACACAGCAATTGTTCAATAAATGCTATTGACTCTAAACAAATACTATTGTTGACTCTAAATAAATACTATTGTTGCACGTTTTTATTGGGTGTAAAAATTGGGGTTCAATTTTATTCCAATATACGGATATAGGAAATATACAGATTATTCCTGCCTATGGATATTAGGATTGATTTGAAAGTAGACTATGTTCCTGGAGGTACATATTAAAGGTAGTATTAAAAGCTGTCACCCAAGAAATCCAGGGGCCAATGTCACCCTGTCTGGGCCTGCTAGGGTGAGTGTCAAGGGAAGTCACAGACCTCTGACATCTCATGTGGTTAAATTCTATATCGCTATTTACACTGAGCAAATCAAAAAGGTAACCTTAATGACAGAAAAGCAATGGCCGTTTATTTTACTTTCTAACTTCCTATTTCCTAAGTATGTCCTGCTCCAGGATGCTAAAAGTATAAAGTCTCAGAAGTCTGGATGTGTGCTTCCTGAAAGTGCTAATAGTTGCAATTCTTGAGACCAAGGGATTTTCCTCAGTTATCAGTTAGAAAAAATTTGCCAACAGAAATACCAACATATTAATTTCTTGGCCAAAATTCTATGAAAAGAAGAAATATGGTGTAAAAGATTATACCATAATTAAGCAAAAGACTAGCAAATCTAGCATCTGTTCCTTTCCATCTTCCTTCTTCGTTCTAGAAGAAAGTTTGTTTTCACAGTCTCATTGCCTTCTGAGGGGAATTTTTATTCACAATATACAAAATAAACTCACCTGTCGAAGGTATTGAATTCTATGTATACCTTAAAGTTTTAAATGGCAGATGTTACATGAAGGATTATAATATTTTACAAACAGACTGAGGAAAGCCGGAATGCTGTGTGAAATGAATGATAGTTTGGGGTTGGGTTGGCTTTAGCATACCTTCTTACATATGTTTTCTTATCACCATTAATTTGCCAAGTATTCCATAACAAGAAACCTAGAAGGCTAAAGTGAAAAAAGTAGCTGACACCCCAAACCAATGACTAATTTTGTTTGCCTAAAACACACACCCAGCCACATGCTTGCTTGCTGCAGCTGAAAATCCTGAATAGCTCACATAATATCTTCCTACACCTTGTTCCACCTACTCTATGCTACCCTGTAAATGTTTACAGTGAAATAGATGCTACAGGCAAAGTTATCCTCTGGCCTAAAGCCATCCATATTAGTACTTTCTAAAGAGCTTTAACAAACTGAATAAAGAGTTAAAACCTGTGACTCCCAGGATTTGTAAATATATGCAGGTTCACCTATCAACATTTTTTTAGTTTTTATCATCATAAATATAGTAAAGTATGTAACTTTTTTTGGTGATGCTGCCACATGTTATTATGGTGCTTAATTGTTTTACATCTCATTTCATAAATTGATTGCTAATTATACAACCAGATGTGTAAATCTTTTCCTATTCGTAAAAAGTTTAAATACAGTATATCTGAAGAGGGAAATAACTCATTTACAATGACAGAGCTCAGTTACCCTCATTAGAGCTGAGATTATATTTTATTTTCAGAACAGTAACTTGAGTTTAACATTTAAATATAATGAAAAGCCTAATTGCATTTCAAATTCTCAGAGTTGAGAAAGCAGCAGTGCTGTAAGGCTCTGGAGCATGTCCACAGGAAGAGAACTTTGGAAATGAAGTCATGTCCAGCGATAAAAGAGATTTAATGGAATGGGGAGGAAACTGGGGGTGGGGAGGTGAGGAAGAGATCCTAATGATCCTCCTGTAGATACAACTTTACCCAGAAGGCAATATTTTCCTCCCATCTAACAATTATTTAACTCAAATGAATATGCACAAATGATCCAGACTTCTAAGAACATTTCTAATCTCCTAATGGATTATACTCAGTACTTCATCTGAGTTAATGTTTTTTTCCTAACACTGAGCTTAATTCTCATCAGTACAAAAAAGTAATTAGAAAAACCATATGGTTATTGTTTTCTTTATTTGTATAATCATTCCCATCAATAGCTCAGGTATATTTAACAGGCTCTCGGCTTATGCCTCCCACCTACAATTTTTAAATTCATTTTAATGTGTGCCTTTGTTCAATGCAGAAAAAAAGCCATTCACAGGTTTTTTCCCAATGTATTGTAAATATGTACATTTATATTTATTTAAAAACCAACTTACTTCTTGCAAAAAATTTCTCATGTGACTTACCATTTTCGATTTGTAAAAAGCAAAACTAATTTTTGAACTCTTTTAACTTAAATTTAACTGATTCTAAAATAAGATGGGGTTATTGCTATTAGAAGCACCTCATACACAGCCACCTCAAGATTTTTGGTGGTTATTTTTTTCTAAGACATCTTCTTTTGGCTTCTGTTCCTAGCTAGCATCATTTTCTGTCTCATGATCTAGTAATATCACTTGATAAATACATAATACTTACATAATGTGCATCCCCTCAGGACTACAAAATACAGTAGATATTAAATCTTATAGTATACTTAGCACAGAAATATGTCTCACTTCTCAGTTTCAGAAACACACACATAACTCTCAAGGTACTTAACCAACAAAACTCAATGTGTAAGGCTCCAAGCCCCCAGCATACCTTGGCCACCTTCCTTTCAAAAAAAGGGGAAGGAGAAACATTTCTGACTTCTTTTGAAGTAACATCCACTAAAACATTGACCTTTAAATCTTTGACAGCAACAGAAAGTAAGAAATACATTTTACATCCTAATACATATGTACATATGTACATGGATCTGAAATAAGCGTTACCAAAAATACTTAACCTTACTACATGATACATACATTCTGATATTCTTACTGTTTATTTTACTCCAGTTTGTTTAAAAGGAATGCCAGGCACAACCTACTAAATGGAATGCATTATGCATTAATGAGTTATTGCTCACCACTTGAAAACTACAATGATAGAACAAATAGGCATTTCTAATATCACAAAGTAATGTTGTTGGCTCCACATATAGTTGGGTATATTCTAATTAAATTTTATGCCATTAACACAGACTGGTAAATGAACCTAAACCAGCTTGAAATATATTTTTGGATAATCTATAAATAAATGGCTTGCTTAACAAAATAATAATGTTAGGAAGATGGAAACGGTATGTAATCTCTTAAAACAAGAACTTTTAAGGTTTGGGGATCATTATTTAAATGCAACTGTGTTGCTACTTATCAATGAGTGTTATTATTCAGGCCAATAGAACATTGACTTAGAAAAACCTTCTTTGTTCTTACTCTAAAACATTTTTTATTCAAGATATTGTCTTTAATTTGAGCTAATAAAATTTTAATGTATATCAACATTCAAATTCAAGAATATTCAAAAATAAAATCATGTTTTAAAATATTTGTTTAGTTCATCTAGTCACTGTATGGTTTTTAAATCTGCTCAAGGCATCATCTAATAATAACAACAATAATGCATATACAGTTCATTTATAGAGTATTTTAAACTTTAGAAAGTGCTTTTATTTTGTGAACTCGTAATGAATGATCAGCAATCCTTGGATTACTGAATATTTAAAGCATATGACATTTTCCAGATCCAAAAATGAAACTTAATATTTGGTTTGTTCTGAATGTGACAGATTACTCAATCCCATGAAGAAATCCAGGTGCTGGACTCTAATGATTGCCTGTATTTTAGAGGTCCAGGCCACTCCTGCCATCTTTCACCAAATTTGGGAGATATGAAAGAAATTAAAATTTCAAGGTAAGGGACCAAGCCAAGTTCCGGAGTGGGGGTGTCACACAACCTCCTTTTGTGGAAGTATTTACTAAAGATCTTACAACAGATGTTTATCTTTTATAAACATTTAACATGGCAAATTGAAAGCTTAGGAAGGTAAGGGAGTGAAGGACAAGTCAGGAAGTCAGGAATTCCTGGATATGAACCTAATCTTGATCTTGTTCTGTTTTTGCTCTAAATCAATGCCAAACTCTTCACACCTCAGCTGCTTTATAGCAGGCAAGAATTATACAGGGGCTAGAGCTATTTCCTGGGAATGCCTCAGGTTAAATGGTTAATATTACAGCCCTCAAATGTACTTCCACAAAAAGCAAGACATCCTCCATATATATTAGTTACATTCATTATATTGGGAATTGAAATGGAGTATCTGTGTCCTGCTAAACTGAACTTGAAAAGAGATCATTCTTTCCATTCCTCAATTCTTGTCCATGTTAGCAACAATCAGTTATACAACTAATTAGGACACTTATTCATGTGAATTTTAAGGTCTTTAAGGTAGCCGTAACACCTGTGAGTTGAATATTTTCAGGCAGTTAATACTTAATACTTGGCAAGTTCAAGGTCCTCATCTTTATTTGTCCCCTCTCCACTGTGTCATCAACTGAAAAGGAAATGACCTGCTCACCCAAGTCCTAATTTGACAACTTGTGGAAATGTTAGTTGGTCCCTGTCATGAAAAGAAGCTCAGTTTTCCGTGTCAGGAAGCATCACATCCATGTCTAGCTCTGCTCATGCTGGACTCTTCAAAAGGCAGAATGTGGTTTCACTTTCTCCTCACCACTTAATGATAAAAGTGCCCTGGTCCCGTTTTGTGGCACTTAATGAATGGACCTCCCTCCCTGGATTTGGACTGTTGGCCTTTCCAACCACTCATTAACTGGCAGGAAATGCCCTCCTCAGCAATCACTATTGTGTAAATAGAGCTATAAACTTTGGAAGGCTGGTACAATCCCAGATCCTAAAACTGCACGTGGGGGGGGGGGGGTGGAGTAGAATCTTGATTGTAAAAGCATTGCCTTCCAAATTAAACTCAAACCACATGATACAGTCCATAAAATATACAAAACACGCAGTCCAGTGACAGATTTATTGTAGCCATACAGAATAAAGCCAAAAAAAAATCTCTATATGGAAAACACTGCTACTTTTGACCCATACAGCCCCCAAACAGGAAGTTAAAAGCAAATCAGCCAGCTGTGGCCTCCTTAAGTTATGAAGGAGGCCAATGCAACCAGCATTTCCTGTCATTGCTTGCCACCATTTCTGAGTACCTCTGTCTGAATTGTTTTCTTAGCTAAAAATATTATGGAAATTTATTTGGGGATAGATGGAAGGCAATAAGGAGGGCTATTATATCATCTAGGCTTGAAATGTAACTTTTACCAAAAAATTTTACTTTGTACAGGTCACACAACCAGTCAATTCAACTTCTTCATTTTAATGAATACAGGAAAAATAGATTACATTAATAAATGCAAAAGTGTTTAGAATCAGACATTAGGTAGACTAGCTGTATCCTGTTAATTCAGAATCAATATTCAAAACCACAATTTTCATGCATCTAATTAGTAGGACACAACTGCAGACTACAATGTCCCTGAGAAGAGGAACTAACTTGTTAGAGTTTCTCCCTCTCTCCCTCTCTCTCAGCATTCTCACAACACAACTTATGAAACTTCAAAGTGTATGCATGTATGACAGCTTTCTAAGGGAATCACATTTCAGATCCTTTTTATTATCATCATCAACATCATAATCATCACAGTCTCCACAACTCATGGAGGTGTTCTCATTTTTTCCCAGCACTATAAAATGTCAAGCCATATGCCACATTTTTCCAGCCTGTCATTTTTTCAATCACAAAAGAGCTTTGGAAGGGGAGTTTTAGTCAGAAAGTACACTGAATCTCTAAGTATGTCTAATGAGTCCCCCAACAAAACCAAGTTTATCTTTCTAAGAAAGAGGATTAATAAATGGTAGAAGGGCAGCTTGTTGGCCAGTCAAAAGTTCCACCAAAACCCAAGGCCTTTCTCAAAAAAAAAAAAAAAAAAGGCCCTCCTTTGGGAAGCCTGTCAATCTGAGTCCAGCCCAGACCCTGGCTTCAGAAAGCCAGCAGAACGTTTATTGACACAGCCTCTGTGGGTAGCTGAGGGCACTGCCTCAGGCGCTCATGAAACAGATCAGATTACGCAACACCCCCTGCTAACCACCCCCCGACACACACACAGGTTTTTCTGTATTTTGAAGTCCTTAGACATAAAATGTGGACCTTATAATGTGTGCTAGTTTTCACTTCATACTTCTGGGTGAGCTAATAAGGTTTTTCTTCAAGCTATCCAATTACTTAGGGAAAATGCTGACATAAATGAGTTGGGAGTTCAAATTTTTCCCAAAATCACATCTGAAAAGAAATTCAGTTCACTTTTTTGGGATCCTCATCGATCACAGACACCAAGAATTTTGAGAAACATCAATGCACCCTTTAACAAAACAGCACCCACAATTGGACCATTTATTGAATGCCTACTTTTCAGAAGACAAATGTAAACTCCACTTGGACACTGAGGTGAAATGTGATCTCCATCACTGTGCTGTGGGTCTTGTTGAATATGTCTCTATAATATTTTTAATAGAACTCAAAAAAACCACTATATAGTTCATGAGTCCAATCATAATAAAGCAGCTACCTTAATATTATGTGACAATCTCATTTACTCAATTTGTAAAGTATTAAATAACTGAGGAATTATACTATGAGATACATGCCCAAGCTAATATTATACATGATGTTTTTGTTTTGCTTTGTTTTGTTTTCTTGGGTAAATGTTGAAGACTACAAAACAAAAGATGAAATGCAAGCGCTCTGGTTCTTTCACTCTCTCGTTTTTCTAACAGGCCACCCCCTCCAAAAAGCCACCTTGTTTTCTTCATACTGCCACATAAGGGGAGACTGCAAAAGCTGTACCTAAGGCCTGATGGTCCTCTGGGCACAAAAGATAATTGTGATGGATCTGCAATAGCAGCTCTTGTCTATTCTACTGTGTTGACTTTGCTTTCTGGATACAGTAAAAAAATAAAAAATATATAAAAAGAGGCACTATTCATACCTGTATCTCGGTAAATAAAAACTATGCAAATACAACCTCTAAATGGGCAATCACTGTTTGACTGAAAATGAGACAGCTCCCAGTGTCATTTTGGGGTTTTGTCTGTGACTTCATCACTTTCTAAACTATACATGACACGTGACATCTGAGTCACGGTACTTCTTATTTTTGTTCCTTTTTAATCTGGTGAAACGGTTTAAAGAAAGGTTTCTACATGACTTCCTGTTGAAGACTAATTTCCCTTGGATGTAGAGAAGATATACTAAATGCAACTATAGGTGACAGAAAAATAACTGCTGGCTTTCAGGCCAATCCTTGAGATCTCAGCCCAAAGTGTGACAATGCTTGCTTTTCCCTGAACTTGTTAGAGAGTTAGTTGCTACTGTGGCCTCCAGCAGGACATTCAACCTAGTGTTCAGTCTCTTTTTCATTGTTGTTGTTGATTTTTTTCAAAAAAAGAACAGAGATGCTGCTACCTGAAGTCACGGGAAGGGTGTTCATAAAATACAGAACCAAGTTAGAAAGACAAAACTTTTCTTCCATTTATTTAACAAACTTTTACTGAGAGTCTATGTGCCAGGAACTGGGACTATGAGCTAAGAAGACCCAGTAATATGCATAATTAGGATTTACTCATACATTCAGGGAAACTTGAATAAGCCTAAAGAAACCATTCTCAAATTTTCACACCAGTTCTGGGTAATGCCAAGGAGCTCAGGATTCAAAGAATCTGATGGGGACAATTTTAAGCCAATTTAAGTGATCCAAAATGGAAAACAAGATCCAGCAAACTATCTGTCTCTAGGATGCTCCCATGTTCTAAAGAGATCAATTAGCCTGCTGGAAGTCTCTAGTACTAACCCCTTGAATTTCTGTTCAGACTGCTTTTCTCAATTGGAAGCCCTTTCTTACTGGGCTGTTGTAGTTCACCCGCTGTGAGCATAAAATTTAATAAAAGCCCACAAAACTCCTGACTAAAACTGGGAACAAATCACTTCTACTCATGAGCCAACTTAATGCTGATGGAAGTAGGACTTGAGAGTGGACATAATATTTTAACAAGCATGCCTAAGTGATTCTGAACACTCTAATCAGGCTCCTTTTATTTCCTTAACACTTTGTTCTTATGGCTGTTATAAAGAGTAGAAAGTTCTGGGATTACATGCTTGAGTTTCTTAAAAAGTATCATATACATAGAGAGGGAAAATATATGTCACATGTGTATGTATGCAAATTTACATAACATACATGTTCACATATACACATAACATATATGCATGCATGTGAATATAAATAATATAAATACATACACAGGTACATTTTGTATATTCACACACATACGTACACCACAAACACACACATTTAAATCAAGCTTCCTTTTACTCCTGCTGCTTCTTGAGTTCTGAGCAATGTAATTTTTTCTGAAAGTTAACTGCCTGGAGTTGAACATTCAGAGCCACGGCTCTTTTACTGAGCTTGGGAGACACTGCTTAATACAAACATTTATTATAGTTTATTATGAACCTTTTTTCTTTCATTCTTAAAATGAGAGGAATGCTATAAAAATAGGTATTTTCCTATAAACCTCCAGGGAGAAATAAATGCATAACTGTATAAATTGTTCTAAAATGAATACTAATTTGCACAGGCATGCACATGAGTGTACTTATATATATGTGGCCAGAAAAATTAGGAGTACCTTTATTTCTCAAATAAAAATATTTCTCAGTTTATATTATTTTCCCCATCAATTATTTAAAAAGAGTTGCTCAATATAGTACATAGTACGAAGTAGAACTAAATGATGGATTTATACAGGGTGTCCCCAAAAAATGTATACACACTTTAACAGCTGATGGCTCAATTTTGAAAATGAAATGTATATTAATAAACACTGCCTTTATAATTATTCAAAATGTGTGTATACATTTTTTGGGACACCCTATATTGTGTCTGTACTAGAATGATCTGGAAAAATATCTTCTCTAATCTATTTAGGTCACATGGATATTATTAACAGCTGATAACATAATTGACACCTTTTTTATCCTAATTCTCAAAGTTGCCTTTCCAACATTGCCATTGGCTATCTTGAGGCAATATATAACCATTCAGGAAGAATAGGATGCCATGGAGCCCCTGGTTCCCTTAAAATCTAAAATGCCCCCATTAATATAGATCTAATTGCTTCTCTTTTGGTCATAATTTGTGTTTGTTTGTTGTTTTGTTGGTTGGCGATTAAACCACTTGCTCCCAAACACAGTTTCTTTTCACAGAGGAAAAATTTCCACCTCATTTTACCTGAGATACAGGCTTATTTCTAATTTTGAAGTGAGAACAACATTACACCTGGGGAAAGGAACAAAAATCCCACAAAGAAACAAAACTTCTGATTTTTATTTTCTTGACATCACACACATTAATAATGAGAGGGAATCCATCTGTTCACCCTACTAGACTTTGTTATACGAAAACTCAACAGCATGGAAGCACCTTGATGAAGTAAAAGTGATCGTAGCTTGCATGCTCTTTCAGACACTTGATAGTTTTAACATGGCAGGGACCATTATCTCAATTTAATTACAGGATCAAATTACTTGTCAAACATGTACTGTAACTTATTCGTGTCTGCTCTGCCCCATCCCTGTTTGTAATCCTATCAGACAACATTATTTATTTCAAAACAGAAAAATTCAGCCACTTTCCTGAATTTATTGTCCTATAAGCAGGAAAAGAATAAAATTTTAGGAATGAAAATCTTCTCACCTCTTTCTTCCTTCCACTCCAACTCACATATGAAAACAACTGAGTGAAGAACAAAATTGTACTTCAAACTATAGTCAGCATCTGCACAGCAGCCAAGAGATTGTCACTGTCCCAGCATGTGTAGTACTTACTGTACAGCCTCAACAGACAAAACCTTTTTCACCCCAAGTTGCTGTGATTACTTTTTCATATTGTAGAGCGGGGTCAATCATAATACACCTACTGGTCAAAGGGATAAATTACACAAGTGCCTAGAAGTACAATGAGAAGCGAGAGAACCTATTTGAGGGAAACAGAATTCAGGCAATTAGGGGACTGTACATTCTAATCTACTTAAAATGTTTAGGTTCTTACAAGTACACAAAAATGTCTTCTGTTTAAATTAAAAGTTGTGCACAAAATCTGCTCCTCTGTGAGTTTACAAGCTATTCATTTTTTTTTCTTTTTAATTGAACATTTATTAAGCACCTACTTTGTGCAAAGTATTGCTTAGGTAAAGGGTGGGTGCAAGGGAATACCAAGTATACTTTGGATACCAGCTCATAATCAGAGGTTTTATCCCCCCTTAAAAAACAGCTGTTGTCAAATGCCTGGTGTGGGCAGTCGAGGATAAAAAGGTACTTTACAATAGTCCTGGGAATCATTATGAGTGCTAAAAGCAGCAAAGGGAATTAGAGAAATGAAGTAACTCTTAGAAGTACAGCAAAACATGCAATCACCACCTGTAGCCCAGTAATACACGGTGTCCCAAAAAGTGTATTGACACTTTGAATAATTATTAATGGGTTAATAATTCCAATGGGTTAAGTCTGAAAAGGAAGAAATATAAATTGAGCTATCAGCTGTAAAGGGTGTATACATTTTGGGTGGGACACCTCATATATCAAAATATTATTTTGCAAACTCCTTCACTTATGTTTTCATACAAGGTCTCCAATCTCATTATTATATGAAGCTGCAGAATGTTAACTGGCACAATTTCCTTCTAAGGTCTCTGACAGTAGATGAACTCGTCTACTCTGGCCTCAAGGTTTAGTAGTTTCACTTTTTTTTCAAAGGATGCATTTAGTCTGAAGTATTTCAGCAAACAAGGCAGCAAGCACACCAGGAAGCAAAGCTTGCTGAACTGGGATCTAAATATGTAATCACTAAAAATGGGAGAAGTTGCTTTTGGTCACCTCTCTCTCCACCCCTTGCAAAATTGGGAGTACCTATTGCTCTACCTGCAGGAACTCTTCTTTCAGATGTGAAGCAATGAATTGCCCCATACACTTCTCTCAACAATCATCTGAAAAACGGATGCAAAGTTTATTATCGAGTAAATGCCATTGTAAACAGTCCACTTCTTTCTTTCTAGGTACACTTTAGCACCCAGGCAGGAAAACTGCACAGTTCTTTAATAGGTGGTGAACAATACCCCCTGCCCCCTTTCCCAGAAGCTTGCTAAATTTAATGGCAGGATAGTCTGCCAGCCAAGTAGCTTCTATTGTTTGGGGAGAAATAAAAAGTAGACAGGGGTATTATAATATTAGCTGGGCCATGGACAAAAGTCCTTTTAGGTTATGTTTAGGGAAGTTTCTATAAATATGAAGGCATCCCCCCAAAGTATTGCATATTGGAAAAAAAATTAAAACAACTTTAAAAAGTATTTAAACATTTGCATTGGCAAAAGAGGAAATGTGAATATAATCAGAAAAAGCTGAGGTCTCTGGTAAGCCTTACTGTTAGCATGTCTTTCATCAGAGGGGGAAAAACACACCTCATAGATGAATTGTATGAAGCATTGATGTCTAATCATTTCTACAAGTATTTAAACAGTCCACTTTCGTACCATTATATCAGTAATCAACCAAAGACATATTGATTAAACCAGGAAGTCAACATAGTGAAAAATCAAATATCATTTCAAAATTAAATCTGAGAATAGTTTTGTTTTAATTGATGCTTTCCCAAGAACACAGTACATGTGTTGAGATAGGCTGTGGGAATCAGTGCCCATTTACAAACACTAGCAATTTAGGAGCATCTAAGAAAAAAAGAACTGTTCTTAACCACATTCCCGTAATTAAACAGCAACACAATAGGTTCACCCTCACTGTTGTATCTTGCTATACCAGATCAATGGGCAGTAGTCAGAAAAACACATAGATCTACTCCAATAATGATAAAACGACACAAATGAATCACCTAAATGTTAACTTTCATTACTCTCCTTGATTTAATTTCATTTTCTTGCCATAAAAGCCTATTGTGTGGATGCTAAAAACTAAAGTTTTTAATAGTTTAATCGTTTGAATTTACCGTCATGCCCTTAAGATGCCTGCCGGTAGTACAAGCCAGCTGCCCAGATGTGCTGATCTAGAGGAGAGCGGGAAAGACCAGGGCTCCAAGGAAGCTGGGGCACTGCTCAGGGTACAGCAGGACCACGAGCAAAATTAGTTGTTAAACGCATTTGCTGACAATATGCCATGCAAGAAGTTTCTCTAATTACTATATAGAATAGATATTATGCATGCAGCAATGTAAGAAAATTGAAAATAGGAAAAAAGAGAGGAAGAACAAGACGAAGAAAGATCAAAGCCCTAACTTTGCAACAAAATTGCAGGGTCAATCTTCTCTTTGCCATTTTGAAAAATAAAGTTTAAAAGGCATTTTATTTCGTCCGCATCCTGGGAAGGCAGCCACTCTCACGAATCCCAGTTCCTCTCCAGCCTTACCTTGTGTTGCTAGAGCAAACCCAGGGGTTAAGAGGTCCCACTCTCAGCGACAGCGGCAGCGGCAGCGACAGCGGCAGCGGCAGCGGCAGCGACAGCGACAGCGACAGTGGCACATGCCATCTGTTAGCTACAGAAGCAAAAGCAACGCCGCGCGAGGTGGCTCAGGTGCCCGGAGAGCACTCAGCGGGGGTGTGTGCTCAATGCCGCCATTTTAAAGGAGTCTGTGAAATCATTAGATCCGAGCAAATTACTGCCCGCCCCACCCACGGAACTTCACGGCTGGGACGTGCAGCCCTCGTCCCAGTCGGCCGCTGCGAGATATAAATGTCACGCCAGGAGACGCGCAGCCGAGGACAGCCGGGTGGAGGTGACGATCCCTTCGCGCCCCTCTGCCCCCAGAACGCTGTGCTCTTACCCCCCGGCTTTTGGGCCCACGAGAAATGATATTTTATTTTCTAGCAAACTCGGCGCCCCTTTCGGGGACAGTCGGAGAGCTGGGGGCCCAGGGGCCGAGCGGCCTCCCCCCGCCCCGCGCGCTCTTGGTTCAGTCCGTCCGGAGATTCCCGTCCAGCTCCCCAGCGCCCTCCCGGCGGCGGCGGCGGACGGGCTCGGGGCTCCCGCCCGGCAAGCGGCTGCCATGGCAACCCGGGCCCAAACCCCGCCCGGCCCTGCCAGAGGCGTGCCCTCCACCAGCTGTCCCCCGTCAGGCCTCTGCGACACAAGCAGTTGGGGTCGTGGGGCTGCCCTCCCTATATTCGTGCCGCGCAGACGGGAAGCGCCGAGGGGAGGGCGCTAGCGAGGGGACATAGGGCGCCAAAGAGGTAACTCCTGCGAAACTGTCTGGTGGCACCAGCGCGGGGCCGCTCTCGGCGGCCAGCCCCGTCCCGCCCAGCCAGGTAGCGGGCGCGCCCCCGCCTCACCTGCCACCTCCTCACCTGGCTCCGCGCTGCGGGCCAGCGGGAGGTCGGCCGCCTGCCACCGGGCACCCGCGTCCACTCTGTCACTGTCTGTCCTCTGCCTCCTGCTCGCTGCTCCCAAAAAACCGCCAAAATATCTTGCTCCTGGTGCGGGCACTTTCTCACTGTAGGGCGCTGTTTCGTCGCCAAATATACTTCTTTGTGTGGTTCGTTCAGACGTGCACGGTTTCAGAGTGCAGCGCGGGCTTTATTACTAGGGGGTGTGGCGCCTCAGCCCCAAGCCCCGCGGCCCAGCCCCCGCTGCAAATGCTCTTAGTGATTTCATTATTAAAGGAAGGGGGGCGGCAAGTCATAAGCCCAGGTTTTACAAAAGTGAAAACAGGCGGATTGCACAAAACTGGGGGTGGAGGTGGGGGGCAGCAAAGTTTCTAGAGCTTCAGGAACTGAAATGCCAGTAAGAAATGCAGTGTGATGTAAAGCTGTAGCTTTAGAGGCATTTCAGTTACAGGTGAAGTGAAATAGGAAATTTTAAAAATTACTGTACTCAATAAATATATCGGCTTACTGAAGGCAGAGAGGAAAGAAGGAAGGAAGGAAGGAAGGAAGGAAGGAAGGAAGGAAGGAAGGAAGGAGGGAGGGAGGGAGGGAGGGAGGGAGGGAGGGAGGGAGGGAGGGAGGGAGGGAGGGAGGGAGGAGAGAAAGGACGGAGGGGAGGAGAGAAAGGAGAGAAGGAAGGAAAGAAGGAGAGGAGAGAAGGAGGGAAGAAGAGAAGGAAGGAGAGAATAAAGAAGGAAGGAGATCAGTAAAGAAGGAAGGAGAGAAGAGAAGGAAAGAACAGAGAGAAGGAGAGAGGAGAGAAGAGAAGAAGAGAAAAAGAGGAAGGAAGCAAGGGAGGGAGAGAGGGAGGGAGAGAGGGAGGAAAGAGGAAAAGAGAGGAGAGAAAGAGAGAAAGAAGGAGAGAAGGAAGGAGAGGAGAGAAGGAGGGAAGAAGAGAAGGAAGGAGAGAATAAAGAAGGAAGGAGAGAAGGAAAGAAGGAGAGAAGGAAAAAGGAAGGAGAGAAGGAAGAAGGAAGGAGAGAAGGAAGAAGAGAATAAAGAAGGAAAGAGACCATGAAAGAAGGAAGGAGAGAAGGAAGGAGAGAAGAAGAGAAGGAAGGAGTGGAGAGGAGAGAAAGAAGGAGGACGAGAGGAGAGGGAGAGGGAGAGGGAGAGGAGGAGAAAAAGAGCAATGGTGGGGAGAGGGACTGGGGAGGGGGAAGGGACAGGGTGGAACAGGTCATTGGGGAGAAAAAGGGACATCTGTAATATTTTAAACAAAAATAAAATTTAAAAAAAAACTAAATAAATAAAAATTTAAAAAAGGAAAAAAAAAAAAAAGAGCAAGGGAGGGATGGAGGGAGGGACAGAGGAAGGGAGGGAGGAATGGGAAAGGAAAAGGAAAATACTCACCAGCTGCTTTTCTGGGTCCTATGTCTCCTTTAAATTGTCCAGTCCTTTATTTCCCTTTAAGAACCTCACAGAGGGAAATGGTCTATGTGTATGGTTCCCTTCTTCAGTGGAGTTTGAAGGGTAGGAGAAGCCCTAAAGTAGGATTCCAGATATGTTTGAATAAGAAATAAGCAAAGCAAATGCAATTATATATTTTGATTTAAAAATGTGCATCTGGACAACTAAATTACAGGTTTCAATTTAATGCAAGTGTAAGAGTGACACCAGCTGTCTCTTAATTGGAGCTTTACAATAATAAATGCACGCTTTTATTTAATTTTACAAGGACAATTTTAATTGATAACATGCACATATGCAGGAATATACGGGCAAGCTTATAGCAGTGCATGCATGGGCTGCTTTCCTGCAATGCACTGCTTCACTCCCATACAGATTTTTAGATGCTTAGCAGAAAGTGCAAAAACATCACATATTTAAGCAGTAGTTAGGTTGAGGAGTGGAGTGAATCCTCAGGCTAATTATATTTTTATTTCTGCCAGACTGATCCAAATAGAATTCTCTAGCTAATTTTAGGCAGGAAGTCAATCTCTTTTTGTTAAATATGACATAATAGAAGCAGGGTCATAATGACTAGAAGGAGAATACTGGCACAAACTGCCCTTTAAATAATTAAGAAAAAACAAACAAACATGGTGTTCCACAAGCATTGTGAAAGTTTTTAAGACAATGTACAGGACAGTGTCTGATATTTTTGTAGTAATGGGTAGAATCTTAATGTAAGTCAAACAGAAGCCAGGGATTTCTGGTTATTTGGAGGAAAGGGGAGAAAAAAGAAAGGCTCTAATTCCAAACCACCTCCCTTCAAATGTGCTAAATTACCTGCACTACTCTAAAAGTCAAATATGACTGACACATAGGAAGTAGCTTTGGCATTCCGGGAACTACCATAGTTAAAGGAGGTGTTGGCTACCAGAGTAGGCTGGAGAGAAAGAGAAAGCTGAATTATACAACTTTATTCCCAGTGATCTAACAAATGAGGAACTGTTATCACAACGAGTCAACAAAGGAGTCTTTATACAAAGCATAACTTGGGTCAACACCAGTTCTTTTACTTCTGTCCACCATTGCAAATCCTATCTCCTATAGGAGGCTCCAGGTTTCCCTAATCCCATACTAGCTGAATCAATTTTATTGTTATTACATTGTTGAAATTGCTTAATCATAAATTTAAGGCCATAGATACATCAATGGTTTAGTTCTCAGGGTAGCATAGCCTTAACATTGTCTCTTGATTGAAATTTCTGACCAGTGAAAGTTGCAAATGAGACTTTATTATTCTCTCTCTTTCACACCGGACATAAAGGGAACCTTGTAAACAAATTTTAGCCTGATAACTATCCTCCTTTTATTCAGGGTGGTATGACCTGCACAAATGAAGCTAGACAAATTTCCATGCAACCAGGTCACTAGAGAGTTTTCAAAGGAGGTAGGAAATTGCTGTCCCCCTCCCTCAGAATTTTAAAAGGACTCATTTGCTCTCTGGGTTGGACTCACCTTGGAATTACTTTCCACATTGTAGAGTGGTCAGAGCTAGCTAACTTTTTTTTTTTTAAATTTTCTTCCCCTTAGGCATGATTAGAGGTATCACCCACGAAAAATCAAATTGTATAGTGACTGATCCACTAGATGAGTTCTTAAAGTTATGTCTGTACATTATAGTCTCTGAATACTTAAGACTTGTTTTCCCATTGTATTTTGGGCTAGTCTGAGAACCACATTTCCTGATGGATCTTCAAAGATTAGCACTCACAACACTTGGATTTAAATTTTCAGTCCTTTCCTTCTCCTCTAGGCAGTCGACTAAGTAGAGGCAGGTAAGTAAACATTTAAACACACTTGGGGAACATGTTCCCTATGCTCTCCCTTTGTCTTCATGTTTGAAATGGGCACTTATACACACAAATGTATGGCTGAGACTGTAGCTTAGGATGTAGCAGCCACTTAAGTGGCATGTTCTTCCAATAAATATAATCAACTTTGATGAGGGACAGAATTCTAAAAGTTGCATAATAGTTTAATAACAAAAGGATTATTATAATCTACAATTAAACAAAATGCTGCTGTGTTTTTGAAGATGCTGATAGGTGAAAAGTTAAACTCTCTCATATGTCAGTGTATTGTGATTTTCAGAGGGTTTTGAACTCTCAATATATTCTATCAAAATTATTCTTTTACTCCTTTGCTAAGGCACATAACTCATTTTTTTCTTTTTAAAAGGTAGTCAAACAAATACTCTTGGACATACAGGCAGGTCATGCTATGCACAAAGGGGAAGGATCTTACACCTCTTTTGAACGTGTGGAATTATTCCCACCACCTTAATGCTATTAGCAAATGCTACCATTTGCCGCTGCTATGTTCTAACAATGGCTCCACAGGCTGCAGCCCCACAGCAGCATTTGGGCATATAAGGTCATTCCATACAGAAGCCTCTGGACATATAAGGATGGTTAAATAACAGCAGACACTGATCATTCATCAATTTCTGAAAAGTCTTTTTCATTCAGAGTTGGGAATTTGGGGGTTTGGGGCTCACAAAAAGATTCTGATTAAATAAACAGAAAAAAGCAGAATCTACTTCTTATAAAGCTTTAGACAATCAAATAAATGCTGGCTTCCAAGTAACCCCTTTGTAAAATTATGCAGACTATATTTCTTACAGAAGAAGGGATAAGGCAATCCAATAACTAGTTATATGCTGAAATAATTGCAAGCAGAGATAATAAATTGATCAGCAAGTTTCAGGTTGCAAAAAAGCCTTGAAATTCATATTTTTCTTTCATACAGTTGTCAGAATTATCTGAACATGTTCTAACAAACACAGAAGAAAACAGAAAAAATATTAAAGGATCACATCCTCTAAAAAACACTTAGGCCTGATGGATTTATAAGGTGATTTTTCCCCTAGTCCTTTGAAGAATATATTATACAAATTTTCCTTGAGTATTGAGAAATGTGGTATACTTTTTAAATTATCCTCAGAGTGAAATATGGTAAGAATGATACAGATAAAAATGATACAAAAACATAAGAATAATAAAAAATGTGAGAATGGTATTTAAAAAAACATGACCTAGCCCTGGCCAGTGTGGTCAGTTGGTTGAGCATCGACCCATGCACCAAGGAGGTCACTGGTTTGGTTCCTGGTTGGGCATGTGCCAGGGTTGTGGGCTCAATCCCCAGTGGGGGGGCATTCAGATTGTGCAGGAGGCTGCTCATCAATAGATGTTTCTCTCTCATTGATGTTTCTATCTCTCTCTCCTTCTCCCTCTAAAATTAATAAAAACATATAAAATATGACCTATTATCACTTAGGAATATGATCATTACAATAGCAACCATTGAATGTGGAAATACTACATATCAGGCACTGGACTAAGAAGCATGTTCACAAGTTTGCTCATTTCAATCCTCACAATGATCTCTATAAGGTATATATTATGTTTTTATTGTTAAGAAAAGGAAAATGAGGCTCTTCCAAATTAACAAAGTAACAAAGCTATTAGGTGGCAGAACCAGGACTCAAAGTTAGTTGTCTCTGATGACAGGGTCCATACTTTTAACTACTACACAATGCCAAATACAACTATTATGAGGTCCAGTTGGATTTGAACTCAAACACGTGCTCCTCCTATGCTACTGCTTCTTGTTGATATGGGCATTTTAATCAAAATTCTACCAATAAAATACAGAAACTTATTAAAATAATTTTAAGTATTTATCAAATATTGTTTATCCCAGAAATGAAAAGATGATTTCAGACAAAACTACCAATCAATATTGTTGACAAATGTGCAATCATCTTAGTAAACTACAAAAAGGCATTTGATAAAATCCAATTCCTCTTTATGGTTAACATCTTTTAAATATAGAATTAGAGAACTATCCTTTAGCATGATAAAATAAGTATATTCAAAAAACAAAAAACTAATTTCCTACTTATTGGAAAAACAAAGTCATTTCCCATAAAAACGAGACCAAAACAAGGGAGTTTTTATTCATTTATAAGTTTAGTATTTCTGAGAAATTTTTGTTTTGGTAAAAAGGCATGCAAATAAATTAGAAGTAAATATTTGGAAATAAGAAATTACAGAGAGATAATTTTCAGACAGCAGAGTATATACCCAGAAAAGCCACATAATCAACCTCAAATGATTAGACAAAACTATAGCATACAGCAAATTCACAAAATGCTAGATAAGTCTTTGAAATCCAATAAAATATCTACCAGTATGCCAGCCAAAAGGAGAAAAAGTAACATCTACAATAAAGCAAAAACATTAAAGTGTTTGGAAATAAGTAAATATATACACAAAAGTGTGAGAAAGAAATAATATGAAACCTTAATGGCAGAAACAAAGAAAAATCTGAATAAATGTAGTCATACTACATTTCTGAATGGGAACACAGATGGTATGAAACTGATACTTCTTCATAGGTTGACTTAGAGATGTAGACAATTCAAATGAAGGTATCTCTTATATCAGAATAATTTGTAGTAACAATTGTACATTACTATATAGGGAAACAAAATGCTAGAATACATTATAAATTATCACTAGATGAAATGGCAGAATTCTGATGCAAATCAGAAATATTTATTAATAACAGTTAGACCAGAAAAAGGCTCTAATAAAAGTAAAAGTTGAATATTTGATGAACAAAGTAGAACAAAACAATGGGGAAAGTACTCATTATTAAGTAAATTCACCTGGGATAACTGGTCATGAATATGTAGAGGAAGTAATGTAAACCTCTATCTTTTACCATACACAACAGTTCATTCTACATTAACTAAAAAACTAAATGTTTAAGGAAAACTAAAATATATATATTAAGAATAGGCTGGAGTATTTAACTCAATGTTGGGAATTTTTAAAGTTTTGAAGTAATAGAAAATATTGCAAAGGAAATACTGGTCAGAGAGTACTGCATAATACAAAAATGTAAAACCATTATCAAAACAAAGGTTAAATGTTGGAAATGTTAAGAAGATTATCAATAAGTGAATAGCATCTAAACTGTATGCACAGGTTCTGCAAATTTACAAGATCATTACTAGATCCCCAAGGGACAACTAGTCAAAGGGTATCAGTGCAGCTAGAAGAAATAGATATTGTTCCAACTCAGAAGCACCATTTGATACTTAATATAATTGACAAAAATAACAATTTACAAAACAATATTGTACAGACTCTGGAAAAACAGGTTCATTCAAGTTGCTGGTGGCATTGGGAACTAGGTCAAGAATCATAAAAATGTTCATAGTGCTAGAGTCAGGGATCCCAACCCTGGATAATAATTCAAAAGAACGAAAAAGCAGCCTTAGTTTGAATACTATAAGCCTTAAAATAATCTTGATATCCAACAAGAAGGGAATGGTTGAGTTATTTATTATATATTAATCTAATGAAACGATTTGAACACTGTAGAAAAACAGAAAATTGTATGAAATAACATTAATAGAAAGTTATAATGCAAAATTATTTTTTCACCTTGCTTGCATCCAAGAGTACTCATAAGGATAATGATCAGGAGAGCCCAATATTTAGATCTAGGTTTTCAAAAAAGCTAATACTGGAGAAATTTGTTTAATTTTTATTATTTTGAAAATTTGTTTAATAAAGCAGTATTAAATTGAAGAAATGTTTTGATGTGAGAATTAGACTTCTATTTTAAATAAACTACTTCTATTTCTCTCATGTTCTGCCATTTCTCTCTATCTTTCCCTGTATTTCTCAATATCTGATCCTTTATCTTTTATGAATATTTCTCTGGTCCTCTCTCTCTTTCTTTATTTCTCTCTTTCCAACCCCCCACCCTAGGCAAAGAACTTTATTAACCTTTGTTTCAAACTTTATTCCCAGGCTTCTTCAGCTTAATTAGCTGCAAAGAATGATTTGTGTATAAGTAAAATTGAAAAGAGCCGCAGTGTCCAAGGAGCTTGGACTTAAAAATATTAGAGATCTAGATTTTATCAGACCCATGAACAAAATTTGAAAAAGCAGTCATAATATAAAATAGCAGCTCCCAGTAAGTTCTTCAAGTTTATCTTCTTCAGAAGTTTCTCAATTCAGTTTGCTTCATTCTTGGAAGCTTCATAAAAATTCTCCACAAGATCTGGAATTTCTTCATCATCATTATCCTCTCCCATAGCAAATGGTGCTTTTCCACTCACAGATTATTGGGGCACAGCTTCAGCCAGTGTCCTTAAGCTAGTCAGACTGCACCTAGCTGGTTTGAGATGCTGGGTAGCATTTCTGTCAGCTGTTTTGTCTCTGTGTGGCCTATAATGCTGAAAGTGTTCACTGCCAGAGATGCCTGAACTTTAGGGTTATTAAAGTGGATCACTGTTCCTTGGTTTGTAAACATATTTACCTCTTCAATACCAGAGATATTGTTTACCCCTATGTTCTTTAAGAAGAACTGAAGTTTGTTTTTCATTATCTACTATGGCTACTCTGTGAGCCACCTTCTTCTTTCTTCAAGCAGTTCCTTTCCCACCAATGGGTACTTGTACTTACAGTTTGGCTAGTTTCTCTTGTTCATGATGGTTCCTTTTATCTTGTTGGAGAGGAAACAGAGACCACACAGGGCACTAAGGTTGGTGCTCAGTGGGCTCTTGAGCAGACCAGCTGAGAATAGTGCACACATGTTGGGACACAAGATGACAGCTAGCTCTGGCTATCACTCTTTTTCTTTTCTCTCATCCCCCTTACTTCACCTTTTTTGTTTTTATGTTTCTTAGCTCTTTTTGTGACTTTGTTCTTGGAATGGTTAAAATATGGGACACAAATGTATTTTATTTGTTTTACCTGTTGAAGAAAACATTGCTTTTGTTCATTTTTAAAGTGAATAAGCTCGTGGGAATGCAGATTGGTGCAGCCACTGTGGAAAACAGTCTGGAGTTTCCTCAAAAAACTAAAAATGGAACTGCCATTTGACCCAGTGATCCCACTTCTAGGACTATATCCTAAGGATCCCGAAACATCAATCAGAAAGAATTTATGCACCCCTATGTTCATAGCAGCACAATTTACAATAGCTAAGATCTGGAAACAGCCCAAGTGCCCATCAGTAGATGAGTGGATAAAAAGCTGTGGCACATTTACCCTATGGAATACTATGCAGCTGTAAAGAAGAAGGATCTCGTACCCTTTGGGACAGTATGAATGGACCTGGAGAATATTACGCTAAACGAAATAAGCCAGGCACAGAAAGACAAATATCACATGATCTCACTTATATGTGGAATCTAAAAAACAGAATAAACTAATGAACAAAATAGATTCAGTGAGACAGGAGCATGGATCAGACTGACAAATCTCAGAGGGAAGGAGGGGGTGGATGGGAAGAGATTAACCAAAGAACTTATAAGCATATATGCACAGCCCACGAACACAGACAATGGACAGATGGGGATCTGGGGAGAGGGGTGCGGTAGGTGGAGGGGAGAAGGGGAGGAAATGAGGGACATCTGTAATACTCTCAACAATAAAATAAATAAATATGAATAAGCTGAATTAATTATTTTTGAGTTATGCTTAAAAGGCACCTGAATTTAATTATCTTTTAATTATTTATGCATGGCCAAGGCCAAATCAAATGTTTCTGCAAGGCTGTAAACTATATCAAGTGGAAAACACTTCATATCATAATTCCATCGAATTTATCATCACAAAAAGAACAATGAACATAAATATGAAAGATTAACATTCACATGTATAGGAAACCCTGTTATTCCAATTTTCAAATTTTCAAATATCTGACTTTTAGTCATGCAAAAACATGCTCTAACCCCTATGCAACATGTTAATGCAATAATTACAATGTTAATACAATAATTACAATCTTGTATTTTGCTTTTGTGATATTGTGAATATAATATCAGTATGAATGGGTATTCTTAATCATAAAACCTGAGATGACACTAATTGGTAATGAACAAGTGCAAAAAAATGGGCAAGAGCTAAAAAAATATCTATTGGAAATACAGGGGTGGGCAAAATTAAGTATACAGTTTGTATGGAAAAATATATAATACAAGAATAAATAATAATACAAGAATATACTCTGTGTTTTGCTTACTCAGGACTGTAAACTTACTTTTGCTCATCCCTGTATTATGACATTGGACAACTTAATTTCTCTCAATTTCCTCATAAATAAAATGCACATGATTCTAGAACCTTCTTTGTAGCATACAAGCATGCCTTGTCTTATTGTGCTTCTCTTTATTGCACTTTGTGTGTATTTTTTGTTTATTTGTTTGTTTGTTTCTGGGTTATTTTATTTTATTTTTACAAATTGAAGGTTTGTGGTAACCCTGAGTAGAGCAAATCTCTGGACACCATTTATCCAACAGGCTCAGATGATGGTTAGCATTTGTTAGTGACACAGCATTTTTAATTAAGGTATGCACATTTTTTAGACATAATGCTATTGCACACCTAGTAGACTATAGAACAGTGTAAACATAACTTTTATATGCACTAAGACACACAAAAAAATTAAGCTACTCACTTTATTGCGGTGTTCTGGAACCAAACCCACAATATCTCCGAGGTATGCCTGTATATTGTAGGATTAAATATGACAAGGTTATGATCCTACAGCACATATAATACCTGGCACATAGTAAGTACTCCATCAGTGAGAGAAGAGGGAGGGCATTGAAGATTTGGAGGCTCAGTGTGCACATTGGCTTAGAGGAAAGAATTCAGAGGGCATGTTGGGGAAAGAGAAGAGATGGCTTAGCTATACTCATGCTGGAGAGGCTATTTGGCAAATTTTCCTTCTACTTATAGAAAATAAGATTGGTAACACTTCAACTGTACCTCATCAGATCTTCAGAGTAGCCACCAGGTTTAAACATCCCTTTCATTTTTAGAGTGAAGTGGAGGAGGGAGAGCATGAGAGGCAGTTCCTTGTCACTCTTGTGTGAGACACAGAAAGAAGGTGTTATCAGCCCCACAGTAACTTGGATTTCTCTTGCCATATGGGGACATGACTGCAATATTCTTGATATGAGATGACAATGTGTGCTTCAGTGGTGAGTCTCTATGAGCTGTTGGTTATGTCAGACCTGTCTGCTGATGCTATACAGGAAGGGGGAACTTAAACCTGAGATGCTGTTTGGTATAATAGAGTGGTTAAGCGCACAGATCCTACAGTCACACTGCCTGTATCCACTTACTAGGAGTGTGACCTTGAGCAAGTAACCCCCTCTGTGACTCAGTTATTTGTTTGAAAACCGGGGACAATGACATACATACTTCATGGGATTTGTAGTGAGAATTAAATAAGATAACATTATGTAAAACACTTAAAATGTTGCCTACCAGATCATGAGTGCTGGCTATTTTTATCCATGCACAAATATCACATTTATCAGCTTCTCTTGTGATCAGGAGACTTTTCTTCATGGGTCCAGGGAGAACACATCTCAGATACAAAAGAGGAGGATCATGCATTTTCTCTCTTATCTAAACTTGGATGGGGCATAATAAAAGCCGTAAAACAAAGACTTTGACACCAGGGAGACTTTGCAAATGACTAAACCAGGCAGATGTTAATCCTGAAATCCTGGGTATTGTAGGGGCACTCTTCCTCTCCAGGCTGCAGTGAGCCTTGGAATTTCCTGCAATCATGCCTTAATGTCTTTTTTAAAAAAAAACCCTCTCAAAATGAACAAATTACCCAGGAAGAATAACACATTAACCCGTTAGCTGGATGAACACTTTAGCAAAGATTACTTTGATCAGATTACTTAGCTTTAGGAAGCTGGACCATGAGGCCAGTGAATGAAGGAAAACTAAATGGTGCTGCAAGGGGGAAAAAAGAGGGAAAGGGCATCTTGAGGCAGCCTGAAGGCTACTGAGGACTAAAATCTGACAAAACCATGGGCTCCCCTAGATGGAGCATAGAACACCCTTACTCCTACAATCTTCCTTACTCCCTTTATCGTGTTTCATTTTATTTTCTCTCATTTTTTTTCGTTTTTTTTTGTTTTTTTTTTTGTATACCATACATCACATAGTGCAGGGCCAAGCACACAATCAACAGATGTTTATGAAGTACCTGCTGAGTAAATAAGTACCTGTAATGGATGGAAGCCTCCAAAATGCTTCAGGGATATTCTGTCTTGCACACACTAGGTATGGTTAAAAAAACTACTAACTAGAAAGGGTTAAATATTGGATGTTAACCTGCTTCATAGGGTAAGGCAAGCACTTGAGGCTAAGAACAAAATGTGTACTAAGAAAGTACTCAAAAAACAAGTGGAGTATAATGATGGGCACTCCAGAATCAAGCAGGGGTAGAAGATCCAAGCATAGAGCTGGTGCACATTAAAGAAAATGCCAAGGCAAGATTGATTCCAAGAACCAGGAGAAAGTTGAGTTTCAAAGAGAGGAAATTAAGAAAATAAGCAGCTTTTTATTGAGTGCCTTCTTTGTGCCAGGCACTTTCACTGAATTTATCTAATGAATTCCTCACAATACAGCCAACAGTAATTGTCTCTCTTTTTTTTTCTTTTTGATCCTCACTCGAAGATATTTTTTTGATTGCTTTTCAGAGAGAGTGGAGATTGAGAGAGAGAGAGAGAGAGAGAGAGAGAGAGAGATTGAGGAACATCCATGTGAGAGAAGAGACACATCAATTGGTTGCCTGCCCGGGCGGGGATGGAGCCTGCAACCGAGGTACATGTGTCCTTGACCAGAATCAAACCAGAGAGCCTTCAGTCCCCGGGTCGATGCTCAAACCACGGAGCCAAACCAGCTAGGGCTATCACTATTTTTTTTTTATAAGTGGGACAACTAATCATCAGAAAAGCTGGGCAAATTGTAGCATACTGAAATCACTAAGTGCACAGACTTGGACATAATCTACTTGGGCTTAAATCCTGGCTCTGCCACTTATTAATTGAGTGGTCATAGGCAAGTAATTTAACTTCTCTGTTCCTCAGTTTCCTCAGAGAAGCTATACGGTACAACCAAAGTTCCCGGAAAAACATAATTTCCTATATTACCCTTTTCCAGGCATATGGCACTGAGTCATAAGAAATAACAGCAATACAAAATAGCCAGATGCACACTGGTGTACTTGAGCTAAGTACAAAAGAAGATCTAGAGTTATTTTTAAGATATGTTCTATGTCTAAAGTGCTTTCTGAGCCTTAAATATACTATACAGTCATCTCTCTAAAGGAAAACAGAAATTTACCTAAGTTCTAAAAACACTTGCTAGGACAGTAAATGAATGTACACAATTTCCCTGATCAGAAACCTTCATTCCAATTTGATGCAAGCCATAAATGAAATGACTTGGCTGATTATAAGTCAGTCCCCCATGAACATTTGTTTACATCTGAAAACCTCTACACGTAATTGCTCTCTCTGCTCAGGGAAGGCCCAGCTGGGATTACAAGGAGTGTTGCAAGGTTCTATGAAGGTGTGTGATCAACACTTACGGCATGAACCTGGCACTGCATGTCTGCACCCTGTCTGCCTTGGCAATTGGACCCATCAGTTTTCCTCCTTCACATAACTAAAATTAGCTAAAGAGACAGCAGATGTCTTGGGAAAGAGAATACAGGGCTGTAAATAACATTTAGATCTGGTATGTCATGATACAAGGACCACAAGTCCACTTTGCTCCTGAGACGTAGTCTGTAATTACACAGTAGTTATGGTGTTCTTTCAAAAAGCCAATGATAGTACAATCTGACTGTCTGAGAGAAGAGTGTAGTTGGAGATAAGTCAGGATTAAGGACATACCATAAATATTGATTTCCAAAAAAAATGGAAATTGGCAATTTTCCTCAATCAGTTTTTTCAATTTTTTATTATTATAAAAGCAATATAGGTTTGTTTTTAATAAAACAATTTATTGAGTTATGATTGACATAAAAAGCTGTACATATTTAATATGTGCAACTTGATGAGTTAAGTGTACACCTGTGAAACCATTACCACCATCAAGGCCATAAACATATACACCACTTCTCAAAGTTTCTTCTTTGTTGTTGTTGCTGTTTGGTGGTAAGAACACTTAATATAAGATCTACCCTCTTAGCAAACTTTAAGTACAGGTATTATTAGCTATAGGCACTATTCTGTATAATATTTTCAGAAATTATTTATTTGGAGTCCCTGAAACATTGTACCCTTTAACCATGACCTACCCATTTCCCTCTCTCCCCGGCCCTTTGAAATCGCCATTTTAGTCTTTGCTTCAATAAGTTTTTGTTTTGTTTTTCTGTTTTTTGTTTTAATTTATCTTTATTGTTGAAAGTATTACTGTCCCATTTTCCCCCTAATTGACTCCCTCCACCTCGCTCCCACCCCCTCCCCAGGCCTTCACCCTGTTATTGACTGTGTCCATGGGTTATGCATATATGCATATAACTTCTCTGGTTAATCTCTTCCCACCCTCCACCCCCCTTCCCTCTTTCCTCTGAAATATGATCGTCTGTTACCTGTGTTAATGTCTCTGGGTCTATTTAGTTCGTCAGATTCTTTTGTTCATTAGCTCCTTCTTACAGAAGACCCTTCAACATTTCCTGTAGTGCTGGTCTGGTGGTGATGAACTCCTTTAGCTTTTTCTTATCTGTGAATCTCTTTATCTGACCTTCAATTCTAAATGACAGCTTTGCTGGGTAGAGCAATCTTGGTTGTAGTTCCATGTTTTTCATCACTTTGAATATTTCTTGCCACTCCCTTCTGGCCTGCAAAGTTTCTGTTGAGAAATCAGCTGACAGTCGTATGGGTGCTCCCTTGTGGGTAACTAACTGCTATTCTCTTGCTGCTTTTAAGATTCTCTCTTTGATTTTAACCTTTGGCATTTTAATTATGATGTGTCTTGGTGTGGGCCTCTTTGGGTTCCTCTTGTTTGGGACCCTCTGTGCTTCCTGGACTTGTAAATCTATTTCTTTTCCCAGGTAGGGGAAGTTTTCTGTAATTATTTTTTCAAATGGGTTTTCAATTTCTTCCTCTCTTTCTTCTCCTGGCATCCCAATAATACGAATGTTGGGCCACTTGAAGTTGTTCCAGAGGCTCCTCATAGTATATTCATATTTCTGGATTCTTTTTTCTTTTTGCTCTTTTGGTTGGGTGTTTTTTGTTTCCTCATGTTCCAAATTGCTGATTTGATTCTCAGTGTCCTCTACTTTACTGTTGATTCCCTATAAATTATTCTTCATTTCAGTCTGTGTAGTCTTCATTTCAAATTGGTACTTTATTATGTCATTAATTTTCTCAGTTGTTTTTGTAATATGCTTACTAATATGCTTGAGCATCCTTATAACCAAAATTCTGAACTCTGTATCTGTTAGCTTGCTTGGATCTATTTCATTTAGTTCCCTTTCTAGAGATTTCTTCTGTTCTTTCCTTTGTGACATGTTTCTTTGCCTCCACATTTAGGCTGCTTCCAGGTGTTTGTTTCTATATATTAGGTAGAACTGCTATGTCTCCTGGAATTTGGAGAGTGGCTTTGTGTAGTAAGTGTCCTGTAGGGTTCAGTGGCTCAGCCTCCCCAGTCCCCTGGGCTGAGCCTTCTAGGTGCTCCCTTGAGTGGGCTGTGTGCACTGTCCTGTTGTAGTTGAGCCTTGGTTGCTATTGGCGTTACTGGAAGAAATTGACCCCCAGGCCAATCAGTTGTGAGGACCAGCTGCAACTACAGCCAGAGAGCTGCTGTGCTGGAGACACCTCTATGGAGCACGATTTACTTCAGTGGAACTTTGGTGTTCACCAAGTGTGTCCCTTGAGTGTGTCACTTGTGGATGTGGTAGGGTTGTAATCCAGCGTGGTCAAGTCTGACCACCAGGTGCACTGTCTCTGGGGCTTCCGGGGAGGTGCAAAGTCAGCCTGTGCCAGTGCCTTGCCCAGGGCCACCCAGCATGATCTACATAGCAAACCGTAGTTGGCTGCTACTTGTACTGGGCTTGGCGTTGTCCAGGAGAGGCCAAGGTATGAACCAATGCAGGTTGCTACTAGTGCCAGGCCTGGGGCCACTTATTAAGCCATATGGGGCATGCTGCTGCTTGTTTAAGAGATTTTAGGAAAGTCCTAAGCATAAGGCTCAACAGGCCACTTGCACAGAAAAGCCACTGGAAATGGCCTGGATGAGCTTGCAGGTGGGGAGGGGCGGGACCTCCGGGAATCACCGGGGTAGGGGTGAAAGGTGTGAGTCAGGTGCTGGAGATTCAAATATGGCACCTGCCTGCCGGCTTTGTGGGGGGAAGACTTGCAAAAGGAGCATTGACCTCTGCCAGCTCTTCTTCCTGGGAGAAACCTGCCCCTCCACCTCTCTCCCCGATTTCAGGCAGGTTAGTTCCTCCCCAAGTGTCCCACGTTCCTTTCAAGCTGCTGCCCAGCGCATCTGAGTCCGTGCCGGGCCCTTTAAGAGGAGCTGGTGGGGCTCCCGCAGCCTCCACGACCCTCAGGGACAGTCCCCGCTGGTTTCACAGCCCGAAGTTGTGGGGATGTCTCTTCCCGGCCCTGGAGCGCTGGGCTGGGGACCTGCTGTGGGGCTGGAATCCCTCACTCCTCTGGGAAACCTCCACTTCCAAGGTATCCTTCCCAGGTTTAAACTGTGGCACCTGGCTGTGGGCCCTCAGCCTCCTCTCTGGGATTCAGCCCAGATCTGCCCACGTCTCTGCCCCTCCTACCAGTCTTGATGCTTTTTCAGTTCCCTGGTTGTAGGACTTCTGTTCAGCTAGATTTCAGGAGGTTCTGAGTGATGGTGGTTCTGTATTTTAGTTGTAATTTTGATGTGGTTGTGGGAGGTGGTAGGTACAGCTGTTACTATGCCGCCATCTTGTTTCCTCCTATTTGACTATTTTACTATAGTTAAATAGTAAGTTTCACTATTTTAGATTCCTCATATATGGAATGTGGTATCACATAGTATTTGTCTTTCTGTGTCTGGCTTATTTCACTTAGTGTAATATTCTTCAGGTCCACTCATTTGGACACAGAGGGCAGGATTTCCTTATCTTTAAGGGCTGAATAATATTCTATGGTATGTATATCGAAATTTTTTTCAAGATTATTAAATGTATTCTTTAAATTGACACTGCTAAAACTGCTTTTAGTAATCTTGTCAGAAACTTTTTCAGAAACCTTGTAAAAGCCCTTTACTACATTTATTACAGAACCTTTATGTGTCTCTTTCACTGAGAGAACACTATAACTTTTTAAGTGTCTTGTTAATTACACCTTTATTACAAGCCTTATGAAATGTTTCAGTGCATGTATTTTTTATTACAATTATTATTTTCTTTCATTTTTACTTTATTTTTATTATTTACACTAATACAGATGTCCCTATTCCCTGCTCTTTACCTACCTCTCCTGCGCCCTCACCCCCACCTTTCCTCTGCTCCTCACCACACTGTTTTCTGTGTCTGTGGGTTATGCATATATGTTCTTTGGCTAATCCCTTCACCTTCTTTCATCCAGTCCATCCACTCCTTCCCCTCTGACAGCTGTCAATCTGTTCCATGTATCCTTGCCTCTGTTTCTATTTTGTTCGTCAGTTTATTTTGTTCATCATATAAGTGAGATCATATGATATTTGCCTTTCCAATAATTGACTGGCTTATTTCACAAAGCATGACAATTTTTTTTAATTCATGCATCTGTAGATGAACATTTAGGTTGTTTCCATATCTTGCTTATTGTGAATAATGCTGCAATGAAGGCGGAGATGCATATATCTCTACAAGATCCTGATTTTATTTCCTTTGGATTTATATCTAGAAATGGGATTGCTGGATCATATTGTAGTTTTGGGGGAACATTCAATACTGCATTCCATGGTGGCTGTTCCAACTTACAATCCCACCAATGGTGCATAAGGGTTCCCTTTTCTGCACATCTCACAACACTTGTTATCTTTAGAACATTTTATTTTTTTATTTTATTTTATTTTTTATTTTTTTAAAAATATATCTTTATTGATTTCAGAGAGAGGAAAGGAGAGGGAGAGAGAGAGAGATAGAAACATCAATGATGAAAGAGTCATTTATTGAGCTCACAATTCCTGGGCATGCGCCCTGACCGGGAATCGAACCTGGATCGCCTGGATCCCAGGTCAACGCTCAACCGCTGAGCCACGCCTGGCCAGGCAATTTTTTTTTTTTTTTTAATAATAGCACATCCTAACAGGAGGTTTTGTTATGCATTTCTTTGATAATTAGTGATGTTGAGGACCTTTTCATATATCTGTTGGCCATTTATATGTCTTCTTTAGAGAAATATCTAATCAGATCTTTTCACCATTTTTTAAATCCAGTTATTTGTTTTTGTTTTTTGCTATTGTGTTGTATGAATGCCTTGTATATTTTGAATATTAACCCACTATCAAATATATGGTTTGCAAACACCCTTATTCCATAAATTGCCTTTCATTTGTTGATTCTTTCTTTGCTTTATAGAACTTTTATTTTGATGCAATCTCACCTGTTTCTTTTTTTCTTTTCCTTTATATCCAAAACTCATTGCCAAGACCAATCTCAAAAGCTTTTACCCTGTGTTTTCCTCTAGGAGTTTTAGGGGTTCATGTCTTCAGTTTAAGTTTTTAATCCATTTTGAGTTGATTTTAGTGTATATTATAAGATTTCATGATGTTGCATGTAGATATCTAGTTTTTCCAACAACATTTATTAAAGAGACTGTGCTTTCCCTTTGTGTATTCTTGGTTCCATTGTTGAAAATTTTTGACCTTATATGTGGGGACTTATTTCTTGGCTCTCTATTCTATTCCACTGGTGTCTGTGTCTGTTTTTAATGCCAGCACTATATTATTTTGATTACTATAGTTTTCAATATAATTAAAATTATAATTTATAACTTAAAAGACTCCAGCTTTGTTCTTGTTGCTCAAGATTCCTTTCGCTACTCAGGAAATTTTGTGGTTCCATATAAATTTTATGATTTTTTTTCTACTTCTGTGAAAAATTCCATTGGATTTTTAAAAAATTTATCTTTATTTTTGAAAGTATTACAAATGTCCCCTTTTTTTCCCCCATTGATCCCTTCCATCCTGTATCCCTCCCCCCAGGCCTTCACCCCACTATTGTCTGTGTCCATGGGTCATGCATACAGGCATATAAATTCTTATGTTAATCTCTCATCACACACACACCCATCCCCACCTTCCCTCTGATATTCGTCAGTCTGTTCCATGCTTCTATGTCTCTGGATCTATTTTGTTCATTAGTTTATTTTGTTCATTAGATTTCACACATGAGTAAGATCATGTGAAACTTGTCTTTCTCTGACTGGCTTATTTCCCTTAGCATAATATTCTCCAGGTCCCACCATGATGTCTCAAAGGGTAAGGGATCCTTCGTTTTTACAGCTGCATAGTATTCTATTGTGTAAATGTTTGAGAAGATGTTTGATATGATTTCAGTCTTCTTGAACTTGTAGATACTTGTTTTGTGTTCTAATGTGGCCTATCTTTGAGAATGTCCCATGTGCACTTGAGGAGAATGCATATTCTGCAGTTTTGGAGTAGAATGTTCTGTAAATGTCAATTAAATCCATCTGATCTAGTGTGTCATATAGTCATTCTTTTGCTGCATCTTATAAGTTTCAGTGTGCTACATTTCCATTTCAACTTGTTTCATGATTTTTAAAAATTTTCTTTTTTTAAATTTCTACTTTTATCCCTTTCTTGGTTATTCAGAACTGTATTGCTTAATTTCCACATATTAGGAATCTAATAATTTTAATTGAAAAAAATGAGTCTGTTCATTTGAATAATTATGGAAGATAAATGCATAACTGCTTCTTCCTTTTATTTGCAAATTTGAACTGGAAAATAATCTTATTTAATATCTGCAAATTGGACATATAATGTTACATAATTCAAAGGGTAGTTGGAGGATTAAATGAGTTTACAAGTTTTAGTTTTAGAATATTGTAGACACATGGAAAGCCCTATAAAATGGCTTGCCGCATAAATAAAATCTGAGAATGAACTTATAAACATTATCATATCCTCCTTTTATTTTGTACACCTAGCATTTCCATTTAAGTAACTATGTAAAAAGAAATATTTTCTTATTTATTTATGTATTTTATTGAATGTATAGGGTGACATTGGTTAAAAAAATTATATAGATTTCAGGGGTACAGTTCTATAATACATCATCTGAATATTGTACTGTGTGTCCATCATCCCAAGTCAAGTCTCCTTCTATCACTCTTTATCCCCCTTTTAGCTTCTTCTACCTCACCACACCCCCTTTCTCTCTGGTAATCACCATACTGTTATTTGTGTCTATCAGGTGTATTTTTTCTTTATCCCTTCAACATTTTTATGCATCCCCAAGCCCCCTACCCTCTAATAGCTATCAGCCTGTTCTCTGTATCTATGAGTCTGTTTCTTTTTTGTTTGTTAGTTTATTTTGTTCATTAGTCTTTACATATAAATGAAAGCATATGATATTTATCTTTCTCTGGCTTATTTCAGTTAGCATAATACTCTCCAGGTCCATCCATGCTGTTGCAAAAAGTAAGATTTCCTTCTTCTAGTATTCCATCGTGTAAATGTAGCACAGCTTTTTTTATCCAGTCATCTACTGATAGGCACTTGGTCTGCATCCAAATTTTGACTATTGTAAATAACACTACAATGAACATGGTGCATATATTCTTTCCAGTTAGTGTTTAGGATTTCTTTGAATATATTTCTCAAAGTAGAATTGCTGAGTCATAAGGCAGTTCCACTTTTAATTTTTTGAGGTAACTCCATACTACTTTCCACAGATCCATCTGGAATCTCAGCTGCCACCCATGGGAGTGAGGCAACTCTTTTCACATCTCTGTCCTTTCTACCAGTCATAATGTGGCTTCTTCTGTAAATCCTTGGTTGTAAGACTTCTCTTCAGCTAGTCTTCAATTGGTTATTCATGTTGATTGCTCTATATTTTAGTTGTAATTCCAGTTTGGTACTGGGAGGAGGCAAGGATGACATACACCTACTCCACTGCCATATTGGATTGTAAAAAGAAATTTATGTAGTACAATATTACTCTCATTGGCTAGCTATATAATATAGACACATGGCACATATTCATTTACATATTTTCCATACACACTTTTATTTTCTAATTTTAATATGACCCAAAACAATTTAAATCCTGGCTTGAGAGTCTGTATCATTGCGTCCAGCACTGTTGATTTTTTACATATTGTTTGATAACTCATCCACCATCTGATTCTTTCTGATATACGTATCTTCTCTCTAAAAAGGATATGGCCAATTCAGAAGTATGCTTTACATGTTCAAGGAAAAAAAAAATGACCTAATTACTCCTTACCCTATTCCTTATTTTTAACAATGATAGAAATAGATTACTATATTCAGTCTGTTGTTATTGTTGTTATTTTTTTAATATTCAAGCCTTGTAAAATAAAATCCCCTTATTAAGGAGCCTCTTGAACTTGGTCACATAAAGAGCTCCAGTAACATTTTCAGAAGGTGGCATGGTTGGGGAATGAAGTGGTCATGTTAATGGGGAGAAGAAATGATTCTTTTTTCTTTATGCTATAAAACTGCTCCCTATTCATGTTGTGCCAGCACAGTAAACTCCCCTTCACTCCCAGATGAGGGTGACATGTGCACTAATTGATCTCAGTTCTTAGTTATAGATGTTTAGAAATACAACTCTTTACCTATCCGGGACCATCAACCCTGGTGACATTTCACTTAGAAAGTGGTACATAAAAACCTGAAATTTGAGTTGCCTGGTGGCTCTGGCTGAGCTGAATAAGCTTGATGAGAGGTTTTAAAAGGGGGAAAGAGCACTAAATCTCTCAAATCATTTTATCATCTCATGTTCCACATGAAAATGTAATTTTGTTTTTGTGGAGTTCTTTGAGTAAATGATTCAGGTATTCTTAAGTATTTACTGGGGTAAGGTCAACCTGTTATTACTGTGCTGAGGTACGACACCAAAGACTTTTATGACAAAGCAAGGTGGTATCAATTCTGCCTCCCACACAGACCTTACATAGCTTACTTCCCTTCTCTAAGCCTTGTTTTCTTCATCAGTAATGGTATGACCTACTCTTTGGATTATTATTATTTTTTAAATGACCTTGGCAAGTGTGATCCTCCTCCCTTTTGTGCTTCTACGGTACATTGGATACAACTCAATTCCTCCACTTCCTACTCTGTCTGCTAACACACTATTACATCTCTGCTTTCCTCACTAGGTGGTGAATGCTTTCAGAACAGAGACTATATCTTACTTATATTTGCATTGCTATCATTTGAATTTAGTGGATATTAAAAAATGTTTGATGAATAAATGAATGAAGAAGAGAACAAATAAATAGTGAAAATGTTTGAACTATGTATCTTCAGAAAGCTCCCCATTCCAGGTGGAAAGCCTCCTCACTCCAATTAAAACCAAATTTTGTTTAGGTTCAAGATTAATAGAATGATTTGGAAGAACATAGGACATTCAAACCAAGTGTATTAACTCTTTCATTTCGTAAGCTGCCTCTCCCAGTGCCCCACCCCCATCTTTGTTTCCTTCATCCTATGGGCTAAGACCTGCTTTTCTCTTTTTTAAGGCAAAGAAAGAAAATTTGACATTTGCACTTCTCCACTAGCCTGTGTCAAAATTTATTCTAAAAGCAACAACAACAAAAACTTTCTAGTTTCTTAGAGAATATAAATATATAGCACAGTATTTTCTTGGTAAATGCAACCCTTTTTATAATAACCTGCACCCTTTCTCCCAGATGCACACACAGGCACTCACAAAAAAACAACACACCAATAATGTACCACAACCACCAGATCAAAGACACAGAATCACTTCACTTCCAAACCATTGATGACTACAATTTACATATGTGAAGTATTTCTGATCAACTTCAACCCCTTTCCTCCTGTGTGGGAAAACTTAGGCATCCAACTTTGGAGTGCAGGCCTCTTGGGCAGTGTAGGTTTCCCCAGATTTTACCTGCAACTGCAACTTCTCTGCCAAGTGCTTGAAGATTCTGGTTGCCCTGGTGACAATTAAGTGGGAATGTAATTATAATTCCATTTAGACCTTTACATTTTATATAGGTCAGAGGAAAGAGTAACTTTTTAAAATGTAGTATATTTAAGTAGTACATTTATCAACCTTTTTTTCTTATATACTTCTGGCATTTAAAAGGTCCACATACTCAGGTACGAATATAAGACCTCATAATGCAGGTGATTTTACTAGACAGAGGGGGAGGGGGAAGAAAGAAAGTGAAGGAGGGGAATTTGGAAAGACTGTTGGTTTTTCTTAATATGGTTTCTATGAAATGATTCCTTTAATGGACCTAGAAAGGCAGAACAATGAGGACAGTATGAGGAAAGGTAGTGGAATTTAAATCTATGGTTCATAATAATGTGTAATGAATGACTAAGGCTTAGATCAAAGCCCAAAAGGAAAAGAGAAGTCCAGCTTTAGCTGTAAAGTTCAAGTCACAACGTGTATTAAGGTTGGCCCTCTCTGGCCAGTACCATCCCTCTGAAAGGCTCTGACATTTAAGGAAAAACATGTCAATAGCAACAGACTCTAATCATAAGTGGTTATTTTTTTAACTTCTTTTTTATTATAGTTTACATTCAATATTATTTTGTATTAGTTTCATGTATACAGCATAGTGGTTAGACAATTATATACTTTGCAAAGTGGTCCCCCCAACCTGGCTTAAAGGAGTACTTCTGTGCTCCTTTACTGCATAATGGTCCAAGAACTAAACCCCCTGACTGTGTCACTGCATAATGTAATGGGGGGGAAAAAAACATTTTTCCCATGGGTTTGAAGCTTCCAAGATCCCTAACCAAGGTCAATTTCCAGATGCTTACTCTTTCCAGACAAAATATTATAAGGAGAGGCATCAAGGTTTCTTCACAGGAGTATGGAAATTTGGTGACCTTCTGGAAAGGCACTGAAAGTTTCTCTCCTCTTTGTCCCATTCCTGCTGTGCTATGTGCTGTGTATGTGCAACTCGGCTTCATGTCCTGCCACCAAAAGTTGGCTGCATTTCAGTGGCAAAGAAAAAAGACACCACAGAACTATGACTGCTCCTTAATACTCCTGAATCCCATTATATATTTCTCAGCATGCTACTGTTACTGGATCCTTGATTAAAGTCCCTTTTAACAACATGGACACCCAGAATTAAAAGGATGTTGAATGTTACTAATTACATTTGTTTCTTAGTCCTGAACTGAGTCGCTATTCCTATAAGCAGAATACAATCTACATGCAACCTAGTTCTTTATATTTGCTATATTTGGAGTAAGTCACCTAACTTCTGAGATTCCTCAATGCCATCAACAGAAGCACTTTGCTTCATTAAGATGTTTCCTACATTAGCAAGACATTCAGTTCATTCTTCCTTTTGATCCTAAAGGAATGCTTACTAAGGGCTAAGTATTACTTAAATAGGCGGGGCCTAAGGTTTTCAAAATAAGTGACTCCTGCTGAGTGGTTGAAGATTTTGTTTTACTGAAGGTGTGGTCAGTAAAAGTGAAATTATACTTAAATCCTCAGGGAACAAGCTGGTCCTCTACCCTGTAATGACCACTGCCTGCCAAAAAAGTAATGAGACTACTTTGTTTCAATAAAACCCTCAGCATTTAAAACATCCAAGTGACTGTTTTTCAAAAGTAGCCTCTTCAATGCCAGTACTTCACACCTTGGAACTCATCCTAGGGAAATGCCATTAGAGCCAATATCTCAGTCATACAAGAAAAGTACACTGATTCCTTCAGATCCATACCTAGTCGTTGAACAAAAACAGCCTTACCCAGTTTGATTCCCCCCACCACCCAGTCATTGCTCATTAGACTTGGCTTTTTGGAGACTGTACGGCCTTACCAAAAAATAAATCTACTCTCAAAAGACCAGACTTTTACACTGTTGAGTGTCATGAGAATAGGCTCTGAAGGCAGTTCCCAAAGAAGAAGGCCAAAATATTGGGAGCCCCTGAATCCCACCAGAATAAGTGCATGGCCCCAAAAGAGAGCACTTATTTATTTTATGTTTAAAATATGGAGTGTTATTTAAATATTGGATAAGGTGTGCCCAGCTGGAGTGGCTCAGTTGGTTGAGAGTTGTCCTGTGCACGGAACTGTTGCCGGTTCAATTCCCGGTCAGGGAACATACCTGGGTTGAGGGTTTGATTCCCTGTCATGGTACATAGGGAGACAAACTATCAATGTTTCTCTCTCACATGGATGTTTTTCTCTCTCCCTTCTTCTCTCTCTAGAAATCAATAAAAACATATCCTCTCAGGAGAGGGTAAAATAAATAAATAAATAAATGTAAGCTTTCTCATTTTTAAAGATAAAAATGGTGGTGAAAACACTGAATTAAGAGGGCTATTGTGATAAATAAATGAGATACATGGATACATTTTATAAACTCCAAAGTGGACATTCAAGAGTAAGATGCATGTGTATGTAGAGAAGTAAGCATACGTATATACACATATCTACACAGTATGCAAAATCAAAGCTATTGTATTCCTGTCTTTTATCTATACGGGGAAACATGAGAAAGAGTTAAAGAGGATGAAAATAAAAGGAATGAGCAGTTGAACTTAGATGGATTAAATGAGCAGAAAAGTGAATACAGATTTAAATGTACAATAGGATGGCTTGAATTTTGCTAATGATTTGCTTTTCCTATCTTAATGCCAAATGATGCTGTTAAAAAAGGTTAAATCCTCAAAAACAGGACTACATTTAAATAAAATGAAAGAGGAATTCTCAGTAACTGCTAATGGTGAATAATTATTCCAAAATTGACTTAAGATATTTTGCTCTTCTTATACTGATATTTCAACCCCAAACATATTTAACTAAAAGAAGCTAAATCAATGGATTGGGAAGCTTAATTTTAATTCACTTGAACAAAATTTTACTGAATTAAATTTCTTTTTCAGAACTAAAATAGTTATTGACACTCAAGACCCTTAAAATAGTCAAACAGAGAATTAATTACAGACCTTTGAGGGAATGATTTGTTTTTATCACTTTTCCTTTCAAAATTATATACTCAAAGGATCACAAGGATATTTCTCTAGTTAAACTTAACTCTTAGTTATTAGTAGTAGGTAAAAAGTAAATTAATTAAAACTCAACCAATAAGAACTCCCCAGTTACTGAAATGTTGCTGTCATTAATTTTTACTCAGAGAGAACCAAATAATAAAAAGACAAATGAAAGTCAGCCAATTTAGTTAACAAATACTACCATATCTTCTAGAGGAAGGGTGTCTTAGTTTGACATTGAGCTTATTTTCCTGCAATTTTTCTATGATAGCTATATAAGGAAACAGAGGAAGCAATACATGTTTATGAAATACTTCCTATGTGCCCATCTCTGTGATTTAACCCCCTGCTAACATTTTACATTTATTTCTTCACATATCTTCTGTTCCAGCCATGCTGAGCATCGGCAATTTTATTTAATCCTGACAATAACCCTATAAAAATGTCATATATTTTAATTTTACTGATGAGGAAACTGAGGATTAGTGGTGTTATGTAACATGTCAAGAGCATGAAGTTAAGTCACTTGTCCAAGATCACATATTTTAATCCAGGTCATTTTTACACCAAAGCGTGTTTTTGAATGATGACCCTTGAACAGTGCAAAATCTTCAACCAGCATAGAAATATTCTGTTGTATTCATTAGTGTCTGTCCTAAGTGGCCCATGAAATTTAATTCATATACATAGAAATGTCTTCAGCAAAAAATGAAATTAAAAGTTTTTTACTTAAATTTCAGTTAATTATGGTTTCTTCTAATTCTAAAATTCCAAGTTAAAAAAAAAAACAAACTTCCATCAATTAACAAAATAAAGTTATTCATATGGAGTAGGCACTCAGATCACAATGCCACATCAGAAATTAAAAACAAAATTCTATCAGAACTTGATACTTAGAAAAATGTTTCAACATCTTTATAAAATGAGTCAAGAAGTGACAGCAGCAAAATGGCAGAGTGTGGAACTCTGAAATTATACCTTGCAAATGGTAACAAAAGAGTGCTAGAATGGCCATACTAATATTAGACAAATTAACTTTAACCCAAAACTTGTTTTTACTTAAAAAAGGGGACAATCCCTCAAAAATATGTAACAATTATATACATATTGGCACCTAACAATTGAGCATCTGCAATTGTTAGATCCCTACGATACATAAAGCAATACTAACAAAATTGGAAAGAGAAATAGTTCAATAACAGTTGAAGACTTCAATGTCCCACTTGCAATTATACTTATAACAACTGAGATAAATAAATAGAACAATAATGGATAGATCAACAAGGAAATTGAAGATTTGCACAACACTGCAAACCAGTTAGACCTAACAGACATTTATAAAACATGCTACCCAACTACAGCAGAATACACATTCTTCTCAAGAACCCAAGGAATATTCTCCCAGATAGACCATTTGCTAGATAATAAAACAAGTCTCAATAAATTCAAGAGCATTAAAACCAGTGGGTCATTGGGGACAAAAAGGGACACCTGTAATATTTTAAACAAAAATAAAATTTAAAAATAAATAAATAAATAAAATTTTAAAAAACTTAAAAAAAATAAAATCATATAAGCACATTTTACAACAACAATGGAATGAAAGTAGAAATCAGTAACAGAAAGAAACTTGGGAAAGCCACAAATATATAAAAAATTAACACACAGTTAATCAATAAAGGGCCAAAAAAAAAAAAAAATCACAAAAGAAAGTACTTTGCAGTGAACATAAATGAAAACACAATTAGAAAACGTATGAAATGCAGCAAAAGCTGAGCTTAGAGGGAATTATAAACACTTGAAGATTCACATCCATCAATACAAAAATAGATATTCATGAGGTTATTCTTTGCAACATTGTTCGTAATTGCAAAATATTGTACTTGTTGAATAAACTATGGTACATCCATACAGTGGAGTACTATGCAGTTTTGAAAAGTAAAAATTTTTAAAAAGGAATGAGGAAGATCTCCATGAATTGATGTGAAGTAATTTTCAGGTTATAGTGTTAGCTGAAGAAAAGCAAAGTGCAAAGCAGCGTGTGCAGTATGCTACATTTTATTTAAAGGGAAATAAGAAAATGTACAAGCATCTGCTCATTTGTTCAAAAAATGAAACATACAGCAAGGATAAACTGAAAGTAATGACATCTGTTTCCTACAGGGTGGGGGTGGGAAAAGAGTGGAAAAAGTAAATAGGAATGGAGTGTGTGTGCTACTTCTAGAGAATTCCTTTTTGAATATTTCTAACTCCTGTAACCATGTTAAATTTTCACATACTCAAGAAAAGCAAATCAATAAAATCAAAAAGGATTGGGGAAAACCCTAAAATGGAACACAAATAGAAATAAACCAACTTTATGTTTAAATAAATACAGTAACATGACTGCACTAAAGAGTGGACAAAGAGAACTAATTCGAATAACTCTTTTTTCACACTTAAGATTTTTATTGAGGATTTTTTTGAGGATCAGTACACATATATTATGAACAATTTGTTCAAATTCTAATTATGTACCAAAAATCTAAAAAACAATGTAGTTGTAATTCTTCTACAAATAGATATTTCAGTGACTTCCCAGCTTAAAATTTGAAAGCAAATTTTCTTTCAGAGGGTGTCAAGTACCAGTACCTTCAAATATTTGATATTCTGTTACAAGTCTCACTAATTCACAATTTAATATTATACATAGGTTAATTTTTAATTTTTCACACCATATAACATAGGAAAACTGTACTACCACCAACCAAATACATTACAAAGAAGTTTTCTTTAAGAAATGATTCTACTAAAAAACAGCAACATGAAATAGAAGTCATTTAAAATGCTAGAGACATATTAAATGCATGATTGTGACTTCAAATTGCCATTTCGTATGCTTTGTATTATAGGATATAAACACTGCCTCCTCAAACCTGAAGAATGCTAAGTTTATGTTCAAAATAGTCAAATCCTCCCATGTAATTTAGTATTTCACCATGTTCTGTTTGCACCAAAAACAAAACAAAAAAATCCAACCAGCAAATTATTCTACCTCATGAATAAAAGCATTTACACTTAACAAATGAGATGAAATGACATTCCCTTCTTATAATTGTTTCTAGAGCTATTAAAAAGCTTGCATCTAAAAAATAGTTGATAAGGAGTTCCTATGACTGTACAGAGATACAAGGACCACTGACATGACATGTATACATATAAGAGGCCTGATTCTGCTATTTTGAGTTCTCTGTTTTCTGCAGGTCAGTTTTTAGTTTCTTGGTTAGCCATTTGGGTCTGTTTGCCCTTTGTTCCCCTTTTCCATTTTGTTTGCCATTTTTGTTTGAGGGTTTATTCTTTCCTGTTTTTTGGACTTTGCTTCCACCTGTTGCAAGAGCAGGTTTACCTGACAACCTTGCAGTTCTTTTGGGTTCTCCCTTCACCAACCCTTGAACTGAACTGACTTTCCTCTGGGCACAATCCGGGTACTTGCAGGCCACTTAGTGCAGAGAGATTTTGGGAAACTGAGATGCCAGGCCCCTGCCCTCCTCTAGCCTTTCAATAACTTTTGAACACAATGTTTGCACAATATGACCTCAGACTGAAGACAAAAAGAACTCTAAAAAATATTGAACTTTATTTTGTGGGATTCTTTTCCTCAAGAGGCATGGGTTAGTCATACTGAATTTCTTTCTGTGTGTTCTGGGATTGACCAAATACTTAGATGTATTGTGGATAAAGCCAGACAGGTTTCTCATTGTCAGAGAAGGGAGTTACAAATATAGAAAGTGAGCGAAATAGAATGAACCCTGCAGTGTTGGATAGGATTTGGAGGTATCATTGCAACCTAATAAGACTTTTTTTTTAATCCTTACCCAAGGATATTTTTTCCATTGCTTTTCAGAGAGAGTGGAAGGGGGAGAGATAGAAACATCGATGTGAGAGACACATCAATTGGTTGCCTCCTGCTCACGTGCCTGCAACCGAGGTATGTGCCCTTGGCTGGAATTGAACCCAGCACCTTTGCGTCTGCAGGCTGACTCTTACCACTGAGCAAAATTGGCTAGGGCACGACCTAATAGATTTTAATATAGATATAGATATTTAAATAGATACAGATGTATATAGATTAATACACATGTCTATTTTCTAAGTTTGTTAGTGGAGGGGGCCTAGAAGCAATGACATTCAAGAAGTACTGGGCACACCTAGTGCCCAGGTCTTGGTTTCTAAATACTCAAAGGAACCCAAGCTCCTTGAAGAAATGGCTGATTTCAAGGTTGAGGTAGAAGAAGAACAAGATGAGTCTGTAATATCTTGGTGTGTTAGAAAGTAAGAAACTGTTTAAAACATGAGGGGGATATGTGAAACGGAAACATGAGTCATTTGTAAGGGCCTTCCACTGACCAAATGCTGGATAACTTGAACATCCAAAAAGTGAGAGTAAAAGATTTCAATTTTTAAAAATTTATTGACTTTAGAGGAAGAGAGATAAACATCAATTTGTTGTTCCACTTATTTATGTATTCATTGGTTGATTCTTATATGTGCCCTGACTGGGGATTGAATCCACAACCTTGGCATATCAGGATGACACTGCAGTTAACTGAGCTATTCAGCCAGGATGAGAGTAAAATATTTTATTCCATTAAGTAAAATAAGAATCCATGAATTTATGCGGATTAAATAAATAAGAAATAAAGAGACAGGGAAGGTCCTTCTTAGAGTAGAAAGCCAACTAATAAATGTAGAAGCAATGATGAAGTGAGCAAATTATCATTTGGCAACCATAATAGTAATAATCTTTTCAGGCAAGACTCAACTATATCTAGTGTGTAAAATTTTGAAGATATTTACATAATTTCATAGTATCTCACCATATGAAGGTTTTTAATTACAAAGGGGAAAAGTTGTCAGGTTATAGCGAGATAATCATGGCAGATGTGTCTTTAACCAATGATCAAAATAAACATAATCAGGAATGGGAGTGATCAACATCATGTTTCTCCTGATATCATGCACACAGGAGAATACAGTATCACTTCAGAGTTACTCCTGCCCCAAATGCATAATCTGAATATAATCTGGAGTAAACAAACAAACCCAAACTGAGGGATATTCTTTCCAATCAGTACTGTTAAAATTATCAATGTCTTGAGACATAAAGAAAGATTGTGTTTCAGGTTAAAGGAGACTAAACAGACATGACTATTGAATGAATGTGCCATGTGTTTCTGTATTTTGTTTCTATAAAGGACATTATTCAGACAATTGCCAAAATCTGAATGAGGTCCATAGATAGATAAATAATATTGGGCTGATGTTAATTTACCAATTTTGACCATATTACTGTTGTTATGTCAGAGAATGTTTTTGCCTTTAGTAAATACACACTGAAGTATTTAGGGATAAACGGCCACCATGACTATAACTTACTCTCAAATGGTTCAAAAACTAGACATAATAATATGTATACAAAAATAATAATTATGTATGTGTATATTCTATGTATATATGTAACATGATGTATATATTGTATGCATATGTGTTACATATACATATGCAGGGAAGTCCCTATGTTGCAGAGACATTTTGAGAATTACATAAATATATTTGTATTGTGTTTGGTACATTATAGATACTGGATACATGTTAATGATTGTTGTCGTTATTGACATTTAGAACTTAATTTTTTCACCTCTAAAATGTAATTAATTTTTTTCTGTTTTATTTGTTCATTTATATTATTCTTTGAATTCAACATATAAGTGAAATTGTATGGTGTTTGTCTTTCTCTGATTTATTTCACTCAGCACAATACTCTACATCCATTCATGTTGTCAGTCTTTTTTTATGGGTAATATTCCATTATGCATACCCCAGAAGGTATTAACTAAGATAATGTTTGCAAATGTGATAAGTGAACCTTAATGTTCTGTGAAAAAGTAATCGTTATTAAAATTATTTTTAAATTTAACTAACACTTCCATAATGCTTATTGTGTAGCAATATGGGCTATTTAATCTTCATAGCAAATCTGTTGAGGTAGATACTATTATCACCCAATTTTATAGGTGAGGAAACTGAAGCCCAAGGTCATACAGCGTGTAAGTTGTAGATCCAGGTAGTGAGACTAGACAGTCTGACTCTAGAGTTGTATTCTTAAACACTATGCTGTGTTGATTGTCATTTCTTTTGCTACTTAATTTTAATTTAATATAATCTAACAAGTCTTCTCCAGGTTTTAAAAAGAGGCTTTACATTGTTAATATTCTAGGATTTGGTGACAATCCCATATTGGTCCTAACTATTTAACACAGTACCATTTTTGGTTTTATATAATTTTATGCCCTCTTTTTCTTTACATATTGAAGGGTTTTTTTCTCTCTCCTTTTTAATATATGTCTTTATTGATTTCAATGAGAGGAAGGGAGAGGGAGAGAGAGAGAGAAACATCAATGATGAGGGGGTTATTGATCAGCTGCCTCCTGCACGCCCCCTGTTGGGGACCGAGCCCACAACCCAAGCATGTGCCCTGACCAGGAATCGAACTTCGATCTCTTGGATCATAGGTAGATGCTCAATCTCTGAGCCACGCTGGCTGGGCTCTTTTCTCTTTTATATATTATTCTGATATTCTCCCTTATGTAAAACTATGTGGAAACTCTTATTTCACTTTTATTCCCCTGCATCTTCCTTAGACTTGCACATAGTGGTCCGCGTGTAACAGAATAATGATTTTATACAAGAAATTGAGCATAATGTTTTCAATTTTGTTTCTGGTCCCATTTCTGAAAATGGCTGAGCTTTTAGGAAGCCTGTCTTGAATGAAACTTGCGATCTTATCTCTGACTAAACTACTAAAATAGGACTCTTAATTTGATTTGGTGGGGGGGGGGGGTGTCTAAAAATAATTTGCTTCTCTTATACTTTACTATTTGCTTCCTTTTGTTAAAGATAGATTATTATTCTAATCATTCTTTCAGTTTTATATGTTTAAACATGATAAATACTTCCTGTTAAGGTGACGATACACATAGCTATTGGAGATTGTGAATTAAATTTTGGCAAATTTGCTACTAAATACTAGCTTTAGAAATCTACATCTTAGTTCTACTCACAAAGAACTGGTTCTTCAGTTCATGAACTGGCAAATATATGAGGCAATCAAGTCTGCATGTAACAAGCAAATCCACTCTTGTTCTTTTAAGCCTGTCGTGAAGCAGTTCTGTTTTAACTCTTCTTTTAGGAAATTAGGAAGTGTGATTATTTGTGCATTTTCATGCTCACTCTTAAAGAAATAATCAGCATAAAACGAAAGTGGTAAAGAAATGATTCAAAACAATGGTAGTTTGGCATACTAAATGATGCCCCACACTTCTCTGAAGTTCTGTTCAATTTTCTTTATTTTTTAATTTCACTCTGTTCCTCAGATTGCATGCTGTTGTCTGAATGTTTTTGCCCTCCTCCCCTCCAAATAGCATATGTTGAAACCTAACCCCCAATGACTTGGTATTAAGAAGTGGGGCCTTTGGAAAGGGACTGCATCATGAGAGTGAAACCATCATGGAAGGGATTAGTGCCCTTATAAAAGAGATATAAAAAAAGATCCCTCACACCTTCCACCATGTGAGCATACAGTGACAAAGTAGACATCTATGAACCAGGAAGTGGGCCCTCCCCAGACACCAAATCTGCTGAACCTTGATCTTGGACTTTCCAGCCTCAAGAAGTGTGATAAATAAATGTCCATTTTTTATAAACCACCCATTCTATGGTATTTTGTTAAGGCAGCCAAAAGAGAATAGGAGATTGTATAATCTCTATTGATCTATCTTCAAGTTCATTGATTCTTTCTTCTGGTATCTCAAAGTTTACTGTTGTATACTTGTAGTGAATTTTTCATTTCAATTGTGTTTTTCAACTCTAGCATTTCCATTTGGTTCTTTTAACTATGATGTTAGGAGGGCTTTTCTTAACTGGTTCCCTGATCATCTCTCTTAAACTGGTTGCTCTGCTATTTTACTTATATCGTGGAGTTATCAGCTCCTCTTGTTTTCCACTAAGACCTTCATTGTTTTCGAGAACACCCTTAGGCATGGAGTTCTCATACTCTGTACCAAATAAAGCTAGTACCCTCAGGCAAGGCTGTGGAGCTCTTCAATCTCTTGGCCTGCCTTTTCCCTTGGGCAGAGTCTCTGTGCTACTACACTGGAGCTAGGCCAAGGGCCTACTTTTCCTGGAGTGACAACATCACCCTATAAGATTGGTACTGAAGGGTGTTGGCAAATCTCTGACCTTTATTTCCCCCTCTGGGCTTGGAACCTTCACCCTGTGAGCCAGTTGTAGTGGGGATAATTTAGGCCAGTATTCTTAGCTTGCTGCACTTGGGGTAGAGCTTCCACAATACAAGGAGGGGTTTGGTAGGGAAGAAAGATGCAGTCCTTCTGACCACACCTTCCTGGAATAGAGCTTCTACAACATGACACTTGGGTAATGAGAAATACTAGCATCTTATTTTTCTTTGTTGAAACCACAGCCCCAGACTGGAAACAGTGGGGAAAGAGAGTTTCTGTCTTCTTGGTTGCACAAAACCAAGTTAGAGATTCCATAACACAGAACTGAGAGGGGTGGGAAAGTCTTCTGTTGTTCTTTCAGAGATTTAATAAATTTACTTGAATGAATATTTCTCCATCTGCTGTATGCCCTTAAAATAATGCCCCGAGATTTTAAATGATTGTTTTATATAATTTTTAGCAGTTCACTTGTTGTTTTGCTGGAGAGAGGGTCTGCTGAAATCCTTCTTCTGTCATTCCAGAAGTCTTGCTCTGCCCCACCCCTTTTTAACATGACACTGAAGTCCAGAGAAATGGTAAGGTGCCTACACTGCAATGAGGCTTTGACCAGAACCCAAATCCAATGTTTTTTTTCACTATTTCAGGTGCTTCAACTAAAATGGCCAGTGGTTTACTAGTTGAGTATATGTGGTCCAGGTAAAAAATCAAAATCATAGGTAGATCCAATATTCCAAATTTAAAATCGGTTCACTAAATTAACATGTTGTCAATTGACCTTGCTGTTTCCTTTATGATTTTCTTTTCATCCTTTTGTGCTTCAATGATCCACCTTCTCCCAACTTTATCTCCCAACCAACCCCTTGCATATACTAGAAAAGGGTCATTCATTAGGCAGTGGTGAAATTTCCAGAACAATTATTCTACTGAGAAGACACATATACCTTTGAGCCTTTCTGGTGAGTATTGGCTTATGAAACATAAATTTTGAACTTGTGGGCTTGTGTAGTACGTAAAATTTAGGCTTTGACAGCAAACTCAGTTACAGACTACAGCTTGGCCACTTCCTGTTTGGGTGTTTTCAGGCATGTTGTACAATCTTTCTGAAGCTTGGTTCTGTATCTGAAAAATGGAAATAATGATACCCTACAGAATGTTGTGAGGAATCAGTGCAGTCAGGTGTCTATTGAGCCTGGCAAGGAATAGAGACTCTGTCTGCATCAGCTCCTTTCCATCATCAGTGTCACTGCTGTTAGAGAAGTTGTTTATCAAAGTTTCACTCACTGTTCCTTTTCTGCTTAGTTTCTTGTTCCTGATGGTATCTCTTTTGAATGTTATGCTGTTCAGTTGACACATGTCCTTAGTACTTGGCATAAACTGTGCTTTACCTAATATTAAATGTAGTACTTTATATAATATCAAAAGAGCAGGAGTTCCTTGGAGATAGATAGAGTCTAGATTTCTGGTCATTTTGTTTTTGTTTGTGAATTTGGGGTTTCTACTTCCCTCCAGCTTCTTGTCTATTTTCATGGCTGTCCCATTAACTTCAGTTATCAGAGAATCTAGAAATTGTGGAGTAATTCACTAACTTAGTAGTCTGAAGTTCAAACAGCAATTGTTTTATGTAAGTGTGTTAAAAGATTCATATCCTCCCAAACATAAGCAGTTTAGTAAATCCGTCTAGTCTAAGTGTGCTGTGATTGGGCTGGATTAACCTCCTTCCATTAAAGAGAAATGCAGAACTCTGTGCTGCAGCCAAAAGAAACTGGTTAATATCCATTAGGGATCAACAAAGTAGTCATTTGGTTTTAGGCTGACATTTATTTTCTCAACCTCAGATTTTTTTAATGAAATTGTTATGAACCTCACAGTTTGGTAAGAGTGGTTAAATGGTATGTATTTGTGTGTGTGCTTGCTTTGGGAGGAGGGGTCTGAATGTGACCTTGGAGGTTCATGAAGAAGTTATGACAAGTCACCTCATATCATAATAATAATTAAGAATTACATTGTGTTTATAATTTTGAGGCCTTATTTTAAGTGGTTCATAAATATTAATTTATTTTATGCTCACAACAACACTGTGAGGTAGTTGTGATGATTATTCCCATTTTATCGGTATTATGAGGCACAAAAAAATGACTTTCCCCTGGTCAAACAAAGTTAGCATAGAAACTACAATGGCCAGCTTCCAATTCATTCTGTCAACTAATATACTGCCTCTTGCATAATGATGTGGGCTAAGAAGCATTCAAATGCCTTTTCATTCTCACTAAAACTGCATTCTTACATTCTTTTTTTCAAAACTTTTATTGTGGTAAAATAAATTAATTAAAAAATTTAACATCTTCACTATTTTTCAGTGTACAATTCAGTGGTGTAAATAACTGCTTTCCTCTTTAAACTTATTTTTTGTCCCCTCCAGTTTTATTGATATATAATTGCTAAATTTAAAAATGTATATATTTAGGGCACACAATCTTTACCCAAGTAGTGTAAGCAAAGGCTACCAAGTGAGCAAGCAGTAATGCATACTCCTCCTGAGCCTTGCTCAATGAGGATGTCTCCCACTCAATTTTGGGAAGCTCTGCTCTCAATCCAAGCAGAATACATGTATCTGACGCCAGAGCCTCATGCTTTCAGCTCCAGAGATGAGATCAGAGGCCACTGAGAGGGAGGCTGCTGGAGCAGGTGCAGCACACATAGGTCTACTCTTGACAATTCTCTGGGGAGCTTTTGCATGAATCTTTCAGGACAAGAAGCAGAGTGCACGCTGATAATTTAGAAGCTTCCTAGAGAAATGTTAAAAGGACATCCATGGGAAAGGGAGCAGAGAAGAAAGGGTATTCTTCAGGGCCCAACCTCCAGGACTACTCTGAGGCCAGGTTAATGTGTGAGTGGCTATCTCTCCTACTAGAACCTAAGGAAACATTAGAACAACAATTTTTTTCTTTTTCTTTTTTTAAATATATCTTTATTGATTTCAGAGAGAAGAAGGGAGAGGGAGAGAGATAGAAACATCAATGATGAGAGAGAGTCATCAATGATTGGCTGCCTGCTGCACACTCTTGACTAGGGATTGAGCCTGCAATCCGGGCATGTGCCCTGACTAGGAATCAAACTGCAATCTTCTGGATTCTAGGTCGATGTTCAACCACTGAGCCACGCCCAGTCGGGCTAGAACAACAATTTTCAACCAGTGTGCCACAAGAATTTTTAAAACATGCAGTACCTAACTATTTAGTCAGGGCCATTGACCTCTTTTCCTTTAGGTTGTCAAATAAAAAACAAAACAGCCAACACAACAATAGCTGTCCATTATAAATGAACCAAAATTATACCTACTTTTTTGTCAGATAGGCAAAAAATATATGTTTTGGTGTGTGGCAGAATTTTAGTAATTAGTTTATGTGTGCCATGAGATGAAAAAGGCTGAAAGTCACTGCATTAGAGTGCAGCCACTTTTAAAGCAGCAGACTGACAAGGAATTCATCAAGAAAGCAAGGGCAGTGCTCCTGGACACCCTGGATTCTAGATAAACGCTTCCATCTGAACTGGACCTTAGGGAGGATCTACATCCCAAGAGATGTCCTGATTCTGAACCTCCAGTTAGAGAGGCCCTTGTGTCCTTGAACACATAAGCTATGGCTGCTGACATCATTAGGTGCTGTTTGCTTATTTAAATAGTGTCTGTAAGCATAAGATGCATTCTATTTGTGTTGAATCTTTTATTTTAAAGGCTAGCTGCTTGTTTGTTACTTTATAAAGTATTTATTTCATGTGATGTAGGTCCCTAAAAAAATAAGTAACAGAACTGTTGACCACGGAACTCAGAGTCAACACAAGCACATTGTGATAATTTGCTAACCATCAGTGATTTTTTTTCTGCCATTTGCTCTATCAGGGGAGGCCTGGAGAGGGAAAAAGCTCTGATAATTCATCCAAAATTCAACAGTCACTAATTGTCCCAAAACAAATGCAAGGAGAGGTATTTTCTACCCCTTTCTTTGCTCCCTTGTTTCCCCATTGTGGAGTGTCTTTCCTGAGAACATATTGTATCCTATTCCTTTAAGAGAAAGGGAAAAAATACTGTGTAATAAACTAGAGTTACACACATTTAGGATGTCATTTTCAATTGTTAATTCAAGCAGGGAGCTTATCTAGCTTTTAGTCTAATCGAATGAAGGCATTTTATATCTTGTCTATATTCAAATTGATTTCCTCTTACAAAACAAGTGCAAATGACTACTCAACATGGGTTGATTGATACCATACCCTAGAGGCAACTGACTTTTTTTTTTTTTTAATACATGTTTATTGATTTCAGAGAGAGGAAAGGAGAGGGAGAGAGAGATAGAAACATCAATGATGAGAGAGTCATTGACTGGCTGCAGCCCGCAACCCGGGCATGTGCCCTGGCCGGGAATCGAACACTGATGCCCTGGATCCTAGGTCGATGCTCAACTGCTGAGCCATGCCCAGCTGGGCAAGGCAACTGACTCTTAAGATCCCAGTTGTTGAGAATCTCAAAAAACATTTTGGGTCATTGACCTGCAGACAAATTCCAGTGGGGAGATAAAGGAGCACAGGAGCTTGCTCAACTCTTGTCTTACAGAAAGAAGAGATATACCCTATTTGTGCTGTGATATGTGTTGCCAGGACCCAATCTGAACCTGTGCTAATAGGGCTTTCTCTTCATGTGCTTCCATGCATTTTCCTTTTATGCATAACCAGCCCCTTCCCCTCTTCTTCTTTCTTTGACTTTCCTCCACTTTCTCCTCTCAATTTCTTCTTTTCCTTTTCCTTTTCATTTCAAATTATCCCTGTCATTCTGATGACAGTATTTAATTTTCATTTCTCTAATGAATAACAATGTTGAGCATATAATCATGGCTTATTTACTATTATTATATCTTCTCTGCACATCTTTTAGTGAGATTATTGACTTCCTTTGGGTGGAATTTGAGAATTCTCTCTCTCTCTCTCTCTCTCCACACACACACAAATAATACAAGTCCTTTGGCAAATATTTCGTTCATAATTCTTTTTCCCATTCTGTAGCTTGTATCTTCTTTTTCTTAACATTTAGTTACAAGAATAGAAGTTTTAAATTTTGATGAAGTCAGATTTATATATTTGTTATCTTATAGTTTTTGGTTTTTGGTGTCATATCTGAAATTCTTTGCCTAACCAAGGACCCAATGATTTTCTCCTATATTTCCTCATAGATGTTTGTATAGCTTTAACATTCCTTTCAATGATCTATTTTGAGTTAATTTTTGTGTGTGTTGCAATGTATGGATAAAAGTTGATATTTCTGCAAATGGATATCCAATTTTCCAGCACCATTTATTGAAAAGTCTATTTCTCAACTGTATTGCCTTTGCAGTCCTGTAAAAAATCTATTTCTGGATTCTTTATTCTGTTTCATTGGTATATTTGCCTGTCTTTATGTCAGTACCACACTGCTTTTATCACTTTATCTTTATAATAAAACTTTAAAACAGGAAGTGTTTAGCCCTCCAACTTTGTTCTTTTTAAAAGCTATTTTGGTTATTCCAGGGCTTGTATACACACGTCACGTGAATTGTAAAGCAACTTGTGAAACTTTGCAAAAAGCCTGGGGGGAGTTTGAGTGGGATCTCATTAAATCCACAGATCAGTTTTGAGAAATTTCACATCATTACAAAATTGAGTCTTCTAACTTATGAACATGACATAACTCCCCGTGTATTTAGGTCTTCTTTAATTACTCTCGGTAATGTTCTGTAATTTCAGTGTCAGATTTATCCCTAAGTATTTCATATATTTATGCTATTGTAAAATGGTATTTTAAAATTTTGATATTATGCCATCTATTGCTAATATATTTATATATATATATATTTAGTATATCTTTATTGATTTCAGAGAGAGGAAAGGAGAGGGAGAGAGACTGAAACATCAATGATGAGAGAGTCATTGATCAAGCCCACAACCCAGGCGTGTGCCCTGACCAGGAATCGAACCCCGATCGCCTGGATCCTAGGTCGATGCTCAACCACTGAGCCAAGCCTGGCCAGGTGATATATATATATATATATAAACATTTGTGTGTTTTTTAAAAATATGTTTTTCTTTATTTCAGAGGGAGTAAGGGAGAGGGAGAGAGATAGAAACATTAATGATGAGAGAGCCATTGATCGGCTGCCTCCTGCACAGCCTCTACTGGGGATCAATGCACAACCCAGGAATGTGCAGTGACTGGGAATTGAACCGTGACCTCCTGGTTCATAGGTTGAAGCTCAACCACTGAGCCACGTTGGCTGGGCTAAACAAGTGTTTTATATACTGACCTTATATTTTGCAACCTTACTAACCTCACTTATCAGCTCTAGTAGCTTTTGTAGATTTTATCTTATTTTCTACGTAAATGATTATGCCATCTGCAAATACAGTTTTGCTTTCTTGTCTCTAATCTGTGTGCATTTTACGTCTTTTTCTTGTTTATTTCATTGCACAGAACTTCAAGTACAATGTTGAAAAGAAGCGATTAGGGCCCTAGCTGGGTGGCTCAGTTGGTTGGATCGTTCTCCCATACACCAAAAAGTTTTCAGGTTCGATTCCCGATCAGGGCATGTACCTAGGTTACGAGTTTGATCCCTGATCAGGCTGTGTATGGGAAGCAACCAATCGATGTCTCTTACATCAATGTTTTTTTTCTCTCTCTCTCTTTCCCTCCCTTCTTCTCTCTAAAAAACAAATCAATAAAAACAAATCCTCGGGTGAGGATTAAAAGCAAAAGAAGTGATTGTCAATTTTGATGTTAGCTGTAAGGTTTTGGTTAAGTCCTTTATCAAGTTGAGGGAGTTCCCTTTTTTTCTAGTTTGCTCAATGTTTATATTAAGAATGGATGTTGGGTTTTATCAAGTGCTTTTACTGCATATATTGAAATGATCACATGGTGCTCATTTTTGTTTGGTTTCACAGGTGTATATTTATCTCCAAACTCATCAAGTTGTATATATTAAATATATACAGCTTTTTATATGTCAATCATATCTCAATAAAGTATGTTTTGAAAAACTTATAGCTTACTGATTCCAAGCAACAGTAGATAATAAAAAGACTAGACCCTCTGATTTCATTACCAATGGATTAGACCTGTGTGTTTTTGGGATTTCTCTGAGAGAAATAAGAATGTTCCTGCCAGGCCAGTGTGGCTCAGCGGTTGAACATCGACCTAGGATCCAGATCACAGTTTGATTCCCGGTCAGGGCATATGCCTAGGTTTCAAGCTTGATCTCCAGTAGGAGACTTTTGGGAGGCAGCAGATCAATGACTCTCTCTCATCATTGATATTTCTTTCTCTCTCTCTCTTTCTCCCTTCCTCTCTCTGAAATCAATGAAGACATATCTAAAAAAAGAACAAGAAGAAGAATGCTCCTGAATAAACTTCTGGCTTTCTCTAGAATGAGAGAAAAAACCCTAAAGGGAAGTGCAGCTATTTTTTTTCTCAGGAATTTAGATTTCTAATAAGAGTGATTTCATGCTAAAAATACCGGACTGTTATTTTCATTTTTAAAAAATATGTATATACAATACATTATATGCTCTCTATGTAATCTAATCTACATACATGTATAATTTACTAAAAAGTGAAACAGCAAATTCAAGCTGCTTAACATATCTTAACAATTCTGGCGGCATTAGGCACTATGGTGCACAGTGAAAATAATGCAGAGGATATTTATGTCTTATTTTATTTTATGTCATCTCATCCTGTTTACCTTTTTTTTTTTTTTTAACATTCAGTGGGATTTTTTTTTAATTTTTGTTCAAAATATTACAGATGTCCCTTTTTCTCCCCATTGACCCATTCCACCCCTCTCCAACCCCCTCCCCGGTCCCTCACCACACCATTGTCTGTATCCTTGGGTTATGCATATATGTATAGAAGTTCTTTGGTTAATTACCTTATTTTTTATGTATTCATAGCATATAGATTAGCTTCAAACATTCTTGTCACTGGCATTTTCTAAAAATAAGTCAACATTCTAAGACATCACTATTGTACTCCAAGTTGCAAGAATGTTTTAATCTGTTATAACTGTTCACTTCCTATATCTTATTGAACTAGACTTTGTGCACAGATTCTTCTTATGCCATTGTTTAGTTTGCAAAATTTTCCAGCCTTAAAAGTAAATTCCTTCTTTAATATAAATGAATAAACATATACCTTTGCTTAACTTAGCAGTTCTACAATTAATCCAAATGTATTCTAGTTATAATTTTATAACTTTATCAACATTCAACAAATATTTAAATACTTGTCAATTGCTTACTATGTGCAAAGCACTGTACTAGGTGATAAGATGGGTATTATAAAGGTACATATGACATTATCCTTAAAATCAAAGGCACTAGTAAAGGAGAAAACATATGCAAATAACTGTAATAAAAACCCTAAATTATAGGTGTGGCTCCAGTAAAGTACTACAGAAGTTCAGAGAAGGGATCAGGAATTATATAATGCAGAATGTGGCATTTTTATAAGGAAGGATAATAACCCATTGAGGCTGGAATGGAGACTGCCTGAAAGTGGATTGATTGCAATCAGGCTAGAAATTTAGGTTGAGATCAGTATATGTAAAATCTTGGAGACCACAATAAAGAATCTGGCACTTCAAGAAATTAGATATTTTTCAATAGATGAAATACTCACTTTTTGTGCTGCTTTTGGCTGCTTTCCCTCATCCATTGGAGACTTTGGCTCACAGCCTTCCTCTTTATTCCAAGCCCTGCCACAATCATCCTTGGTGACCCCAATGTCCACAATGAACAACCCTTCTAATATTTTGGCCTCTATATTCCTTAATCTTCATCAACCTTTCACTTCAACCACCCAGTTCCATGGCTACATGCTGGACTTTTCCTTTACCAAAAACTACTTCATCTTTGAAATCTCACATTTAGATTTCCTATTCTATCAGTAGCCACTTATTTTTTTAGTTCTTTCATTCTGTTGTTCTCATTACACCTGTATTTTAATGACATCAAAACCTCTATCAATTCCCCTTTATAATTTTGTTCTGTGTAGCCTAGATCATATCATTTATAACTTTCCTATTCTTATTGACATCCTCAAAATTTTATTCACTTATTTTTTTGTTTGTTTGTTCCCATCTCCTGTCAAAAATTTAACTTCTGAATCAATCAAATCTATCTGCTTTCTCTACATCTATACCAAGTTTGCTGGGGCATAAATCACCCCACTATACAGAAGAATTATATGATACTTTCCTAATTTTTTAAATTTCAACTGGAGCTTCCACACTACTCAGCAAACCTTTTGTATTTCCCTACTCTACTGCCTTTCTCTTTTCCATTCCAGCCCTATGCTTTCATTTTCAAAATATGACCTCAACTCTTGCTTCACAGAGAAACTAAAGTCATCTCAAGGAAATGTTCTCAACTTCCTTATATGCCAACTACAAACTTACCAGCTTCCTCATTTAGCATATAGCTGGTAACTGAAGCCGTGGGAAAGATTAGCATCCTCTAGGAGATTGTGTCTATAAAGAACACTGGTTTTCAATATTTAGATCACCTAGGATTACCTAGGATGCTGAATTAAAATGCAGATTCTAAGGTGCTATAAAATTCTAAAGTGGTAATAGGCATTAAAATTTGTATTTTTACCAAGTACCTTACGTCATAATGCTACAAGTGTTCCTAGAACCACACTTTGAAAAATAATGGCGTAGAGTGACACTAGAAGAAATCTAAGAGCAGAACCTTGGGTTATGTCGCTATTTAAGAAGAATGCATATGGGTGATCAAGTAAGGAAGATAGAGAGGGAAAGCAGGAGAAGAGTTTACCACAAAAAAGAGGGAAGCTGGAATTTCCAATTGGCAGGTGAGGTCAATAATAAAAAATATTCCAGGTATGTAAAAAATAAGACCAAATAAATCTATTGGGTTTATACTACAAAGGTGGGGAGATAGTTGATGATTTGGCAAGAAGGATTTCACTATGAGGAAAATGGTAGATTGCAGTGGCTTATGGAGAGAATTGGAGTTAAGGCAATGAATGCAATGAGCATAGACTTTTCAAGAAATGTAACTGCAAAGGTGAAAATATTAGGGCAGCAGTTGGAAGAGATCATAATATTATAGTCTGCAGACTCCTGGAGGGCAGAGGCTATGTTTGCCTTTATCCCCAGGACCAAGTCTAGTGTCACTAAATGTTTGTTGAATGAAATAATTCTTCAAACTGCATGCATTTATGTGTTTCTCTCTGCAATAATGATTTAGTTTGAATAGTCATCAAAGACTCTTACTGGTAAAATTTGATGATCCCGAACTTGTTAAACTCAATAGTGATTGGAGAAAGAAGAGAGAGGGTGTTTCATTTTCAACATCTTAGAGACTAACTAGTGGGATCTCTACTGCTTTATTGTTCAATTGGTTATTGAGACAAAATATGTGAGAAGTGGAAGAAATTAAAGTACACATGTGGGTAGGGCCAGATCATAGAGGGCTTAGAATTCCAGGTAAAATTATTGTTATGCCAGACAATTAAAAGTTTTTGAACAAAGAAGTGACAAAACCCACAGGTATTTAGGTGGATGTTTCTAACTTAGTTACCTTAGATCCAATCCTACCTTCCTTGTAGGAAATATACCTCTATCTTCCTTATCACAGTATTTCTTGCTATTTGCTGAGAAGCAGTAGAATGGACTAGTCAACAGCAGGGCCTCTAAAGTCAGACAGACTTCCTTTATTATTTTTTTAAATTTTGTATTAGTTTCAGGTGTACAGCATAGTGGTTAGACAATCATATACTTTACAAAGTGATTCCCCTGATATTTCAAATACCCACCTGGCACCATACATAGTTATTACAATATTATTGTCTATATTCCTTACTCTGTACTTTACATCCCCATGACTGCTTTATAACTACCAATCTGTACTTCTGAATTCCTTCACCTTTTTCACCCAATCCCCTAACCCCCCCTCCCCTCTGGCAACCATCAGTCTGTTCTCTGTATCTATAAGTCTGTTTCTGTTTTGTTTGTTCATTTATTTTGTCCTCTAGATTCCACATACAAGTGAAATCATATGGCATTTGTCTTTCTCTGACTGACTTATTTCACTTAGCGTAATAGCCTCTAGCTCCATCCATGCTGTCGAAAATGGCAAGATTTCATTCATTTTTATGTTCAAGTAATATTTCATTGTATATATGTAAACTTCTTTATCCACTCATCTATTGATGGGCACTTGGGTTACTTCCATATCTTAGCTATTGTTAATAATGCTGCAATGAAATAGGGGTGCATATATTCTTTCGAATTAGTGTTTTGGATTTCTTCAGATAAATCCCCAGAAGTGGAATCGCTGAGTCATAAGCCAATTCCATTTTTAAGACATACAGATGGCCAATAGACATATAAAAAGATGTTCAGCATCACTGTCATCGGAGAAATGCAAATTAAAACTACAATGAGATATCACCTCATACTTGTCAGAATGGCTATCATTAATAAATCAGCAAGCAACAAGTGTTGGCAAGGATGTGGAGAAAAGGGAACCCTCATGCACTGTTGGAGGGAATGCAGATTGCTGTAAACAGAATTCCTCTTAAATCTGCCTCTACCACTTACTCATGGTTGTCTTGGTCTAGCCTTAGTTTGTTTCCTCATCTGTAAAGTCACATTGTGAGGATTCAGGAAGATAACCTATGCAAAGTATTTGGCAGGGGTTAAGCCCAACTTACATGTTACCCATTATACTGTTATTATAGAATATTATAGGGATGTCTTACTGGTGTTCTCTTTCTCACTCCAGGAAATTGCCTGCTTCTCAGCCAGGAACAATAGTTTTCTTTTTTCAGAAATTTTACACGTTTGGAGGTGGCAATAGTTCAGATCCTTTTAACTGTTATATTAAATGCATCTTAAACATATCACATGATACCCCACATGAAGTATTGGAGTGAAGATAGAAAGAAATTGTTGCTGAAAGCTTGACTTTATAAAATGGAGTCATGATGCCTCCATTCTAAGCCTTTTTCATGCTTCTATTTCCCGGAACTTTGTAGGAGACAGGCAATGCTGGCCAGCATTATTGTTCCTATCTCAGCATACACAGACATACCCAAACTGAGAAACTTAAAATATAATACAATTATGAGTAATTTTTGGATAGTTGAATTAAAAACTACTCTCCTGCAGATGATCTGTGCACTCTGCAGCTGAGATTTCAATGTAAGAATCCCCAGTGTCTTGCTTTCATATTAGTGGCAGAAAAGGAAGATGTCTCTATCTTTGCATCTAATAGGGTGTTAAAGAGCCTGCTAGTTATCTTTTGCCCATCACTAAATTTTATGTAATTTTGCAAAGGATTGAGCTATAATATAACTTTTGTGGGTACACAGCACTTAAAATGATCATCTTGGATAATGATTTGTTTAGCTAATTGACTTGAGCTAAAATAAAATTACCTATCAGGCTCTGTTTCAGGCCCTTGGACATCCAATGGGCATTTTTAAGCAATTGGAATGGTAGCACTTCTTGCTTTTGAGATCCCTGAAGCAATAAGTTGATGTTTAAACTATAATTCAGTAGTGGCTGAGAGGACAATTTGCTATGTATTTCTTGTAACACAACCACATCAGATTTTTCCATTCTTGGTATGGATTCTAAATCCTCAAATGTTAATGAAAGAATTAATAGGTATTTGATTGTCAATCCATTTTCAGTACTAAAATTACTAGAAACTGGGTTTTGAGAAGTGAGTTATAAAAAATCCAAAAGAAAACAGATTCACATTTTATTTTTTAAAAAACAAAACACTCCTAATAGTAAGGGAATGGAGAAATTGCAGAATAAAGTCTTTAATCCCATATGACTTTTCTCATGCATGGACCAGTAGTTTCAAGAACTGTTACAGAAAATAGAATATAGAAATAATTGCAACTTTCTATTAGTTTTGTTTTTATAAGGCCATGTTTTTCTCCTTTGTTCCCCCCCCTCATCCTTAAAAATTCATTGGGTATGAGCTTCTTAGCCAGAACTGGCTACAAAATTTATGGAACCCAGGACAAAATGAAAATATGATATCCGTTGTTCAAAAATTAAGAATTTCAAGATGGCAACAGGAGAGCATTCAACCAATTACTGGGCCCTTCTATATGTGAAGCCCTATGTGACTATACAAGTCACACACCCTTAAAGCTGGCCCCCTTCCTAGATTTTTTAAATCCCAAAGTGGGAAACTGCACATAAAATGTCACCTTTATCTTGATTCAATGGTCCAATGGTCTTCAATATTTTTCAGTGACTTCTGTTACCTCGTTCATCTCCTGTCCTTTCCTTACTGACTCTCACGTCACATCTTGAAAAGAACAATATGCTTATTTTGGTACTGTAAGAATCTCTATGCTTTGCTTCCTTTCAGATTTCGTCTTTGATCCTCATGTTTAAAAACCTTGCTGAAATATCCTTTGGGTGTGCATTGAACTTTGATGATAAAAGCCCCACTCAGTAGGTGTTCACTCTCATTGGGACTTCTTTTCATCCTAGTTGTAAGGTTTGTGCTAACCAGTTTGATATTAGAATGTATGTAGGTTTTCACTGTTTGTTTTTCTAATCACAACTTTTCCTTTGTTAATGATTATGGGTTTTTATTTTTTAATTTATCTTTATTGTTGAAAGTATTACAGATGTCCCTTTTTCCCCCCACTGATCCCCTCCACCTTACATATGCCCCCCCACCCAGGCCTATGATTATGGGTTTTTAAACTTGAATCTTAGAGCTACTTCTCTCAATTTTAACCTAGGTACTTCCTTTTGATACTAATCCTATCTCCATACAAAGCTTTAATTACTCTAGTTGTTACAGCCCCAAGCTTTGAGTTCATTTTCATCAATTATTCAGTAATTGGATTGAGCATCTGCTAAACTTTTGACCTAACAGATTGGCTTAGTTGAATATCTTCTTCAGATTGTGCACTTAAAACAGGTTTGGTCAGCACTGGTGTATTAACTTGCAGAAGATTCATATTGCATTGTCTATAGAAAAAAATAAGAGTATTCCTGATTTCCATACTAATGTGTTTTTTTAATTGACCTTTTCTTTTATAGATTTGTTTGTTTAGAACTTTATTTTATTTATTATTTTCTACACTTTTGCTATTTCCATAAATACTGCCCTATCATGTGTCTTAATATCCCTGAAACTTTTTTTTATTAAGTCTTATTTATAGAAGTGTCTAGTACAAAGCTACACATGTAGAGATTTATCTGGGAAGATTCCTTTTAAACTGTACTTAAATTATGCAGTAATGTTCTCAAAAAAGGCCTTTAATGGGGGCACTACTTATAAGAAAATCAGGTTTTCTTGTCCTTCTTTGACTTCATAGCAAAGGACCCAGACTCCACCTTTGCTCCAAGTCTGAGACCACACTCTTTAGGTAGTGAAAAGTTAATCATTACTCTAAAATAGAATCTTACTCATTGGTATTTCTGAGATTAACTCCATCACTTTCACTTCCCAAAACCACTTTTCTCCTCACCAACAGAAGAAACTCTCACTTATGGTAGAACTCAGGCTGCTGGTCACAAATGTGGAAAACAAAACACAGCAGAAATAGTGAGGTCTATAAATAAATCATCCTGGGGTTTGGGCTCCCTGTCAATGTTATGTAGCTATAATTCATTGCTTATCAAACTCTTACAAGACACTCAACCTCTTTTGCTTCTTTGCTGGTTGTCAATTTAGCTCAGATTCTGCAAGGTTCACCATACTTTTGGAAAGCAAGTGGGTCACAACAATCATAAAGCAAGTCCAATACTCTTATAAAGCTCAAAGCATATTTGGCAGAAGCCATATAAGTGTGTCATATGATATCAAAGAGTAACGATCCTAAACTGTCTGCTTAAGGTGACCCCCCCCCCTTTTTGCATTCCCCCATCTGCTAAGCTCATGGGGTGAACTTATGGGTGAAGATCGATTACAGAGGAATGCCATCCATCTAATTGATAGCAGGGTAGTCATTGAAGGTCAGGGAACTTCAAATAGATATGGGAGATTCTGGAAATTGTTGACTACTCTGCTTTCAGGCAAAGCTATTGGAAGATATCGAATTCTTACAACACTGAGATGTGGCATTTATGGTTTTACCTAATGCAATTTGTGTATAAGCAGTCTAAAAGGGCTCCCAAGCTTAGCTCAACAGCTGTTGCTGACCATCCAGTGGAGCAGAGATGTATCCATGGTATCTTCCTGTTTCAGCCAGAATAGGGATTCCCATAGGGCTTAATGGCTTAGCATATTTCTCGCATCCTTAATAAATAAAATACTGCATCACATAGGGAAAATCTGAAACCCGCTTTCAGAGACGATGAAGGTAATGATATTTGCAATATTATGTCAGTGGGGGGTAGATAGTGAGAAGAGATTCAAATTGGAGGTTATTAAAACACCTCTATTCTTTGAAGTGTCTCCATTTTTCTCCATTCTTTAATCATGTAAATGACCAATAAACAACCTTCCCAAGGGAGGGGTATGCGATTGATTGCACATTACAGATGATGAGAAGGAAACTATATTGAGTGAGACAAATACTAAAATAAGCAAATTTTATGGAGAGGCATTTTCTCATTTAGTGTCCTGTTAGTCTGAGAACATTTAAGGGAGAGGGGAGAAAGGACAAACATGTGACAATTTAGAGAACATCTGTAGCTGGGTATGGGTGAGTGTAGGCTAGGGATTTGATTATTTAAAGCATAATAAGAAATATATTAAATCTTTCTCTCCTTACCTTTCTTATCTATTCTAAAATGTATTTCCCAGATGAGGCAACAAAAATGGTACTGGTTTTGAGGTTTTGAGAAAGAAAGCGACAGAGACAGAGAAAGATGGGGAGGGGGGAGGAAGAGAGAGGGAGAGAGAGAACCTATTAGCACATCTCAATTAGTTACTTAACAGTTTGACTAATTGCCACCTCGAAAATCACAGAGGCTCTGATCCAGAGAAGGGAACAGAGGACTTTGTATTGGGGGTAGTAATATGATAAGTCAAGGATGGCTGTGGAGAGCAAGGCGCAATGGTCATGGAAGGGGAAGCACAGAGTAATGGAGTGTTGACATGGTAGAAGTCCCAGAAATGCACTAGAGTGACAGTGAAATAAATATCTATATCCCTGACAGATAAAAGAAGAAGCCAGAGGCTTTTTGGAAAGGCTTTAGATTATTCCAAGATAACAAAAGAATGACTTGATGATTTAACATGATCCATTCTAGTCAGAGCCCATAGGTCAAATGAAAGCAGTGGGTCCTGATCCTGGAGTTTTTTATTTAGTAGCTGTAAATGGGAATCAGGAATACAGGTTTGTTTTTTTTTAAACAGAAGAACTTATGTTTATTGCAAACAAAAACAAAACAAAAAAGAGAGAGCAGGAAAGAAAGAAAATGGTCAGAAACACAATACATAAGGTTAAGAATTTAAAAGCATCTTACATTCTGCCCTAATATCAGCATAATTAATAGGAACAAACAGCCATCTCGCTGCCTGCCACAGCTGGAGGGTATTTTTGCAGACCTGATGAGCAAATTTTGTGAAATATGTAGTGTGAAGGAAGAAAATTTGGCAGGTCTTCACTGAAGACTTTGGGCTCCCAGTGTTTCTGACCGGCACCCCCTGCATGGCTTGGCGAGACATGTGGCTTCTGACACAGGGGTCCTCTGTAGGTGGGCTGGGAGATAACTTCTCTTCTGACTGGGTGGGCATTTTCAGGCCGCCATATTTTTTTCCAATAGAGCCAACAAGTTGCACATAATCTTCACTGCATATTGGGTGGGCCCCAAGAATACCACTGATGAGACTGTGTAGCATAGCAGCTCTCACAGGCTTGCCCTAAGAGGAGATTCTGCGGCTGGAACATGGTTCCCACAGCTCCATTCACAGCACCAGGTTTACCATTGCTGGTGGATACTTGCTTTGCTATAAATTGGGATATACACTTGTTTCAGTTTACTCTCAGCTTCTGCTGCTTTTAGACATTTCTGCTGCTCGTATCTGTCAGTAGTTTTCCACATGTAATAATATTCAATGATGCTAGTCAATGAATTCCAAGGGAGAAAGTCTTGACGTATATAGTTGAAGTCTTTGCCATTTTTTCCCAGTACCTCTTCAAAAAAACTAGCTTCAGAGGCTGACCATTCTTCCATTTAATCTCTGCATAAAACAGGTCCTCCAAGTGGCACTAAGACATTAATTGCACTGCTCAAATCATAGCTGTGTCTACACAATGTATCCATAGCATTAAACAGGGTGATATCTTGAGAAGCTGCAGCTGAGCTCTTATGCAAACCAGGCTGCCTTACAGAACTGCTGCAATCAAGGGCTCAACCGAATGTCCCAATGGCACATGCTAAAACTAAAAACTGGTCTATCTGTTAATCTGTAAGTGGGTTATTTGGGTCCCAAACTTTAACTTCCAGTTTGGACTGTTCCCTCTCATCTGATTCTCCTTCTGAGAGCATTTCTGGAATGTCTGCTTGATGTCTAGGTCCCACTCAGATTTCATCTTTGTTAGCTAACAGTGTTTTCACTGAGGGGTCATAGACCAATGAGTAGAAAAATGCATCCTCTTTATCAAGATATGACAGTACTGACTCTGTCTCATTCAGAAGGGCAACAGTGCATTTCCCCCTGATATGTGTTGCAAGCAGAGATTCATACTGGTGGGATAAAAAGAGTTCCTTATGTTTCAACTGATGTTTCTGTTTATCAGTCAAGTTGGCCTCAATTGTTGTTTCAGATTCAATTGTTGTTTCAGATTCTTCCTCAATTTCTTTAGCATGCTTGTCTACAAGCCTTACAAGTTTGTTGGAAATATCTCGTCGTCTATAAGTGCACACTACTTTTGCTTCCACATTGCCAGTTGCAATCTTGTTGAGTTCTTCTGTCCTCCTGATTAGGTACGAGTTGCTGGAAGAATTCTCAAAGTAGACATAAGGCAAGAGGGAGGAGGGTATCATGAGTAGGGAGAAAGTTTGTTTGACCTTATTTCTCACTTCTGCAGAAGGCTGGGAAGGAGGCAGACAGAAGAGCAAATGTCCAGACAGAGCTCAACTCCCTACCTCTGGCTGTGGCGCCCTGGACCCACTAAGCCCCATTCTTGGGGGACAGGTCAAAAAACGGATGGGAGTGTGAGGAACAAGAGGTGCTGGGCCCTGTCCCCACAAACAGGCTTGTCTAGCTGGGCCCCCACTGCCCATACCTGCACCTCACACTCCCACTGAAAGAAGTAGAAGATGAGGTAGAGGTCCCCCAGCCTCTCCAAACCCCTGTGCCTAAGGAATACCGATTTTTAAGGTCTTTAGGAGATTCCAGTACTTGACCAGACTTGGCAACCACCATTTTAGACAGAAGTAATTGCCAAAACGACCTGAATTTTACCTATGCTATATTATCCCAGTGTTTTGAAAAAAGTTATATAATCAATATAGATTTGCAGGAACTTATTATTTTAAAATCTGTTGTATTTGAGCAAACAGTCCCCTTTGTTTTCAAGAGAAAAGCATAACCTCAAGATCCTATAGGCTGGGTAGCTCAGTTGGTTAGAGCGTTGTCCAGATACACCAAGGTTGTGAGTTCAATCCCTGGTTAGGGCACATACAAAAAGCAATCAATGAATGCATGAATAAGTATAATAACAAAATCTCTCTCTTTTTCTCAAATCAATTTTAAAAATTAAAAAGACCTTATAATTTAACAAGTACCCAGTGGGTCTACTGTTGTTTAGTGATAGAACACTCAAATATTCAGTGTTATTTTTGCTTATGTGTTTCTTTCTCTTGGCTATTGGTGGTGGGATGTTTTTTGTTTTATTTTGTATTGTGTGGGGTTTTTTTTGGTTTTTTGCTTAGCAGGGAGAAAGACCAGTTTTGAATAGTTAATCCTTCATCCCTTGAGTTCAGAAGGAATAGCAAACATTACTTATGTTCATATAAACAGATTAAAATGATACAAATGCAAGTAAAAATATTGGCAGGTTCCATTCACAATAGCTAAAAAGAGAAAGCAACCCAAATGTCCATCGATAGATGAATGGATAGACAAAATGTGGCAAATACACACAATGGAATTGTATGCAGTCTTAAATAAGAAGGAAATCCTGTCACATACTACACCAAGAATGAACCTTGAGGAGATTATGCTAAATAAAGTTAGCCGGTCATAATAATACAAATACTGTATGATTCCACTTATATGAAATACTTAGAGTAGTCAAATTCATAGAAACAGAAAGTATAATAGTGGTTGCCAGGGTCTGAGGGGAAAGGGAAAAGAGAAGTTGTTTTTTAATGGGTATAGTTCCAGATTTGCAAGATGAAAAAGGTTTTGGAGATCTGTTGCACAATGATGAGAATATAGTTAACACTATGGAACATAAAATGGTTAAGTTGGTAGATTTTATGTTATGCAAACTTTTTTTTAAAGTACAATTTAAAAAAAAAAAAAGCATTGGCAGTCTCTCACCACCATCATGACATAAAGAACTTTTTTTTCCAAGCATGTAATAATTTTGTACTCTGGCATACATTTGTTCTGAGCTTCCAATAGTTGTTTTAAAATAGTCCAGAATCCTGTAAGTTATTAAACTTATAAACTCTTCTTTTCAGTTTTTTTCTTAACATCAGTTTTTTTCTTGACAGTTTTTCCATGGTTCCCCTTTCCAAATATTGAATGCACAAAGAATTTATTTCTTTGTTTATCTATCCTGAATTTCATTGTGTCATGATCACTGTGAAATAGGAAGTACCTGTGGGAAATGCAAACTTCCTGCTCTTCCTTACTTTAATCCCAGATAGCCTACTTCTAGCTTGTATGCAGCAAAATAATAGTTCTGCATTCTTGGCATGTACATCTTCCAGGTAATCATGATGCTATCACCACTTCCCTGTCTATTCCCTTGCTGATGTTTTCTTCAAACTCCTTTGCAATTCAATTTTCTTTATAAGAAGTCTTTGTAATCCATTTCTTACTTCATCATGCCATAGTATTTCTCAGAAATCTCTAATTTGTTTTGTCTTTTTGGATCTGAATATCCCAGAACAATTTATTTGCTGTATCAGAGGTGGGAGTGGGCTCTGTAAAATTATCCAGAAATAAATTTATGAATGAAAGAATATTCTTTTTAATGAGGAAACTGGTTATTGTAGAGTCCACAGGACTCTGGCCATTTAGAGTATGAGGGTAAGAAAAGTTGTGGACTCTTCTTAATAACATTTTAAACTGTTGCTCTTTGTTGAATGAGAAAATACACAGTTACAAAAAACTACTGTGAATTTAATAACAATTGTATCAATAACAACATCTAGATACATTTGAAATATATATATATATATATATATTTCATTATATATATATACACACACACACATATATATATATATATACTGTATTATTTATCCAGAAACCTTTATTAGGCACATAACTGTAGGAAATTTCTCCAACACCATCCCACCCACTACCGTTCAAGAGATCTGTGATCAGAAGTTTAGCAGAACTGTTGTGTGGACTAATCCCTGATTCTAGGTAAATTACACATAAGTAACTCCAGAGAGAGGGTGATGTAACGTATCCTAAACATCTCCAGCAAAGAAAAGTCCACAAGCTTATGCTATTCTGTCAGTCCTTAATAACTTCTTCATTTTAGGCTCCCTGCCTGCCTCAGACATCTGTGTCAGCCAAGGACAGTAACTCGGGGCAGTTTGTTTTTTGTGTTGTTTTTTTTTTTCCAGCCCTGCTGTTCCTTGAGTCAATATATGCACCCAGGTCTGGGGGTGGCCTCTGTGCCCCACCCTCATGTTTCAGAGGTGAACAGCAGGGAGCCAGTTATAGGGATAAGGATTAAGAGATGCCAGGTGCCACATCATTTTGCCTGTTGATCTTGACAAGTTGCTTAACTTCTCTGAGGTGGTGTTTTTAATTGATTTCAGAGAGAGAGGAAGGGAGAGAGAGAGAGAGAAATGAGGAGGAATTCCTGTAGCTGAAAGGTCAGTATTTTGTAAGCACTATAATAAAGATGGGATAAAATAAAATCAATGGATGTTCAATCTAGGTGGAAATTCTGATGATGAGTGGGGTATTTGCATGGACTTAGTATTTTCCTATAGACTGCTTATTAGTTGCAAGGGGGGGGGGGAAGTAATTATACAGGGAAGAAATTGGACAACTATTTTGCCAGGTGATCAACATTAACATCATTTATCATGAACACATGGACACTGTGTGCCTTCAGATGTAATGCTCTGAGAAAATCACAATACCTATGTAATATTCCAGCCTAGAATGCATAGCCTGAATATGATCATGAGTCACACTAACCCTGCAAAAGGAACATTGGAAATATCAATATCTTTTTTAAAAAGTAGAGTAAGCTTGTAGAATGTTCTAGGATAAAGAGTCTAAACAAATATGATAAGTAAATGCAATACCTAATCCTAGACTAAATTCTGTACTGGAGGGATGGAAATGTTATAAGGGATGCATGTAACAGACGATCATATCTCAGAGGGAAGAGAGAAGGAGGGCAGAGGGTAGGAAGAGATTAACCAAAGAGGTTATATGCATATATGCATAACCCATGGACACAGACAATGATGGGGTGAAGGCCTGGGGAGGGGGTGGGAGTGAGGTGGAGGGGATCAATTGGGGGAGGGAAATGGGACACCTGTAATACTTTCAACAATAAAGATAAATTTAAAAAATTAAAAAAATAGAAAAAGGATGCTATTAGGTAAACTGAAAAGAGTTTGACATGGATATATAGCTATTGGATTTGATAAAAGTAGTATCTGTCAGTGAAAATTTGTGAGGTCGATAACTTCCCATACACTGAAGTATTTAAAGGTAAAGGAATGTGATGTATATAATTTACTTTTAAGTGGTTCAGGAAAAGAGAAGAGGAGGGAAATTTTGAGAGAGAAATAGGGAGATGGATGGAGAGAAAGAGAGAGAGAGAATGAAACAAAGGAGGTAAAATATTTAGGAAAGTTAAAGCTAGCTAAAGTTATACCCATGTACTTTACATTATATTACTCTTGCAACATTTCTGTATGTTTGAAATTATTTCCAAATAAAAAGATTTAAAAAAGAAACACACAAACCTTTAAGTTGTCAAAGAGTTCTTAGCTACAACCCCCAAAACACAATCCATAAACATATTGGACTTAATTGGTAAATTGGACTTCATCAAACATAAAAACTTCTGCTTTTGAAAGTCAATGAGAAGAGAATGAAAAACCAAACCATAGACTAGGAGAAAATATTTGAAAGCTATATAAAAGGCTTGTATCCAAATAAAAGACTTGAATCCAAAACTCAGAATGATTTTCAAAGTAATAAAAACTGCTGAGCCTTTAACACCATTCTCCAATTACAGGAACTAAGGCAATGCAGATAACTGCAGAAAATACAGAGCGTTAGAAATACAGAAAGGAACTCTCAAAACAAAATAAAACAAAAAATAAACCAATAAAAATAGTAAAAATATTTGAACAGATATTTCACCAAAGAAGATATACACATAGCAAATAAGTACATGAAAAGATGACCAAACTCATTGGTTATTTGGTAAGTGATTAAAACCATAATAAGATACCACTTCATACCCACTAAAGTTAAAAAGTCTGACCATACCAAATGTTAGTGAGGATGTAAAAGAATTGGAATGTTTACATACTGCTGGTAGTAATTTTAAAAGGTGCAACCTTAGAAAATATTTTGACATTTAGTTAAAAAGTCAAACCTGAACATTACCATATGATCCACCCACTCATCTCATAGGTATTTACCCAAGAGAAGTGAAAGTATATTTCCACACAAAGACTTTATAAGAATGTTTATAGAGACTTTATTTGTATAGCCCAAACCTGGAACTACTCAAACATCTATCATGAGGTAAATAGATAAACAAATTGTCTGGGAACATTACTAAGCAATAAAAAGTAATTAAGTACTGATATGTGCAACAACTTAAAAAACCTCAAAATAATTATGCTGAACAAAAGAATCCAGACAAATGAAAGCACATACTGCATAAATCCACTTACATTAAAGTCTAGAAAATGCAAACTATAGTGATAGAAAGCAGAAGGGTGATTGCCTGGAGCAGGAGGAGATGGGAGGAGGGGCAGGAGGGAAGGATTTCAACAGTGCATGAAGAAACTTTTGGGATGAACAATATTGAATATAATCTCAATTGCTGTGGTAGTTTCATGGGTGTATACATATGCCAAATTTATCAAAATGTACACTTTAATTATGAACAGCTTATTGCATGTCAATTATATCTCAATAAAATTGTTTTTAAAAGTGGCTAGCACAGTGGCTGGTACACACCAGGCATTCACGACATGTAGATTCTCATCTCTTTCTTCTACCAACCCCACTCCCTATTCTTTACATCTAGTTCATAGTGCCAAAGAACATCAGTTTTCATTATAGTAGGGTGTGGTTTTGTCATAAATTTAAAGACCAAAATCAAAACAACAAAAAAAATACACAAAATCTGAGCATCAGTTAATTCTGTTCACAAAAAAAGAGTAACAGTTAATCATGTTCCTAGATTTTAAGATAAAAAAATGGATAGATTCCTTCTGCACCACCTCCCCCCCTCCTTATCCTTTTCTTCCTGCTTCTCCTCTTCCTCATTCTTCTGACAATTAGATTTTGCAGATTTAATGGAAACAACAGCCACCACATTGGGATATCACTTTCTATGTCAAAGAGCAAGAAAAAATTTCAGATTCCACCTCAGAGCACCTGCAACTCAAAAATTTATGGAAATGTAAGCAGCTACATGTCTATTAACAATAAATTGAAAGGGTATAATCGTTCTTTATTTCCTTTTCACAAAGATTGAGAGTCACGGAAGCAGCAAATTATTCTATCCTTTTGGGGGGATATATGCTTAGTTGAAGAATGAGATGGGATGGGTAAAACGGGTTTGAGATAGATCAGAGGGTGGTCCCTCTTCATGTCTCCATTTGAAATGGAAACAATATCCTTGAAACTAAACAAAGTGAAAAACTCTCTTTAAAGTGCAGGCATTTATAATGCTCACATTACTGTTTAAGCTAAATAAAAGCCTACTATGGGCAAATATTGACTTTCATGTGTAGAAACTGGCAGTACTGAGGAAGATTTTCTGTCTGCACAGGTTCATCAGATACTACTGAGATGATCCAAAGAGAGATTTTTGTCAACATTTATTCCAACTCCTTAGATGGGTCACCAAAGTTGGCATAGCAATATGTATTGTTAATGAGCAGCAAAATAAAGGCAAAGGATTGAAAAACAAATAAATGAGCAAAAATTGCAAGACAAATATTAAATCCAAGTTAGATCCAGTGACATAGAAGCATGGAACGGTCTGATGAATCTCAGAGGGAAGGCAGGGATGGGAGAGTGAGGGGAGAGAGATTATCCAAAGAATTTACATGCATAAATGCATAACCCATGGACACAGACAATAGTGTGCTGAAGGCCTGGGGTGGAGGTTGGGTGTGGGGTAGAAGGGGTCAATGGGGAAAAAAGGGGGGCATCTGTATCTACTTTCAACAATAAAAATAAATTAAAATAAAATATAAAATAAAATAAAATGGACAGGGTTTTCACCTAAAAAAATTTTTTTAAATAAACAATTTGATCAACCAGTGGGGTAAGTACCAACAGGCAGAATAATATGTGCCCATTGTGAGATTAACTAGAAAGTATGGTTTAAAATATTTTCATGTGTTCAAATAATCTCAAAGTTCTGAAAAATAAAAAGGAAAAGGTCTTTTATGATTTGTATGCTTTCTGGTAACAGAGATAAGTTTTAAATTTTTCATGTAGTGAAGATCAGTAAACCAGGCCTTTCTCTAAAAATTTCTGTAACTCTTTGGATATTGAGTGTAGTTAAGAGGGAATATCATGACAGCATAAAATCAAAGGGCTCTAAATGAGGATACAGTAGATCCACAGGTAGGACAGAGTGAGCAGGCAATTTAAGAAATGATGCCCTAAATGAGATGAAGTAGTCATTTATAAGGTTATGATGCTCCACAATTGGGCAGAGTTTTTTTTCTCTTTTTAAACCTTTGAATGTAATAAAATGAAATGAACGCTAGACTTTCTATTAACAGTGACAGGACTGTGAGGCTTTACTGAGTTTAAGACCGAGGTGAGATTAAGGGGGCTGTTGCTTGGCCAAGGAAGGAAAACCAGGGTAAAATTAGTTCAATATTTGAAACTAAAAAAAGTATCAATTGTTATCTATGTATTTTGTATTTTCAAATTCATGGTTACATTTTTATATTGATTCAGCTTCTAAATATAACTGCCATATTATAATTTTTTATAGATGGTTTAAAAAGTAAGAAAAGAAAATAAAAGAAGCAACATTTGATTGCAAGCAAATTAAAATTGTGTCTTTTTAATTGGCTTCTCAATTCTGTAAATCCTGGGGAGTGCTGAGTTATGAGGATCTATCTTAGACTGACAGGTGTCACTAATAGTACAGTGACCTAAATGACAAATGTTGACCTAAATGACAGATATGGTACCACGGAGATGCAAACCTATCTCTAAACTGTTTAGTGTTACATAAATGGCACCTGATCTAGTGAAGTTTTATCAGAATGAAGATTTTCAATTCATGGAACCAATCACGAAAAATGCCTACTTGGGCTTGGCCCGTATGCTCAGTGGTTGAGTATTGACCCTAGAACTAGGAGATCACACAGTTCAATTCCTAGCCAGGGCACATGCCTGGGTTTGGGGCTCAATATGTAGTAGGGAGTGTGCAGGAGGCAACAAAACAAGCAGACAAAGAAATGAAAATAGAAAATAGGCTAATAAGGGAACCAGATAATTTATCTTCCCCAAAACAAAACTTTGGAGGCCTAAAGGAAATTTAAAACACCTCCAAGATTTTAAAAAAACAGCCAACACATTATTTTTCACACATGCAAAGACTTTCAGATTCTGTGAGAAAATAAAGGCTTCTTTGAAAAATCAATTTTGAAATTTGAAAATAATTTTGAAATTTGAAAATAAAGACAGGATATGATCTTATGATGCAGAAAAAAGTTTAAATTTGCTAGTTTTTTAAAACTGCTAAAATGTCCATCAACTTTTCAAAAGCCATTCTCTATCCCTACATTTTTACCTCATGATTTTGTTGCCCTGTGAATATCTGTTTCTTTTTCTTTCTCACCCAATCCTTGTTCTAGTATTATCTTTTCAGTTCCCTCCATCATTCTTTGTCCACCCTCTATTAATTGGCTATAATATAGAACAAGGTTTTTAAAAATATATAATATGCAAGTGTAATATAACCTTTTAATTTAAAAACCAGATAAAGAACAAGATTGCGTTTTACTTAAGTGATCTTGAATTTTTCCCCACTGTGGGTCAATGGTCAAAAGAAAAAGTTCCCCACCCTTGATTTATGTAGCCAGTGCTATGCACTAACAAAGATAGTAGGATGAGGAACCAGCAGGAGTCCAGGAAAACTTCTGTTCCATTTCATTTTTTTATTAAACTCTTGCCTTAAACACATTTCCTGAGCAATGAAAGAAAAATGTCCTTCCAATTGCTTTGCTGGCCCTGCCACTGTTCAATGGAGCAGTCACTGCTTCTCTTTGTGGGAGGGATTTGGCCCCTCCTGACTGAATATGCTTTGGAAATATAGGAATATGGAGCCTTTACTTTAACAAAAACAAAAAGAAAAAAAGCCTGGTGGGACTAGCCATGGAATTTCCTATCCAGAAGAATCTGGGAAAGTTACTAACCCTGCCGTTGTTTTCCTGGTCTCCTCTCCACTAATCCTCTGGCTCCCCCACATCCTGTAGCTGTGTTGCCAACAATTCCACAGGCTCTGGGACACTAACATTGACTGAAATACCATCCTCCATGTGCTTGTTTAGGCTTCGGAGGAAATGTCACATGTGGCTTTGTAGTCAGAAGATGCCAATTTAAAACTGAACATGTTTATAAACTATATTCTATATTTAATGTATTTCTTTCTACAGGTGCCTTGCTATCCAGCAGCCTTTCTCTTATAAGATTTTATTCTAGAGGCTGACTCACTACTTTAAGTAAGCATTCTTATATTGATCTTATAGTTTCTAAACTTAGAATTATAACCAATGCCACATATAGCTTCTTTAACACTTTAAGTGCTCATCATAAGCTTGGAACAAAATAAAAAAACATTATTATCAATGGAAATCTAAGAATTCAATCATCAGAGAATCCTGAGGTTTTATTAGACCTTATTTTGGTTGCTAGGCAATATTTTTAAGAGGCCTCAGAACAATGACCATAAGGAAGCGAATGGCCTGTTTAAAATGGTCATGGGATGAAAGAAGACTTGGCTGTTTCTCCTAGTTTCTGATCCTCAACTCTGACTTTTTAAAAAATGTATCTTTATTGTTGAAAGTATTACAGATGTCTCCCTTTTTTCCCCCATTGATCTACCCTCCCCACCCCCCGCCCTAGGCCTTCCTCACACTATTGTCTGTGTCCATGAGTTATGCATTTATGCATATAAGTTCTTTGGTTAATCTCTCCCCACGCACCCACCCACCCCCGTATTCCCTCTGAGATTCATCAGTCTGTCCCATGCTTCTGTGTCTCTGGAACTATTTTGTTCATCTATTTATTTTGTTCATTATATTCTGCATATGAGTGAGATCATGTGACACTTGTCTTTCTCTGACTGGCTTATTTCACTTAGCATAGTACTCTCCAGGTCCATTCATGCTGTCCCAAAGGTTAAGGGATCCTTCTTTTTTACAGCTGCATAGTATTCCATGGTATACATGTACTACAGCTCTTTTATCCACTCATCTGCTGATGGGCACTTGGGCTGTTTCCAGATCTTAGCTATTGTAAATTGCACTGCTATGAACATACTGGTGCATAAATTCTTTCTGATCAGTGTTTTAGATTTTTTAGGACATATTCCTAGAAGTGGTATCACGGGGTCAAATGGCAGTTCCATATTTAATTTTTTGAGGAAACTCCATACTGGTTTCCATAGTGGCTGCCCCAGTCTGCATTCCCACCAGCAGTGTACTAGGGTGCCCTTTTCTCCACACCCTCACCAGCACTTGTTTGTTGATTTGTTGGTGGTAGCCATTCTGACAGGTATGAGGTGATATCTCATTGTCTTTTTAATTTGCATCTCTCTGATGATTAGTGACTTTGAGCTTCTTTTCATATGTCTCTTGGCCATCTGTATGTCCTCTTTGGAGAAGTGTCTATTTAGGTCCTTTGCCCATTTTTAAATTGAATTGTTTGTCTTCCTTTTGTTAAGTTGTATGAGTTCCTTATATATTTTGGATATTAACCCCTTATCAGATGTTTCATTGGCAAATATGTTCTCCCACACAGTGGGCTCCCTTTTCATTTTGTTGGTTTATTTTGCTGTCCAGAAGCTTTTTATTTTGATGTAGTCCCATTTTTTATTTTCTCCTTTGTATCTCTTGCCCTAGGAGATGTATTGGTAAACATATTGCTACCAGAGATGTCTGAGATTTTGCTGCCTATTTTGCTTCCAGAATATTTATGGTTTCAGGACATACATTTAAGTCTTTTATCCATTTTGAGTTTATTCTTGTGTATGGTGTAAGTTGGTGATCTAGTTTCATTTTTTTGCATGTACCTGTCCAATTTTCCCAACACCATTTATTGAAGAGACTGTCTTTACTCCATTGTATGTTCTTGCCTCCTTTGTCAAATATTAGTTGAGCATAATGGCATGGGTCAATTTCTGGGTTCTCTGTTCTGTTCCACTGATCTATATGTCTGTTCTTGTGCCAGCACCAGGGTGTTTTGATTACAGTGGCTTTGTAGTATAACTTGATATCTGGTATTGTGACCCTTGCAACTTTGTTCTTCTTTCTTAAGATTGCTGATGTTATTCGGAGTCTTTTTTGCTTCCATGCAAATTTTTGGAATATTTGTTCTAGATCTGTGAAATATGCTGTTGGTATTTCAATAGGGATTGGATTTAATCTATAGATTTCTTTGTATAGCATGGACATTTAAATGATGTTAATTTTTCTGATCCATGAACACGGTATATGCTTCCACTTGTTTGCCTCATCCTCTATTTCCTTTGTCAATCTCTTATAATTTGTCAAGTATAAGTCTTTTAACTTCTTGTCAAAGTTTATTCCTAGGTACCTTATTTTTTTGTTGCAATGGTTATGTGGGCCCTCCGGTTGTAATTGGGTCTTTATTGATGTTGTCCTGTTTGTGTGTGGGCTCAGTCCTTGGGCTGGTTAACTGTGAGGCTCAACCCTGACTACGTCATGCCAACTGTTGTACAAGTGTTGACAGAACCAAGTCTTCTGTGTCTCCTCCTATCCTTACTCCATGTTCCCTGATCTCTCTATATTTCAGATCAGCTATCCTTTAACTGGTTTTTCAAATCAATTGCTTTGCAGTTTAGCCCCAAGTTAAGTCCAGATTGGAAGAAAGAGGACAGAGCTTCTGTCTACTCTGCAGCCATCCTGGAATCCTGTGAGGATGGCCATGTCTCCCACCTCACAGTCATGTTGTTGAGGCCTTGATTAAAATCCATGCTGTGAACACATAGTCAGCACAGTAGCAGCTTATATTTTGATGAATATTTGAATCTATGAAAACATCCTTCAAATAGGAAGGTTGGGTATTACAGATAGAGTCTGTTAACAGTAAAGGTGTAGACCAAAATGAGAAACCATTATTATTTCCATTCTCTTTTTTCTTAGGATGATGGGACAAAAATAGCTAATATGTGGAGATCACACCTTTTCTCACCCAGCCTGAGGAGCATGCCAATTTTTCTCATAACTGTATGTCACATACCTGAGATTTTCTTTGTTCATTTATTTATTAGATTTCTTTTTTATCTCCCACTGCTAGAGGCAATCTCCAGAAGAACTGGAAATTTTTTTCTTTTCTGTTCACTGTTGTATCCCTAACATCAAGGACAGTGTGTGTCATGGTAATCACTCAATAATAATTTGTTTGATGAGGCAATAAATGAATATAGTGTACTCTGAAAGTTTTAGCAAATTCAACAAAAATAATTTAAATATTTGATAGGTGCCAAACTATGTCTTTCACATTCAACTTGGTGGGTTTTGGGAGGCAGGAATACAGTGAATTCGACAAATACCATTTTGTGTAGGTTTTTGTTTTGTTTTGTATTGTATCTCAGCAACTAATATTTCACAAGAGTATCACATAATCTGGACTTCAGAGAACTAGGTCTTCTGAAGCATGAATCACCCTAAGCCTGACAAAATTTAATTAAATTCATGTGTCTCTTATTTCCACAAAAGCATTTATGTTGTTTTTTTTTAGAACATTAACAGAAATTAGTGTTGCATTAAATTTCCTTGTATCGTTCATAGCATCTTGCATAGTGTTGTGCTTAGACAAATCAACAGTAAATAATTGTAAGAGGAAGGAAGTAAAAAAGAAAGAAGGAAGGAAGGAAGGAAGGAAGGAAGGAAGGAAGGAAGGAAGGAAGGAAGGAAGGAAGGAAGGAATTGAAAGTACCCTAGCACCAAATGAATTTAGATTATTATCCTAAGGTAATTGAAACATAGATAACCATGAATCTGATCTAAAAGTTGCTCCCATTTGCTCTGGTAACTGAAGTAGAAGATATTGAAGATTGTGTCAATGTGAATTATGTGTTTCTCAATATTTCCTTGTTTCTTTGTTCTTTCTTTCCTTCCCTTCCTTCCTTTTCTTTTCTTTTCTTTTCTCTTTTCTTTTCTTTCTTTCCATTCCTTTTCCTTCCTTCCTTCCTTCCTTCCTTCCTTCCTTCCTTCCTTCCTTCCTTCCTTCCTTCCTTCCATCTCCCTTGCTTCCTCCCTTCCTCTCTCTCTTCCTTCCTCTCCTCCTCTTCCTCCTTCTTTCTCATTTTTAATCTTTCTTTATTTCATTTTTTATTTTAACTGAACAGATCTTCTAGGATTATGTGAAGACTGTTTTGATTTCCGGAGTATTATATAGGGAAACATAATTTGTAAACATTATTGAATGTTGCTTCTTTTTGAATTAAAAAATCACAGCAATTATCTTGGAACACTTAATGAATTCATTAAAGCTTTGGGGCAGGTACCTTAAGGGGAAAAAAGGCAAGATCATGCCTGTGAATTATAACATCAGAATTCTTTACATCAAGAAGAGTATCAAGTGCAGATACAGAGGAGGATGAGCCCAATAGGAAGATATTTGAAGTACACACTGGCAGTCTTAGTTTTGGAAAAGAAAAAATAAGAAATAATTAAATTGGAATGGAAAATCAAGCACCTGCTGTCTTAATGCTTTTTAAGAATAAAAAAAGATAGAGAATAAGACAAAAAAGTTAGTAAAGCATATCATATGAATGTGATAAAGTAATATTTTTCAAAATTAGTCTTGATCAAAATGGTCTTAAAATAGGTTTTGGTATTGTGAGTGGTTGTAGAGGAGGAGAATATTAAGGATGAGTTTTCTGAATTGATTCTGTGGTTTTTGGAATTGATTCTCTAATCTGATTAGATTTAAAGACACTAATGACTCTGTTTCCAGCAGTAAAAAAAACACTAATTGTACGTGGCATGATCTAGTAATAGATACATGGAAAATATCACCATTGGATAGTTCTGATAAACCACTTTGAAGAAACAAGGAGCCCGGCCTGGTGTGGCTCAGCGGTTGAGCATCGACCTAAGATACAGGCGATCAGGGTTCGATTCCCAGTTGGGGCACATGCCCGGGTTGTGGGCTGCAGCCGATCAATGACTCTCTCATCATTGATGTTTCTCTCTCTCTCTCTCTCTCTCCCTCTCCTTTCCTCTCTGTGAAATCAATAAAAAAAATATATATCTAAAAAGAAGAAACAAGGAACAAAGTGACTCTGTATATACTTTTCAACATTTTTGGAAAACTAACAAGTACAATTTGATTTCTCCAAATGTCCTTGAACAAAGTGGGGGTGGGGGGGAGGATGAACTCAGATTTAAATATCCAGCTCTAGCATTGCATAAATGACTTAAAAGCTTCTATGTGTTCCCTGAAAGAGACTCTTTTTTCCCATAGCTGCAAAGCTGAAATTATTGAAACTCAAACGCAGAACTTCAGCTTGTGACTAGCTGAATTACAGTGCAAGTTGAACTCAGCCTTCCAGAGTGTTAAAGTGAAGGCATCGACTAGGAACTAATGGAATCCCAAAAGTTGGAATGAAAACATGTGGAAAGGCCTTGATGAAGCTGGGAACATTGAGCTCCTAAAATCTGATGAGTCTTTTTTACCGATTGAAGAGGTATCCCCACTCTACCCCCAAGCAGAAGTGACATCCCCATCCCCATCCCCAGTGGCACTGGCATTTTCACCCACAGCCGTATGAGCCTTTTCACCTCCACCTGTATTACCTGAGGAAACCTTAATGGCCTCCCTTGAGGTATTTGTCATGCAAGGAAATGCTGATTCTCCTCAGGACCTCCTCCCACCATCCCTCTTGATGTCTAGATTTATAACTAGACTCAAATCACAGCAGATCACTAGAGGTGAGGTACAATGTGTGATCATGAGTAGCCCAATGCTTCAAAAGGACAACTTTGAGTTTTCTAATTTATACAGACAGAAATCCAGGGAATATGTGTAGGAATGAATGCTAAGAATATGGTATAATGGTGAAGCATAAAATTGCATCAAGCCGAATTTACTGACATGGGCTCACTAGGAAACCCACAGAAGTCTTGAAAGGAAATGATGTCAGATTGTGGTGGCTCTTGAACTGTATGGTAAGGCACTGGTGTTTGTTTAATTTGGCTGGCAAAGAGACCAATCAAATTTTGTTGTGTTTTGTTTTGTAGGCAGCAGGAGTTGTGAATTTTGTGCCATGCAAAGTATCTCAGGACTTGGCTGACATGCTTCATTACCAGGCAAGGATACAGTGAAAAAGTTACAGATATAGGATGTTTTTGATACCATCAGGGAAGTCAAGGCAAGGGTAAGGATCCTTATCAGTGTTAACTAAGATAGGTAGCAAGAAATATCTAACAGCAAACTTCTTGTTTAACTGAATGAATCCTGAAAAAAAAAAAAAAAAATGCCTGCTACCCTGTATTCTTTTTTTAAAGAAATATATCTTTATTGATTTGTGTGTCTTTTTAATTTATATTTATCATTGTAAGTATTTCCCCTATTGATCCCTTCCACCACCACCCCCTTCACCACACTGTTATCTGTGTCCATGAGTTATGCATATAAATTCTTTGATTAATCTCTCTCCACCCACTTCCCCACCCCCACCCCCACCTTCCCTCTGAGATTCATCAGTCTGTTCCATACTTTTATGTCTCTGGATCTATTTTGTTCTTCAGTCTATTTTGTTTATTAGATTCCACATATGAGTGAGATCGTGTAAAACTGAAACAGGAAGAATCAGAAAATCTCAATAGGCTAAAAACAACTGATGAAATTGAAGCAGTAATAAAAAAAACTCCCAGCAAATAAAAGCCCTGGTCTGGAAGGCTTCACAGGGGGGCTTTCTAATTCTTTAAGTTGTAAGGTTAGGTAGATTATTAAAAATTTGTCTTGATTTTTGAGGTAGGCCTGTAGTGTCATGAACTTCCCTGTTAGGACTGCTTTGCTGTGTTTCATCGATTTGGGGTTGTGTTCATTTTCATTTGATTCCAGGAAGTTTTTTATTTCTTTCTTGATCTTATTGGTAACCATTCATTGTTTAATAACATGCTTTTTAGCCTCCATGTGTTTGGATATTTTTAAGTGGTTTTACTGTAGTTGATTTCTAATTTCATGCCATTGTGATCTGAGATGCTTGATATGATTTCAATCTTCTTGAACTCGTAGAGACTTGTTTTGTGTCCTAACATGTGGTCTATCTTTGAGAATGACCCATGTGCACTTGAGAGGAATGTATATTCTGTAGGTTCGGTGTGAAATGTTCTATAAATATAAATTAAATCCACCTGATCTAGTACGCCATTTAGTCACTGTTTCTGTGTTGACTTTTTGTCTGGAAGACCTATCCTGTGAAGTCAGTGGGGTATTAAAGTCCAGGACTATGACTGTATTGCTGTTGATCTCTCCCTTAAAGTCCTTAAGGTTATTACTGATAGGTCCTTATTTATTGCCATTTTAATTCTTTATGCCTATGCCTATGTTTCTCTCTCTCTATTTCTACTTCTAATTACAGCAGTCCTAACATTTCCTGCAATGCTGGTTTGGTGGTAATAAACTCCTTTAGCCCTTTTTTGTCTGGAAAGCTCTTTATTTCACTATCTATTTTGAATGATAGCCTTGCTGGATAGAGTAGTCTTGGTTACAGATCCTTGTTTTGTATTACCTTGAATACTTCATGCCATTCCCTTCTAGCCTGTAGAGTTTCTGATGAGAGGTCAGATGACAGCCTTATGGGAGCGCCTTTGTAGGTAACAGATTGCTTTTCTTTATCTGCCTTTAAGATTCTCTCTTTGTCTTGAATTTTTGGCATTTTAATTATGAAGTGTCTGGTCGTGGGGCTCTTTAGATTCTTCTTGCTTGGGACTCTCTGTGCCTCCTGAACTTGTATGACTTTTTCCTTCATCAGGTTAAGGAAGTTTTCTGCCATTATTTATTCAAACAGGTTCTCTAACCCTTGCTTACTTTTGACCTCTTCTGGCAATCCTATGATGTGAATATTGTTATGTTTCATGCTGTTCCACAGCTCCTTTAGACTGTCCTCATTTTTTAATTGTTTTTTCCTTTTGGACCTCTGATTGAGTGATTTTTTTCTACCCTGTCTTCTAATTTAGTGATCTGCTCCTCAGATTCCTCTAATCTGCTGTTTATCCCTTCCAATGTATTCTTTATTTCTATGTGGTTCTTAATTTCCTTCATAGTTTCCATATCTTTTTTCATGCTGTTGAGTATCCTTACAACCAATATTCTGAACTTTATACCTGATAGATTGCTTATCTCCATTTCATTTAGCTCTTTTTCTGGAGACTTCTCTTGTTCTTTCATTTGGAGCTTGTTTTTTTTTTTGTTTTTTTGGTCTCCCTATTTTGGCTGCCTATTTGGGTTTGTTTCTATATATTAAGTAGATCTACTAGGACTCTCAGTGTTTTTGGAGGGTCTCTGGTGCAGACCAATGTCAGGTGCAGTTTGTGACTGGCCTTGAGTACCCTGTTTGGAACTATCAACAACCCTCAGCTTGAGGTTTCCACTGTTGGGGCTCGGTAAAGTTGGACAGGACCAAGATGCACAATGAAGTCTGCTTTTCCAAGGCCTGGGTCCAGAAGTAGATCAGGCAAAGACTCAAAATACGCTGAGGTCTGTCTCTGCATGCAGGCTGATTCATCTGATTCTCTTAATGAGCCTCAGGCTGTAGAAACTCCTCTGCATAGGGCTAGAGGTTTTCTAGCAGGGTGGGGCAATTGCTTCCCCCCACCCCTCCCAGGCAAAAGCTGCTTGGAAAGTAAATGTCTGCCTCTGCAGTATGGGGGAATGACTAGGCACAGGAATCCAGATGGGTGCCCTCTGAGCTCTGTCTTCAGAACCCACAACCTTTGGTTCTCCTCACACAGTTCCAATCCAAGCTGCCCTCCCTCTGCTGGAGCCCAAGTTGAGTGGCCGCACACGAAACTTTGTATGTTGGCCCTTTAAGAGGGTGCTTGCATTTCCAGTGTCTCTCCCTGGCTGGCAGAAACCTGCTGCTTTTCACAGCCAGATGTTATGTGGGCACCTCTCTCAGTTCTGGTTGTCTTTGCTGGGAGGCCCAGCTTGGGGGTTAGACCCCAGAGTCCTCAGTAGGAACCCCCCGCAGCTGAGATACTCCTCTGGACCTTCAGCTGCTGCCTGTGGGAGCCCAGCCAGCCCTCTCGCATCTGCACTTCCTACCATTCTCTATGCAGTCTCCACTTTGCTCCTTGGTTATGAGGGTGCTCTACAGCTCATCTTTAGTTGCAGTTGATTATTCAGGATGATTTTTCTATATTTTAGTTGTAATTCCAGTTTGGTCCTGAGTGAGTGTCAGTGTAGCTTCCACTCAGTCTGCTGCCATCTTTAATCCTCCTTTTATTGATTTCAGAGAGAGGAAGGGAGAGGGAGAAAGAGAGATACAAACATCAATGATAAGAGAGAGTCATTGATTGGCTGCCTCCTGCAGGCCCAAGACTGGGGATGGAGCCTGCAATCCGGGCATGTACCCTGACTGGGAATCAAACCACAATCTCCTGGATCCTAGGTCGATGTTCAACCACTGAGCCATGCCCAGCCAGGCCCCTGTATTCTTTGAAAAGAACGTTTTGGATAGATTCTGATTTTTCTGGCTTTCCTGGAAGGTAGTAATACGGAGAATAAAGTCTTTGAAGTTGGTTCTAGACTGGAATCTCAACTTTGCCACTATGTGGCTGTTATATCTCTGACAAGCTACTTAAAAGTTTTGTTTTGTTTTGTTTTGTGGGTTTTTAAATTTTTATATATATATCTTTATTATTTCAGAGAGAGGGCAGCAGAGGGAGAGAGAGATAGAAACACCAATGATGAGAGAGTCATTGGGGACTGAGCCCGCAACCCGGGCATGTGCCCTGACTGGGAATCAAACCTCGATCTCCTGGATCCTAGGTCGATGCTCAACTGCTGAGCCACGCCCAGCCTGGCGCTGCTTAAAAGTTTTGAGTTGCATTTGCCTTGTCTGTAAAATGAGTATAATAATAGTACTGACTATACATGGTGATTGTGAAAATTAAATGAAATTATGTAAGAAAACACTAGAATAGTGTCTTACTCATAGCAAGCACTCAATAAATGCCAGCCATTATCATTATCCCTGGTTCAAATTTCTATGTCTTATATGACTGAAAAAGCTTTTGAAGTAAGCGTATTTTATTCATTGCTGAAATATTAATTGTGCACTTACTACTATGTGAAAATTCATGTGCAGATGGCTAAAACAAAGTGATAAGGTGTTTCCGTTCCAGAACTTTCAGGTGATAAAAAATATTACCAACTATCTGAGCTATCTATTCCCATCATCAGATAACTCATAAATACTTTTGAGTGTTATAATAAAATTACATTGATACATACATTTTCTTTCCATCAGAGAGAGACTCTGCAAGTCTCTATAAAAGGCATATTTTAAAAGTTTATATTTCAGCTAAATATCAAGTCTTGCAGTGGAAGGCAAGAATTCAACAGACCATGGGTTACAAAATCTATTTTACTTCCTAGTTGGTTAATTCTGGAAAGGTATGTAACCTAGCTTAACCTCCGTTTTTTATCTGTAAAATAGGAATAATAGTACATAGAATACCTAGTAGACTGGTTGGGAAGACTGAATAACATAAACCTGAGCCTACCTCTAGATATGACAGAAAACTGCTAAATGTGCAAACCCATCCTGTCAGCAACTGTGTTAACAAATACTAAAAAATCAAGAAGCAAGACAGGTTCCTGAAGCTCATAAAATATTGAATTCAAATCCACTTTGTTTCCCATTTCTGCATAGTTAGGGATAAGTACATTTGGCCTGGTTAGCTGGCAAATGATTATACCTTTCTCTCTTTCTTCTGGAGATACTGGACACCCAGAAACACCTTCGCTGTCCCATGTTTGATCTAACAAAAAGACAGTGATCTCAATGTACTAGACAGGAGCAGATGTGAAAATAACATCTCACTCAAGTTCTGTGGCTCAGAAGTTTTTTAGAGGTATTGTTTTGTTAATGGTCACAAATTCTGGAATTGCAAAATTGCTACTTTGATTTATAAGCAATGATCTACTTAGAGCTTAATATGAAGTTTTCAATTTATAAAGCCAATGATATATTATTCGCAATATCTTAGAATTGCTCTTTCCTTTGTGAATTAATTATGGACATTTTGTTTTGAGGTATTGTGCAAAGCAGGAAGTGCAATATGGAGAAATTGGAAAAGTAATGGAGACAGACATGATATTTCACTTTTGTAGCCCTGTTGGTCCCTGATCAATTCTGAAGCCTACCACACACATTCTTTTCCACATGAAGTAAATCAAGTGAGTCAGTCTTCTCATCCTATTTTTGTGCATTTTCATAAGAACCATTGGGCCAAAATTTTTAAACTAATAAATGGTTCTCCATCTGTAAAAATGTAATTCAACATCTTGAAATTAGTATAAAAAAATAAAGTCTTTTGGAGTGTTGTCTGATTTAATAATTACTGTCTGGATTCTATCTAAAGATCACATTTTGGCATTTTATAAGTCAGTTGGATATAAGCCTGGTGACATAGCGTGCATGCAGCCTGTACTTTGTGCACTTTTAAAGCAAAAGGAGAGCCAAGCCTTTGGAGAATTTCCTTGGCTTGTTTTGTGTGGAACTGTCAAACTCTGTAACAATCAGTCAGTCTTTCTTTGATAGAGAAAATTGTGTACCATCCGTAAAGTCATGTTTGGGCATGATAGTACATAATCCATACCTGTGTGTGCTTGCTCCACTTAACGTGCGTGGCAATATCTGTCAAGTCCTACCTATAAGCAGTTTCTGTGAAGAAATAAACTTTTGCAATTGTATCAGTGAACTTAAAATGTTGATTTTTAAAACTGAGAGAAATCTTAAACTCACATAAGCAACATCTGCATTTTACAGATGAAAAAAAAAAGAAAAGTCATAAAGATGGGCCTGGCTTCCCAAAGACACAGAATAAGCTAGAAAGTAGAGAAAAAACTAGAACTCAGCCATCCTCCCAGGTAAGTGTTCATTCTTATATGTGGGCTCCATGAATGGGCCAAGTCATGCCACAATGTTTAAACTCAATAATAGACATAAAAGTTTTATATCTTGTAATATTCCACAGAAATAAAAAAGTGGCATCATTGTTATGGCATATTTGCCAAGAAATAACCTCAGAAGTGTTGACAAGAACCTTGAGGATAGAGGGAAAATGTCTCTGATAGTTTTTCTTATAAGGGCTGACCAGTTTGGTTATTAGTCTCAGCTCAGGTGAGTTTTCTGAATCATATAGCATACTAGACTAGATTTTTCTAATTGGTCATTGGCACTGAGTTCTTAGCCTCATTTCCTTGATTACTAAATAAAGAAAAAACTAAGCTTTGAAAGATAGTAAAGATAACTTGGCCAAATGATTTGCAAATTGCTGGTGACTATATTCCTATTGAGAAATAAGATAAAGCCACATTGCTGGCTATTTTCCTAGGAGGAGTTTACATGGAACTTGGGAACATCAAAAATAAATGGTGGGGGAAAATAAGGGGACATCTGTAATACTTTCAACAGTAAAGATTAAAACTACTAAAAATTTACACATTGGTTTATACAGTGTTCTTTTAATTAAATGTCATATTCTGTAGTTGATGATATGGTTCTTGAGGCTGTTGAAAATCTTAAAGTAGTATAAAAAAATCATTGCACACAGATTCTGAGTGTACTGTAATATTCACATGTCTGTTTGCAAACAGAATTTTCTTTAACATTGAAGTGACTTGCTCAAACAACTGTAATATGGATGCGATTGAATCTAAATCTGAAATTTTGCACAAAAGATTAGATTTTCATTTGTATGTATACCAATACTTTAAGAGGAACCTAATGTTTGACATGCAAATTATGAAGTTAATTTTTGTTTGGAAGAGAAATTATCATTGGATTTATGCATAAGGGCTGAGCTACAGCCCATACACATAAGAATACTGGTATTCTTTAAAAACACGACAACAACAAACAAACAAGACCCTAAAATAAGCAACATCTTTCTTTTCATTGGCATACAGGGAAGGTATAAGATTAAGGTAGAGGACAAGGAAGAATTTTTCAATACATGATACTGGAACAAATGGCTCACCATTGGGGCGGGGGAGAACTAAGTTAAATCTTATCTGATGCCTTCAAGCAAAATATATTGCACATAATTTAAAGATTTAAATGTAATAAAAGAAAAGAAACACTAAAAATACTTGAAGAAACTATAGGTAATTATTTTTATACCTTGTATGGAGAATGTTTTCCCAAAGATGACATAAAAAGCAGAAGTTATAAGAAATTAAGCATCAAAAACATTTATATATAGTAAGAACACCATAGTCAAGGTAAATGCCAAACTGGAGGAAAATCATCATCACATATAACAAAAGGTTATTAGATATAATATACAAAGAGCCTTAACAAATAAATGACAAATGAATATTACAGTAGAAACTAGGGGAAAACATAAATAGCAATTCAGAAAAAAAAAAGATATGTAAATGTCCAGTCTTATATATGAAAGGACAATTTAACTAGTAATTAAAGACTTGGGAAAAAAGTGAAGCTTTTCTTTTTGGTCTATCAGATAGCAACTTTAGTTTGTTTTTTATTTTGAAATACTTGGGTTTGGAAAGAGTATATTATTTGCATTTTGTTGTCATAGATGTCATTGTTGCCCATTTTATTTTCCATAAACAGCCAGCTATCAGATTCACTGAAGACTTTTGTTAGGTGTTTAAAAAATTAAGTGCTGTGATTATTTTGGTCAGGCAACTTCTCTATGTCTTCTAAGTCCATGATCTTGTGTAGAGCTAAGTAAGAGATGTTTTAAAAGCCTGGGACTTCAGTTGGCATGCGCTGTGCATGCCCACAAAGTGATGTCCTCATTGGGAAATGAGGAGCTGTCATGGAATTGTGAAATTTCTCCCAATGATAGTTGGGCAGACTGACATTGATAATGCTACAATAATACTTGATACTTAAACATAGTTGGCATGTTATCAGTTTCTTCACAAATCAGCAAACCTTGTGATATGACACATAACCCACACCAAATCTCAGTGGTCTTAGTCTACTTTTTTTTCTTTCTGTTTTTTATTGTTAGATTTTTCAAACATAGAGAAAGGTTGAAAGACCACTCATATATCTACAACTTCGATCCAATCATTGAAACTACCATATTTTAATCACATTGGAGGCCTGTTTCTAAACATCTTTCTTGATCTACACACATACAAATATGTGTATACAAAAATGAGATCATACTTTACATGTTGTTCTGCAATATTTTTAAAATTTTTACTTTAAAACATATCATAAATATTTTCTCGAGTTTTACTAAATATTCTTCCATAAGTCATGTTTTATGGCCCTTTAGTATCTGTTGTATGGGTCAATTATAATTTTTATAACCAATTCTTTATGGTTGAACATTAGTGTTTTTATATTTTTTCATTATAGTGAGAAAAAGTAAATAAAATTCATGTGTATTTTTGCATTTGGGTAAAAACCTCCTGAGGTAAATTTCTAGAATGGAAATTGAGGTGTCAAAAGACACGTGCATTTCACATTTTGCTTGGTCTATTATTGAGGCAAGATTAATGGCAATCAGCTCTAAAATTCTGCTTTGGAGACTTGATGATATAATTTAAAATGTTACTATTGAGGAATTAGTAGTTTCTGGTAAATAAAATTTATAAATACCTGCACTGGCTGGTGTTGCTCAGTGGTTGGAGCATCTGCCTGTGCATTGAAGGGTCATGGGTTTGATTCCCCGTCAAGGACATGCACCTGGGTTGCAGGTTTGATCCCCGTCCCTGGTCAGGGGGTGTGTGGGAGGCAACCAAACAATGTGTCTTTCTCATATCCATGTTTCTTTCTCTCTCTCTCTCTCCCTTCCACTCTCTGTAAAAATCAATGGAAAAATATCCTCAGATGAGGATTAACAAATTTTTTTTTTTATTTACAAATACCTGAAGCATACTTATTTTGATACTAAACAATTTTTAGCTATTTGGGCTAAAACACATCTTAACAATGTATCATATATTCCCCTGATTTCTTTAAAATACTATACTCAATATAGTTTAATCAATATTACTTTTTTTAATGAAGAATCAAGTCATGGTGAGTTTTTCTGCACTATCTGCTCCCAGTCTAAATGTCCCCAGATTCTCCTATCTTCCTTGTATTATCATATCCTAGTATGTGGGATACAACATCTCTCTTCTTCCCTCTGTCCCTCTTCCTACATAAATAATATAATATAGTTTTGCAAAAAGAACTGAAGAAAAACAATAATCATACTTATTAAGCCATAACTTATATCCAATTTTAAGTCAATAGAATGTGACTTGAGGGCACTTTCACTTCAGTGTTGCACATCACTTCTCTGACTCATTTGATATTGGCTTCTCAGTTGATATATGTGTACAGTCGTTTGGGATTGGTAAGAATCTGACCTGAAGATAATCAAGGTGTTCCTACCACAATGCAATATTTCTTATCAATATAAAATAATTTCAATGAAGGCTGACTTTAAATAAAGTTTGTATTATTTGTCTTGATTCAATTTTGTTCCCAAGCCATTCCTCTACAACAAAAAGAGGAAAATATTAGAGGCAAAAACGTCCCTCCTGAACAGAAGATTTCATTAAACTGCTCTTTCTCAGTAATTGATTCCCATTCTGTATTAAACAGCAAGTCTTACATTTTGTAAAGCAGTGGTTTTGTCATTGAAATTAGCTAATACACCCGGCCAGCATGGCTCAGCTCAGTGGTTGAGTGTCAACCCATGAATCAGGAGGTCACAGTTTGATTCCAGTCAGGGCACATGACTGGGTTGCCAGCTCAATCCCCAGTAGGGGGCATGCAGGAGGCAGCCATTCAATGACTCTCTCTCATCATTGATGTTTCCCTATCTCCCTCTCTCTCTTGAAATCAATAAAAACATATATTTTTTAAAAAGAACTTAGCAACTCGCCACCGAAGGGGTGCCTCGCCCCTCGCACGCCTGGCCACTGCCCTGCAGAAATGCTTTGACTACACAAAGTCCTTCAAGAGATTAGGCCAGTTCCAGGGCACTTGCTCCTCATCTCACTCAGGCTTATGCCAAAGATGTAAAATTTGGTGCAGATGCCCGAGCCTTAATGCTTCAAGGTGTAGACCGTTTAGCCTGTAGCTGTTACTATGGGGCCAAAGGGAAGAACAGTGATTACTGAACAGAGCTGGGTAAGTCCCAAAGTAATAAAAGATGGTGTGACTGTTGCAAAATCCATTGACTTAAAAGATAAATATAAAAATATCGGCGCTAAACTTGTTCAAGATGTTGCCAATAATACAAATGAAGAGGCTGGGGATGGCACCACCACTGCTACTGTACTGGCATGCTCTATTGCCAAAGAAGGCTTTGAGATTAGTAAAGGTGCTAATCCAGTGGAAATCAGGAGAGGTGTGATGTTAGCTGTTGATGCTGTAATTTCTGAATTTAAGAAGCAGTCTAAACCTGTGACAAGCCCTGAAGAAATAGCTCAGGTTGCTACAATTTCTGCAAATGGAGACAAAGAAATTGTCAACATAATTTCCGATGCAATGAAAAAGGTTGGAAGAAAAGGTGTCATCACAGTAAAGGATGGAAAAACACTGAATGATGAATTAGAAATTATGGAAGGCATGAAGTTTGATCGAGGTTATATTTCTCCATACTTTATTAATACAGCAAAAGGTCAGAAATGTGAATTCCAAGATGCCTATGTTCTACTGTGTGAGAAGAAAATTTCCAGTGTTCAGTCCATTGTACCTGCTCTTGAAATTGCTAACGCTCACTGTAAGCCTTTGGTCATAATTGCTGAAGATGTTGATGGAGAAGCTCTAAGTACACTTGTTTTGAATAGGCTAAAATTTGGTCTTCAGGTGGTAGCAATCTAAGCTCCAGGTTTTGGTGACAATAGAAAGAACCAGCTTAAAGACATGGCTATTGCTACCGGTGGTGCGGTATTTTGAGAAGGATTGACTCTAAATTTTGAAGATGTTCAACCACATGACTTAGGAAAAGTTGGAGAGGTCACTGTGACCAAAGATGATGCCATGGTCTTGAAAGGAAAAGGTGACAAGGCTCAAATTGAAAAATGTATTCAAGAAATCATCGAGCAGTTAGATATTACAACTAGTGAATATGAAAAGGAAAAACTAAATGAACACCTGGCAAAACTCTCCAATGGAGTAGCTGTGCTGAAGGTTGGTGGGACAAGTGATGTTGAAGTGGATGAAAAGAAAGACAGAGTACCAGATAACCTCAGTGCTACATGAGCTGCTGTTGAGGAAGGCATTGTTCTGGGAGGGGCCTGTGCCCTGCTTCGGTGCATTCCAGCCTTGGACTCATTAACTCCAGCTAATGAAGATCAAAGAATTGGTATAGAGATCATTTTAAAAGCACTCAAAATTCCTGAAATGACCATTTCCAAGAATGCAGGTGTTGAGGGATCGTTGATAGTTGAGAAATTATGCAGAGTTCCTCAGAAGTCGGTTATGATGCCATGCTTGGAGATTTTGTGAATATGGTGGAAAAAGGAATCATTGATCCAACTAAGGTTGTAAGAACTGCTTTATTGGATGCTGCTGGAGTGGCCTCTCTGTTAACAACAGCAGAAGTTGTAGTCACAGAAATTCCTAAAGAAGAGAAAGACCCTGGAATGGGTGTGGGAGGGGGGATGGGTGGGATGGGAGATGAGATGTTCTAATCCTGGAATAGTGCTTTACCATTACTGAGAACTGTGAGAGGAATCTCAAGGCTGTGCTCCTCACCTATAACTTCAGAGAAGTCATTTGAAGGAAATGACTGAAGAAAAGGCTGGTTGATGTTCAAGAAAATCACTACAACCATCAGCTACTGGTTTCAGTTGACAACATACAATGGTTTACTACTGTCATTGTCCATGCCTACAGGTAATTTATTTTGTATTTTTGAATAAAAATACATTTGTACATTCCAGGAAAAAAAAAAAAAAGAAAGAAATCAGCTAATACACACTGTGTGCAGGGCACATTTTATGGAAGAAAAAGGATACGGAAATAAGGAATTATCTAAACTAGCAGCATAATATTTACTTAAATCCACTCACACTAAAGCATGAGCTGGGTCTACATAATCAAAGTGAAGTGGAGAATTAAAGTAATTTGAGATAATTCAGACTAGAAAAATTTACCTCAAAATCTTTCACCAAATTCAATCAATTATCTAATTGAAACAAACTTTAGGGAATTTAGGCTTCAATTAGTCTAATAATTGATTTAATTTTCATTTAGTTTTGTGTATGAAAACACACCCACATTCACTCTACCTTGAACCTTTCTATTTAGTGACAACCTAATGCAGCCCTCATCACTACAACTGACATAATGTATCATATTTCATATCCCAGCCATAAGACTTCATTGGCAAGGTCATAATACAGCTTTAGGGGAAAGTTTCAATTTTCTACAACCTGAATTATGTAACTGGATGTTGTTTTTTTGGAGGTGAGGGATAGAAAATTCCTATACTTCTAATATAGACTTGTTTATTAATTTTTTCTATTTTCATTCTTTACAAAATGATTTCTTGCTTTTTTTGTACATCTGACATCTTGCTGGAGAAGCTGGAAAACTTTAGTTGCAGAGAAGACCAGAGGAGATTTTCACTGCTCACTTCTGCTAATTCAAGATTTCACACAGTACAATTTCCCACATTAAGTAAACCCTCTGAAGTAGCAGTAGGAGCACACTAGTTAGTCCCTCCATTTTTTTAAATAAGCTCTTTTTCACTTTTATATTTTTTATTGATTTCAGAGAGAGGAAGGGAGAGGAGGAGAGAGATACAAACATCAATGATGAGAGAGTCATTGATCGGCTGCCTCCTACACGCCCCCGACTGGGAATTGAGCCAGCAACCCAGGCATGTGCCCTAACCAGGAATCGAACCTTGATCTCCTGGACCCTAGATCGATGCTCATCCACTGAGCCATGCCCAGCCTGGCAGTCCCTCCACTCTTGAAGGCAAAACAATCTCCTCCTGCCTCCTTCTCCAATCACTAGTAAATTTAAGCAGTTCAGAAGCATCAACATTTGCCTACTCAAACTCAGTAATAGGTACCTAAAGCCTATTCAGTCCAAACCCCCAGTATCACAAACAGAAACACATGAGTACACACAACTGTAGGAGTTACTTCATTCAGCAATCAATTAGTGGAACTGAGCTGGGCGCTGAAGATACAAGATAAATAGAGTCCCTGCCCTCCAAAAGTCTTCAGTATAGTCAAAGAGAGAGACAAATAAACTGGCAAATTTTCAATCCAAGCTGAAGGTAACTGGTCACAGGGCACTGAAAGAACAGAGGGGCCCCTGACCCAGGGTCACCCTGGAATTCAGGGAAGACATTACAGGCCATGGAGCTGAGCTTATTTTTAGCATTCATGGGTTATAAACAGGAAAATGAAATTATGAGATAACTGGCTGTGTGTCAAAGAAATTGGTGGGAAGTGGTTAAGGTGGCAAAAGCAAATGCAGGAGGATTAATTATCAGGGTGTTACAATGGTTTAGGTAAGAAAGGCTGCAGTGAAATATCTAGATAAGTGAAGAGTTGAAAGATATTAGGAGAGAGAATCAACAGGAATTGGTGATCAACTAGATATGTGGGAAGGGTGAAGGAGGAGAGGGAGGTGCCCAGTAAGACTCCTTGGTTTCTAGCTGGAGCAATTGGGTGAATGGTGGCACCATTTACTGAGCCAGAAAATACAGGAAGAGGTTGTTTTTTAAGATCATTCCATGAACCATTGCTTATTAACAGCAGAACTTTTCATATGACCTTGAGCTAACATAAAGTATTAGATGTCAGTTAAGGCTCATGAGAATCAGAGATTTGATCCAATATGAAACTAAACTAATTACTTTTAAAAATACAGGTTACTTAAAAGATAGAGGTAAATATACTAGCAAAGCATAGAAAAGTATGAGATCAGAAACCTTCTAGTGTAAGTGAAGAATATTTCTTTAATACAAATAATTGCTAATTCTAATTTATCCATTTTAATAAGTTCAAGTTTTATTACCTTAGATTTTCTTAACTCAGGATATACTTCTAGTTATATTTACAGCTATTGTCAAAGTACATGTGAGTGTATTATTAATGCCATCTTTTTACTATCACTTTTAAATGCATTTGCAGTAAAATGGATGCTTAAACTAATTACTACAAATACTTGTTAGTTTAAAAATAATGAAATATTCCCAAGACTACATTTTTTTCCTTAGAACCTTTCTTTCTCTCACTTTGTTACTAACATTTACAAATTTAGCTCATCATGACTGGGCCTTTAGAAATTAGCTAAAAGTCCTAACATTCAGGCTGCAATGCCATTAGTACTTTCAGACTTGCAGATGGTCACACTGGCTAATGTTTTGTTTGTTTATTTTATCCTCACCTGAGGTTATGTGGTTTTCTTAAATTGATTTAAGAGACAGAGGAAGGGGGAGAAAGCGGGGGAAGGGAGGGGGAGGGGAGGGGGAGAGGGAGAGGGAGGAGAACATGGATGTGAGAGAGAAACATCAATCGGTTGCCTCCCATAGGCATCCTGACTGGGGATCAAGCCCTCAACCTTTTAGTATGCAGGTCAGCGCTCCAACTAGCTGAGCCACCTGGCCAGGGCAGGCTAATATTTTTTAAATAGTAGAGGATTAATGTAATTTCCTGAAAGCCATTCACAAATGTGGTAATCAGAGTGTACCTGCAGACCACTGGTCAGGATACCCTGATCTCTGTTTTTGGCAGTCTCGTTTGGTGAAAGAACATTTATGAGATCAACTGGGGAGCAATTAATGTTCCAGAACAAGCGAGGTAAAAATAATCTACAATAACAAACCAGTATCCTAAAATGTGAAGATTTGTTTTCCATTTGTAAAAACAAGAGAGGAAGAAAAGTGAGAAAGAAGGGCTCTCTCATCCAAAGGACAAGTACTGTACTAAATCCCTCACCACTCACCACACTCTCATGTGACTTCTATGATAAAAAAAAATCACAATAATTTTATTCCAGTTAACTTCTGTGTATTAAACATCCAATACTAGCTAAACTTAGAGCTTCAAGGGTCAATACAGCACAGTCCTTGGCCTCTGGGAACTCATAGTTCAGTGTGGGTGAAAAGCATGTTAATGGATAATTGCCCAACAATGTATTAGGGCTCTAATAGATGTGTGAACAAAGTGCTATAAGTTGGGACCAGAAAGTACAGGGATTTAACTGCATTACAAAGAGTGTGCACTTTGTCAGTAGAGAGTCCTTGATGCTTTTTGGGCAGATAAGTGACATAATGAAATAAACATAAAAATCTAGAAGCTTTGTATATTGATATAAAAAATTATAGAAAAGAAAATACTTAGGAAATGATTTTATTAATTCGGTCATATTACAACAAAAATTTGAATTAAAATACAGGGTGGGGCAAAAAGAGGTTTACAATTGTGAGTACATGAAATAATTTGTTCTTGTATTATTATTAATTTACTATTTTCCATATGAACAACTGTAAGCCTACTCTTGCCCTACCCTATAGTGATGGTAATAGTTGAAATTAAAAAAACATGCAGATATCCGTTATTTTAATGGAGGAATTAGAGTCAACAGGGCTTGGTGGGTCAGTGGTTAGGAAGGACAAAGCAAAGAATGGTTTTGTGTCTGTATAAATGACAGTGTGGTGGAGCCATTGATAGAAATGGAAAGTTTATGACAGGAGCATATTTTGAAGGAGAAAGGCTATATTGTGTTTTCAACATGTGTGTATTGGGTGGCAATTGAGCATCTAATGGAATTATCTGGCACATAGCTGGACATATAGGCTTAAGTACAGAAAGGAAAGCAGGTGTAAGGAGGAAGAATTATATATGTTCCACAACTAAGGGACAAATGAGGTGGTAGGAATGCATAAGTAGTTTGAAAAAGTGAGTGGAACAAGAAAAAAATGGAGAGCCATAGGACAGAACTCTGGGAAATGCTGATATTTATACGGTAGGAAGAAAGAAAAGATAGGGAAGAGTACAGGGAAATTCCAGATATGTTTTTCCAAAAGTCACAAAGGAAAGATTTTTAGTGTTAATCTTATAGTTAAATAACAGAGGACTGAATTAGAAGAAAAGGCAACATAGCTCAAGGTTTCATATATCCCTGGATATCTTTGGGGAATAAACATGTTGAATATCTGAGTAGGAAGTCAAAGGGCATGGATTCAAGAGAGAACATACAATGAAAAGCAGAGGTAGCAGAGGCAGAGACCACTTTCTTTCATCAAATGAGCCTTGTCACCAACCTTCCATCAGGCCTTGTGGAAGTTTCACTCTATGATGGAGCAGTTGCTATCCACTCAGTCTAGAGGTTTGGCTGTGAACTGAAGGAAATGTAATATTCTGTTGAGGCAGCAACATTGATATACTTGAGATATTAGAGAAGGCCTTGGAAGATGGGCAAAGGCAGACAGAAGATGAATAGAAAACTCATACTGTATTATTTATGTCTTCTTTGGAACACAGAAAGAAGTGAATGAAAGAGCTATGTGTGAAGGAGAGAACATGTGTGACATGAGTTGCATGGAGATGAGAAATAGCCATTAAGGAATATGTGGACAAGAATCAACAAGAGAAAGAATAAGAAGGAACAGGAAAGGGACTCATATCCACAGCATCCCTGCTCTGTGCCAGGCACAATACTAGTGACTTGTCAGACAAATGACAGCTGTGAATTTTTTTAAGGAGCAGTTTGTTCAAATTAGAATATGTTCATGCTTTCTTACAGCCATGATCTACCTCCAGGAAACAGGAGGATAGACAGAGGTCATGGAGACTGATTTAAAGACAGAGCCATACACCACGAAATAGTAAGGGAGAACTAAAGTAGTAATTTACAGAGTCCAGACTACTTAGAGTCAATTTTGGGCAGGAGGATGTTAATAGACATTATGAACTGAAAAACAAAGGCAGAATAAGTGGAAGGTAAAGGGCCAGTCTAGTGTGGTTGGGAAATGGCAGTTGGAGGGAAGAGGGGAAATTGTGCTTAATGGAGGGAAACTATAAGTCCAAGATCTCTTCAGAGGAGGAGCATTTCTTCTTGGAGTTGGGATTCAGGAAGTCACCAGTATTGTGGGTGGCTAATGTAGCACGAGTTTAGGATCAATGGCACTGAGGTCAGGATGTCAGTGTGTTTGCTAAAGTCATCAAGGAAGACAGAGAAGAGAGAAATATGAACCAGTCACCAAAATAACTGAGGAAGATAACTTCAACTTGGGGGTGAACATTTAGCTAATATTTGTAATTTTTAAGAAACTAGAAGGAGAGAAAACTAAACCCAAATCAAAACAAATGGAAAAATAGAAATTAGAGAGTAAATAAATGAAAACAGAGAACTGAAAAATGGTTGATAAAAATCAACAAAGCAAAAGTCAATTGTTAGAAAAGATGAACAAAAGATTGTTTGAAAAGACTGACAAAATGTTAGTTAGACTGACAAATTAAAAAACAGAGAAGACTCGAATTAATAAAATTAAGAATGGAAGATGGGATACTACTACCTACCTTACAGAAATAAAAAGAGTCGTAAGAGAAAACTATGAACAATTGTATGCCAATAAACTAGACAACCTAGATAAAATGGAAACATTCCTGGGAAGACACAAATTATCAAAACTAACTCAGGAAAAAATAGAAAATCTGAAGAAATCTATAACAAGTAAAGAGATAGAAATAGTAATTTTTAAAAAAAAGAAAAAAATTAATACTAAGTCTTCACAAACTCTTCCAAAAAGTAGAAGTGGAAGGAACACTTCCCAGCTTTTTGTTGAAGCCATTATCACCCTCACACAAAATCCAGACAAAGACACCACAATAAAACAAACTACAAACCAATATTTCATGTGAATATAGATGCAAAACCCTCAACAAAATATTACTAAACTGAATTAGGCAGTATATAATAAAAAGGATTTTATATCATGACTAAACGGGATTTATCCAAGCAATGGAAAATTGCTTCAACATACAAAAATCAATATAATACACCTTATAGGGAGATTAAAGGACAAAAATCATATGGTCATCTCAATATATGCAGAAAAAGCATTTGAGAAACTCCAGCACCACAGATAAAATCATTCAAAAAACTAGGGATTCTACACAGTGTCATTGAACAATCTGAAAATGGAATTAAGAAAAGAACTCCATTTACAATAGCATCAAAAGAATAAGATATTTTACACAAAATTTAACAAAGGAAGTGCAAGATATGTGTACTGAAAACTATAAAACACTGTTGAAAGGAATTAAAGAAAAACTAAATAAATTAAAAGGTGTGATGTGTTCATGGATTGGAATACTGAATGTTCTTAAGATAAAAATGCTTCCAAATTGAACTACAGATTCAACACAATCTCTATAAAAACCTTAGCTGCTTTTTCTTTTTTTGCAGATATTCATAAACTGACCCTAGAATTCATATGAAAATTTAAGGGACCCAGAATATACAAAACAATTTTGAAAGAAAAATAAAAGTTGGAGAACTCACACTTGCTGATTTAAAAACTTACTACAAACCTACAGTAATCAAAAACAGTGTGGTACTTGCATAAAGATAGACATATAGATCTATGGAATCAAATTAACAATAAATTTATTTTTGCTATGGGTGTCAAGACAAGTCAAAGGGGAAAGAATAATCTTTTCAACAAATGCTGCTGGAATGATTGTATATGAACATGTAAAAGAAGTTGGACTTCTACATACCATGATATAAAAAATTAACTCAAATGGATGAAAAACCTAAATGTCAAAGCTAAAATTATAGGACTCCTAGAAGAAAACATAGAAGTAAATATTCAAGACCTTGAATTTGCAACTTTTTCTTATATATGGCACTCAATGTATAAACAACAAAAGAAAAAATAGATAAATTGAATGCTATCGAAATTAAAATCTTTTGTGCTTCAAATAACACCATGAAGAAAGTGAAAAGGCAACACACAGAATGGCAGAAAATATGTGTGAATCATATATCTGATGAGAAAACTATATCCAGCATATATAAAAAATTTATAACTCAAAAATAAAATTATAAGTAACCCAATTAAAAATAGGCAAGGATTTGTATAAACATTTATCCAAAGGAGATATACAAATGTCCCAGAGTACATGAAAATATGCACAACATTATTAGTAATTAAGGAAATACAAAGCAAAACTACAATAAGATACCAATCCACTTTCACCAGAATAGCTGTAATAAAAAATTTGACAGAAAATAACAAGTGTTGACAAGGATATGGAGAAATCGGAACCATCATACATTGCAGGTATGAATTTAAACTTTTCAACTGCTGTAGAAAATAGTTTAGCAGTTCCTCAACAAGTTAAACAAAGAATTACCATATGACGCAGAAATTCCACCCCCAGGTATATACCCAAAAGATCTGAAAGCAGATATTCAAACAAATGCTTGCATGTGAATTTTCATATCAGCATTATTAACAATAGCTAAGGAGGAGAAACCATCCAAATGTTTATTGACTGATGAATGAATAAATAAAATGTGGTATATCCATACAATGGAATATTACTCAGTTACAAAAAGGAATGAAGTACTGATTTATGATGTAATGTGGATGAATCTTAAAAAAATTAAGCTAGTCAGAGAAACCAGCCACAAAAGATGACATATTGTATGATTCCATTTATATGAAAGAGCTAGAATAGACAAATCTATAGAGACAGAAAGTAGATTAGTCCAAGGTTTTGAGGGGAGTATAGAAAGCATATGCTTAATAGGTACAGGATTTCTTTGGGGGATGATGAAAATATTCTGGAATTAAATCATTGTGATGGTTGCACAGCTTTGTGAATATACTAAAATATACTGAATTGTACACTTCAGACAAGTAGATGTTATGGTATATGAATGATATCTTAATAAAAAAAACAACTAACATAAATAAAACCTTAATTCAAAAGACAATCAGAAGTAATCCTAAACCTCTCTTCCCATATGGACACACACACACATACACTTATTCTATAAAAAAAATATATATATAGTAAAAAATAGAATAGCTGTGTTAGATAAATGGTCTGAGAAAGGTCACTAGGTCTGAGCAAAGCCAAGTTTGAATTAGAACAAGCCAGTGACAAGAATAAGGGAGTAAAGTGTTGGCGATGGAAAGGAAATTCACAGACTATAGAGCAGGAATCTCACAAAACCCAAAGGGTAATGCTAGTGGAGAGGTTCCTTTATGGAAAGTGGGAGGAAACGGGTGTGGCTGTAGGCTTAAAGAGGCACTCTGAGGTAGGTGGGCAGACTGGATCCTGGGAAAGCAGAGATGAGATGTTGACAGAAGACACATAATCAGGACTAAGAAAATGAGAGTGCTTGTTAGGTAGAGTAAGAACCTGGGCCAGGAGGAAGGGAAGGGAAAGGCAGTGTGCATCACCACCACTCCTCCCTACCCTCTGAAGGCAAGTAGAAGACAAGTAGCAATTACTGCTCTAAAAGCTAAAAAGGTGGTTCTATAGATTGAAGACATAGATAAGTTAGCCTAAGGAAAACTGCACAGAAAGTACGGCACAGTACCCTGAGTGTGGCTTCTCAATTTAGCATTGGTACAGAATTCTTAGCAGCCATCTCTGGGCTTGCCATACCTGTTTCAGAGTATGAGAAAAACAAAACATAAAAATGTGATCAGGTATCCAATAATTTAAAAGATTCAGTAACAACACAGGCAGGAAAGATCCTAATGGTATGAAAAATCTAAACCAGTTCTCTCATCAGTTACAATAAGAATTTGAGTAGTCAATACCCTTGGCTATGGGCACTTCTAAAAACATATTTCTTTCTGCCTAGATGTCATTTTAGGATAACATAGTCCATGAAGGAGACAGCTTTTTGGGTAGCAGCTTCAGGAACAAATTGAGATTTTTGTATTTAGAAATATAGGCACCATGCAGCTAAATATATAAAAATAGGGACAAAGGCACCCATTACTTTGATGTAGTAATAGTCACTTTGGTTTTTCTATCTTTTTAAAATTTTTATTTATTGATTTTGCTGGGGGGAGAGCGAGAGAGAGAGAGAGAGCAAGAGAGAGAGAGAGAGAGAGAGATTAACTTATTCCATTTATTTATGCATTCATTGGTTGACTCCTGTATGTCCCCTGACGAGGGATCTAACCGCAACCTTGGTGTATTGGGACAATACTCCAACCAGCTGAGATACCTGGCCAGGGCTGTTTTTGTATCTTGATAAAAATTTGATATATTTTGAGATATTCCTGGTTTTTTCCTTCTGCCTAAAATATTCTTTCCTTACATAGCTGGATGGCTCCTTTCCTTCTTTCAGGTCTTTGTTCTAGTGTCACTTTCTCCTTAAGGTCTACCCTTATTATCTTATTCTATAGAGCATCCTACCCAAACCACCCTGCGTTACCAATTCCCTTAACCCTGCTCTATCTTTTGTTAAGTTTTCCATAGCACGTATAACTTTCTAACATACCATACCATTTAATTGTTTTCATGTCATTGTTTATTGTCTCTCTTTCCATGTTAGAATATGAGCTCCATGGGAGCATAAATCTCTGTCATTTTCGTTCACTGATGTATTTCTAGCATCTGAAATAGTGCTTGACACATGATAGACACTCAATTAATATTTGTTAAATAAATTAATGTTATATAGCTGCTTTTGTGTACTTTTGACAAGTATGTGATGTTTACATGCATAACATTACTTTCCTCATCATCTGGGAGTTCAGAATGTTGAAATTCTTTCTCCCTTTTCCTTGAATACCATCCCATTCTACACCTGTAACTCCAAGTTCTTTACTTGAAAGCAGATGTATCTTATTCTAGGTAGTGAGTAGAAGACTAAATATAGATTAAAATTTTTTTAAATGAACTCTGTGCTCCAGTGGAGGAGAATGCAGCTAAGGTTGGATAAAACCAGATCAGAAATTATGGCAAAGCATAGTTGCAGATGTTTGCAGAAGGGAGTAAGGTGTTAGCATTCCTACCCTCAGTAAAGATACATTGACAGTTGAACAGGAAGGCTTCTATATAATTAGTGACAAGGTAGATTAAGTATGCAAAGCAATTATCTTAGAAGAGTCCTCAGGAGAGTTTAATGTAAGTATCTTACTGCCATGTTAGCAGAATGAACCTTATTCTGAATAACATAGCAAAATTTTCCTGGTAAAGAAAAGCATGGGGGATATTCCCTGTTTCTTCCTGGAATGAAGAACCCGCAAGGAAGAGGTGGTTTTGACACTGAAAGGTTAGAATTTGGGTAACATTTCCACTGACTCATGAGGACCACTTGAGGGGCAGCTTAATGTAATGGAAAGAACATAAGCCTTGGGGTCAGTTGAGGCATTTAATTCTGGCTCTGCTACACAGTCTAAGGAGGAAGGGAGTTCTGTGCCCCTTCGCACATACCTTGCCCTATGCATGTCTTCCATCTTGATGTTATTCTGTATCCTTTATAACATCCTATTATAAGAAACTGAGTGCCTCTTAGTAATCTAGAGAAACACAGTTTCATGGCCTATGATAATGGAGGTGACCTCAGATGATTTCTTGTTTAGATAGAAAAAGAATGAGGTTTGCACTAGATAGTTTTTATGTTCTGTCTCAAAGCAAACTATTTAGATTCAGTCTTTTAGTATCCAGTAATGCTTCAGAGATGATAAACTAGTTCCATTAGTGCTTGATACAATCAGGTGAAGATGTTCAGTGGCATTAGAGAGGTGTAAGAGATATTAAATCTAAGCATGAACAAGAACTTCTAAAAGCCTCTAAGCATTCCCAGTAGCCCTTGCTCACCAACTGGATGATTCAATTAGATTCTGTGTGAATTAAAGAATATTAAATTCTTTAACTAAAATTAATATTATAAAAGTGATGACAGGAAATGGTACATAACCCTTGAATCTCTATTGCTAGCTTTTGCTAAGGTTCTTAGACCTTGTTTCCCATGTTTATAAGTAGTAGAAAGTCATCTCTGTTTGCTGTTGATATGTCCAGTGAGATGACCAATCTCCGTCTAAAACTCTCAAGGATAGCGATTAATGAATAATCAGGTCTTGGCCTTGGCAGGGTAGCTCAGTTGGTTAGAGCAACCTCTTGATACACTGAGGTTTTGGATTCAATCCCTGGTCAGGGCACATACAAGAATCAACCAATGAATGTATAAATAAATGGAACAACAAATCGATCTCTCTCTCTCTCTCAAATCAATCAAATAAAAAATTTTAAAATAGAAAGAAAAAAAAAGAATCAGGTCTGGACTTCCAGACAATCTTCTGCGACCACATTCACAAAATTATCAAATATAAATCAGGGTATGCTGTATGACAGAAATAGTGTGAAGCACTTCTAAATATCAGAGAACATATGAGACATGTAATTTATATGTGGAAATGTTGAAACTTGAAGACCATTTACATGGTATATGGCCACATAGAACAGGTGTTTGAAATCCAGAGTCAGTTTTCTACAATAAGAAACAGTAAGGGTACATGGACAGAGCCAGATTGGGGAGTCATGGAGGCCTGAGTTTGAATCCTAGCACTTTCACTTAGTTACTGAAAAGTCTGTACTTTAACTCCTTCACTCATCAACATTGACATTTTGCTACATATCTTACAGGTCTGTTTTGAGGAGTAAGTGAATTGACATTTGCAAGGGGCTTGGTTTATAATAGGTACTCCCCAAATATTAGTTTATTTATTCATTCAACAAACATTTATTGAATACTCACTATGTGTGGCAATCATTGTGCTAGGTATTCAGAATACAAAGACAAAATGAGATAGAATGCTCATTCTAAAGGAGGTCACAATTAAAACAATGAGATCCAGCCCTAGCCAGTTTTGCTCAGTGGTTAAAGCGTGGGCCCTCGGACTGGCGGGTCTCGGGTTCGTTCTATTCCTGTCAAGGGCACTTACCTTGGTTGCAGGCTTGATCCCTGGCCAAGGTCAGGGTGTGTGTGGGAGGCAACCAATCAATGTGTCTCTCTCACATCAATGCTTCTCTCTCTCTCCCCTCCCACTCTCTGAAAAGCAACAGAAAAAAATATCCTCAGGTGAGGATTAAAATTAAAAAATAAATAAAACAATGAGATCCAGGAATAAACAATTAAGATACAGTATGGAAAATCGGACAATATAAAGCTGTGCGTAGGCTATTATGAAGGAACAGAAGAAGAATTAAGGAAGGCTTCCTGAAGTAGGTGATGGGCTTCAATGGTTAATTGAGAGCTCTTCCAGGTTAAGGGGAATAGAACGGTATTCCATGCAATAGAAGCAACCTGAGCAAAGACCCAGAGCAAAGGCCCAGGTTGAGAAAGGTGAGAAATAACATAGTATGTGCAAGGTATTGTGACCATTTGGGTATTGCCAAAACATATTTTATGATGGAAGGAGTTATGGGAGGTGGGAATGAAGATGTGAACAGGGACAGTATTGGAATGCCCTCTTTTGTCTTCTTTCCCTTCCCTTCTTGGAAAATCCAGAACATATAATTAATTTAACTATAGGCAGAAGACCAGGTTCTTATTCCCTGGTAGGCTATTTACAATGCATATGTAGTAAATAGAGGGGCCCTTTTGAGATCACCTACTTCCATTGTCACTTGGTTATCAGAATGTGTTAAAGAAAAAAAAAAAAAATCTCGGTTGGGCTAGTAGCTATGAAGTTGGGTTCTCACTGTAACAGAGTTTAGGTAGTTAAGAGTGTGGGCTCGAGATTAAGACAGACCTGGCTTTTCAACTTTACTTACTACATGTGTTACCTTGGGTTAGTTACCTAACCTCCAAGCCTTAGTTTCCTTAGCTGCAAAATGGGTTTAATAAAATGTTGCATGGAAACCACTTAGACAGTGCCAGGCACAAATAAATGGAATATGTAAATACACTATTGCTATTACTGTCTGAAGACTACACACTAAAATTTTCATAGAAGACCAATGAGCCTCAGAGTTGGCCCCATTTTCCCAGTGATTATTTCCAAACCCTCCTTACCTTTATCACTTTGACTGCATTCCATTTGAATCTGACTTGACTACACTATAGTAGAACCCAAAGCTCCAATATTGTCACACCTATGACCATAACAACAAGGAACATAGTTGACTACTTACCTTCAAATGTGAAAAACAATTTTTTCTTCTTTCTTTTTTAGTCAAATTCATCTTAAGGGAAGAACATCCAGGAAACCATTGAAATAAGCTCATGCATTATTACATAGGTAATCTTGTTTTCTAAGACATTGAATCTGCATAAGATATTTAAATGTACAAATATGACTAATCATCTGACTAGGAGGCAAATAGAAAGATTCATGTTTTTGTATGAACTTACTTTGAGTTTTAAATTCAACTACACAAATGGTATCAAGAAAAAATTTAGACTCAATTAAGCCTATGTAGTATATTCATTTACAATCTCTTTAAATTCAATTAAACTTAGAAAATAATGCTTAAAACCATAGCTTAAGAAATTCATTGACCAAAATGCTAAACATAAAGTTACCATTATTTGAGCCAGCGATTCCAGTTGTAGATATATATCCAAGATAAATGAAGACATATGTCTATATAAAAACCTGTACTCAAATGCTTATAGCAGCATCATTCATAAGAGCCAAAAAGTAATAACAACCTAAATGTCCCTCAACTAATGAATGCATAAACAAAATGTGGTATAACCATATAATGGAATATTATTCATCCATAAAAAGCAATGAAGTGCTGATACAACATGGATGAACACTGAGGAGATTATGTTAAGTGCTTTGGGGATAGTATGCCAAGTGAAAGAAACTACACACAAAAGATTATATATTATTCCATTTATCTGAAATATTCAGAATAGGTAAATCCACAGGGACAGAAAGTAGATTTATGGTTGCCAGGGGCTAAAGAGAGAGAAGATAGGGAAGTTACTGCTTAATGGATATGGGGCTTCTTTTTGTAGTGATAATAATGTTCTAAAATTAGACAGTGGTGATGACTGTACAACTGAGTGAATACATTAAAAATGATTGAATTGTACACTTAAAAATGGTGAAGTGTATTGTATGTATGTAGCATGAACCATATTATTTCTCAAAGAAGCTGTTAGAAATCCCATTGGCATATTCCATGTTGACAATGGTCTATTTGGGGATTTGGAATGTTTGTTTTGCTCCTGAACAACTAACTCCCTCCTCTACCACTTCTGCTTACCATGTATGGTAACATAAATAATCAAGTAAATGGAACCAGAAAGGTTAATCATTGTTATTATATAGCATATTTGTAAAGAATAAAAATAATGGACCTGGCCAGATAGCTCAGTTGATTGGAGAGTCATTCTGAACACCAAAAGATTGTGGGTTTGATTCTTGGTCAGGGCACGTAACTAGGTTTTGGGTTCAATCTCCAGTTGGGGTGCATGGAAGAGGCAACTGATCAATGTTCCTCTCTCACACATCTCTCTCTCTCTCTCTCTCTCTCTCTCTCTCTCTCTCCACCCCCTTTTTCTCTCTGAAAATCAATAAAAACATATCCTCAGGTGAGGATTAAAAAAAAAGAATGAAAATAATGCCTTTCCCTTACATTCAAAGGACTTTCAGAATAAGTTCCTATTTGTCCTTAGTTAGGATAATTTCCTACATTTTTTTTCTACATATTCTTGAGTGCTAGCTCACTCCAAGCATCTTTCTGCCAGTTTATAATTATGTTTAGATACATCGCCTACCATTATTTCTACAAAGTATTAAAACCACTTTTCTTCCGTTGAATAGTTGAAGAATTTCAAATTGCTGCTAATTAAAACTGTAACCATTCTCTAAATGGGCATAAATAAAAGAGATGTACTTTCATGTTACTTGAGAAGCTAGGAGTCTCAGTTATCTGTTCCAGGCAAGCATTCACTGTTTCAAAGTTGGGGTTAAAAATTTTTTAAACCATTTTTCTCACAAAACTAGTTTTCAGAAAGGTATATCAAATCATAGTAAGATGTGGACATATGAATACAGTAAATAAAATGGGAAAGGTTCATTTGTGACTCCTTTAAATGTCAAATGAAACAAGGTCATGGTTGCCAAAAAGTTTCTTCTCTCTTTTTCTGAAAAGAATATATTTTGATGTTATGTAGGCCATGACATTTCACAAATAGTTTTTTCAGCTGATTAATTATAAAAGTAAATTATTATAGGGAAGGAAAGAAGCAAAAGCTAACATTTTAAAAACTAGGCTGTTTAAAGACATCACATTTTGATCATTTCATCTGTCTAGTGGCCATGCCGTGTGTTATTCATTAGATGATTAAAGAACAAAATCCTAACTTTAACTAAGCTCTTTTTAAAGAAAGGGGTAGCTTATACATTATTCCATACATCAGCCTGAACTAGAATAGCTGCCTAAAAGCTCTGTTATCTCTAGATACAATCCAACAAATCAGCTTAAGAAATAGATTTTCACTGAATTCAAACATAAAGGCATGTTTTTGGCAGAGGAAGAGCAGCTCATTCTTTAACCCCATGAGTCAGGACTTGTCAGTCTACTATCATTATGCTACAACGTTCATGTGCTAACAGACAAGTGCTGAAAGGGTGAGACTGTAACTCATAACTGAGGGAATCCAGGATCTGGATAGAAACTCACACAGGTCCAAAATAGCTTAAGAACCACAATGCTTTCTAGGAACTTTCAAAATCATGTGTTTTAAAAGATGTTTGGAACAAGGAGATGGGGGAGGGAAAAAAAGAGATCCTCGTAAGCAAGTAATTTTCTGGTGTGTGGGAGACCAAAGTTCTTATTTCAAGGACCAAGGTGGTCAACGGGTGAAACTAGAGGGATCAATGCTTCATCCACTCACTTTTTGTGACTGGATCTGTCTCTTCCATTAGATTGTGGACGCCTTGAGAGGAGTCTATTTCTGTTTGGTTAATTCCTGATTTCCTCAGTATATGTAGCACACAGTAGGTGCTCTTCAGATTCATAATGTGTGAGCATAAAAGAAGCTTGAAAAGGGATAGAAATCAGTGTACCTGTTCATGTGTGACTTTCAGTAGTTCCCTTGCAACCCAAGCAGGACTGGGGCAGTGAATCCTAACATGGCCCTATGTCAGTGGTTCACAGCCCTGATTGAACACCTAAAATAACCAGAACTTTTAAAATGCAGATAACAGGCTTCATCTTCCAAAAACTAATTTAATTGGTGATGGCTAGGGCTGGCATTGGTGTTTTTTACTAGTACTCTAAGTGATCCTAGCTTGTGGCCAGGGTTAAGAGTCACTACCCTATAGTAATATTTGAGGAATTCAATCCACTGGTGACTGTGCTTCACATATGTTAGTATGCCTGAGAGTCATCTTTTTGCTTAATATATAGCTTTCTTGCTCCCACTCCAAGACATCCTGAATCAGTGGGTTTGATAAGATACTTGAGCCAAGAATCTCCATTTGTAGCAAACATGTGATTCTGATGCAGCAGATCAAAAGGCCACACCTTCAAAAAATACCGAGGAGGCACTCCCTTTGTTATCTGAAGGCACCTGGGTTATCTTTGAGAAAAGAAACCTAAATGACATGGGGGTGGGGGGTTCTGTCTTTAGAATGAAGCGGAACTGTTTCTGTCCTCCAGACATCAAACACAGAAAGAGTATTCATTGCTCTGGTAAGTAGTACCAAGGTGCCACATTTTCACCTGCCTCAACATTGCTTAGCTCAAAACCAATTTGAAATACAGGCTGAATACAACCACTTGTTCCTTCTGCGATGCCATTGGTTCCATTAACGCAATCATCTTACACATTTTTCATCCAATGGGCATTACATAAACACAATCGTGCCCTTTTCACCCAGCAGTCTTGAGAAAAAAGCGCATGAGTGCAATATTCTCATTTTGAAAGATGGAGAGATTGAGGCAGAAACTGACCCTTAGGCAGGGCTATATTAGATTGGGACAAATCAAAGCTCTGATTTAATTTGTGTCAAAAGCACTTTAGCATCCCTGACCTAATTTTTCCTTACTAATCCCCTTATGAAGCAAGGTGGGGGCAGGTGTCATTCTCCTCAGATCTGACCTTATCTAAGGGAGAAGCAGACAAGCAACTACTGATGGTATCCTACGGCCCCACTGCCAATAGACCTCCCCCATCTTTGATGCCTCAAGTTCCAGCTTGAGCAATCATTCCTTTGGGTTAAGTTTTATCGTCTCCATGTGTCTTTTCACATGCATATATTCTAACGATGGCTTACATGGCATTGGTTATTTTTAGCAGGTGGCCTCACTTGTTATAGGGGAGAGAACATGCAGGAAAACAGCATTGAGAACCAAGTAAAAAGGGAGCATTACCCAAAGAAGCAAGAGCCCCAAAAGTAGTGACTATGGAAAAGGGATTTTTTATATTAGCTTCACCTATTTCCCATGTTACCTGCAGCAAGCTCTGGTCCCCAAGTGTAGATGTGGTAACTCATGGACTTTGCCATGTTGATTACAGCAGTGTTCAGGGTCACATTCCTCATTAATAGCAAAAATTACCAAGATTTAAGAGGAACTAAATTGCCTTAGAATTAAGATACTATCTACTTGCCATCTTTTCCTTTTAAAATGTTGAACTTTGTCAGTCTGGGTGACATTGAATTATACCCTTAACATAGAGAAGAGGCCTTCTTATTTTCCTCTTTGGAAAAGGAAGGCTATTCTCTTGAACTTTCCTTACCACTTTGTTAATCTGAACATTCACATTTGCTTTCCATTCTCTCTTCTCCTTATCACATTCTTTGGAAATAAAAAGAGAGGATGGTCAGGATGGAGGCTGGATAAGATCAAACAGAAAATTATGGATGCAGAGTTCAAAGCTCAATAGCTTTTCCAGCTCTAGAGTTTGGAAAAGTCTAAATATGGGTCTCTCATTGTGGAATCTGCTTTATGGGGGTTGTTCTCATTAACATATAAGTTCACACAGCAGGTTCAAAGCAAACTACTGGACAATGTATGCTCTTCACAGAGGTCAAGGTATAAAGCCCAAGGGCCAAAAGTTCCATATATGGTAACTGGAAAGTAAAGGTCAGAATAGAATGGTCTTTATAGATGAAAGGATGTACCAGGCCAGAAAATGCCTTACTGAGACCAACAGAGATAAGATTACCAACCTATTCAAAAATAGGTGGGTAAGCTGCGTGCAAACATCAGCAGCTATAATCTTAAACCTGAAACACAAATGACAGAATCATAGACTGTGATGAATCAGGTCATAAAAGGTAGAACAAGAATCCCCCCAACTCAAGACTAACCCAAAAACAGCTGAAGATCTTGGTCCCAGCTCTGCCATGAGCTTATGTATGGAACCTAGGCAATTCACTCATTTATAGAACGAAGGGATTAAGCTATATCAGTTGTTCTAAACCATGATAAGGCACTGGCATATTGCAGTACTCTCTTATCATTTGTCACTCATAGTATGGAAACATTTACAACCCTGGCCACACTTAGGGAAGTGTGTCGTGCACAGAAAACTCATCTAATGTGTAGGTATCAGAGGAAAAGTTTAAAATTTACTGATCTTGAGCACTGTTTCTCAAAATATAATGTTTCCAAATCACCTGTGGATCTTATTCAAAGACAGATCCAGATTCAGTAAGTCTGAGGTAGAGCCTGAGGTTCTGCATTTCCAAAAAGCTCCCAGGTGATGTTGATGTTGCTGGTCCATGGACTGTACCAGGAGTATTAAGTGTAATGAGGATCATACCAGCTCTGGAATTCTATGATCCTTATGTATAATTACTCACTATGTTCCCAAACCTCCCAAGATATCAGACTTTGATGAGTCTACTGGTAAGGGCAAGTAGGTAAAATGGGGAACTAGGAAGACCAATGCCCCAGTCTAGCCCCATATGCCAAGCCCACTTGTTTGTATGCTGTATGTAACATGTGTGTCAGTAGTCCTGGCTCTGGGTTCTATGATACTACCAAGTCTTGGCTTTGGCAGAACTCTGCCACATCACACTGGTGGACCAAGTTGGCAATAACATCCTTTCTAGGATTCCATGGAATCATAAGTTTGTGTAGTCCATTTTCATCAGAGGCAGGCTCTTAAAGGCAGAGAAAGAAACACTATTAGGAAGAAAAAATGGTCAATCCATGTGGGAAAATTTCTCAAGACTTCTGGCACTAAAATATTCATCTCACTTTACCTTTTATGATTTCATGAATATCTGCCTTCTGCCTTAGACAGTAAGCCCTCTTTATTCAGCACTATATATTTAGGACCCACCATAACACATAGCCCAGAGCAGTTATTCAGTAAATAGTTGTTGAATGTGTGTATGAATGAATGAATCAATCAATCAAACAAACAAACAACTGGAGCTACAGTCTACTTAAAGGAAATTTCTTTCAGGAAGTCAGCAAGAGGAGCGACAGAAACAGCAGGAGGCAGAGAGCAGGAAAGCATGAATTCATTCAGGCATAATTCTCTTAAGTGTCCTTGCCCTTATACTGCCCTTTGTTGTTCTTTAACGCAACAGGATGCAACTACCAAGACATGGGAACTCGAGCTTGGTAGATAGGAAAGCTGATACAAAACTCCAGTTAATTAAAAAGCTTTTGCAATTGAAATGGTCTCCTAATACAAAGTGCCCTGCCCTCTGATGGGTTTGATGTTTGCATGTGTTGAGAATACACAATGAACAGTCTCAGAATTATCTCCTAATCCGAAACCCAGCAAAGGAAACAAGATCTATCCAATGTCTCCACTGGTCTGTTATTTATTATGTCAAAACACAATTAAATGGATGAACAGCCAGATGGCCAAGGAAATCAAGTACACTTTTCTATGGATTTATTAATGAAAATAACGTTTAAGCTTTTCTGCCCTAATTTCCTCTTGTTTCTCACTCCTTAGTTCTACTTATCTCTGAATATCTAGCTAAGTCATAGCACTGATGCCTATGCTAGCACACTGAGAATCATCTACTCAAACAATTTACACCAAGCTTTGCAAATCTAGGGGAATTTCCATTTTGAAAAAGAATACTAATTAAAATAACGAGATGGATCAGAGAGAAGATGAGTGTGGAGAAAGTGGAGGTGGGAAGGAAATTCTCATGGATCTCACTTAGAGGTCAGGTAGCTAGGCTACCTTACTTCTGCCATGCTTGCTAACTAGAACCCCTCTGGCCTCACTGAGTAGATTTGCCATCAAGATATAAAAATAACTGCTTATAGCCAACTCAAATTCATTCATTGAACAGTTGCATTTCCAAATTAGCCTAGGAAAATCTCTTCTATTGAAATATTGGGAAGGACAAGAGTTGCTGTTTGGCTTAAAGAGGACTCCTCTATGGCCTCCTGGCTACATTGAATGTCCTGGTTCTCAAATTGGACTAAGGTCCAAAAAGACCAGAGAAGCAGGCAAGTGTTTTGTGAGTTTTCAATTCAGAGATCAGTGTGCTCCCCTGTGATCAAAGACCAAACTTCAGCCACTGTGGAGCAGATCCAGAGCAGAGGTTCTTCCTGCTACAGCCTCACCATAATTAATGTGTGGGCTGTTTTACCAATTAGGGCAGAGACAAAAGGGGAGAATATTTAGAAGAGCTTTAGAGGAAAATCTAAATTCTGCTTCCAGCATTACTGATTTTCCTTTATAAATTAGCAACTCTCTAGTAAAACCCATGATAGAGCCCCATTAAGGTTTATGTGTGACAAAGAATAGCTACTAATGGCCCTTAATAATGAGTAAGTGGACTGCTCAGAATGTTATATATTTAATGAAAAGTAATGGCTGTCTCACTGCAGCAACAAGAGGGATGCTAAGTGGTCTCTTTACAAGTGTGTTCTTTTTAGTGCTGGCCTTTGTCAGATCATACACACTTGAGAAAATCTAAACAAAAAGGACTCCCCCACCTGGTAACAACCACTACAAAATGCACCCAGAAATTGCTTTAAGCCCATTTTCCAAATGCTTCATGGTGCTTCCAACAAATTTTTGGTTCTATAAGGTGGAGACCACTGATCTAATGGAAACAGACGAGAAAGTAGAGAAGTCTAATTTTTAGTCTCTGAATCAAATCTCCACTAAGAGGCAAGAAGATGTCAATGATGACATCTGTGTCCTTGTCAAGAAAATGAGAGGGTTGGACTCAAGGGCCTTGAAGTCCAGTCCTTGGAGATCAAGTTCTCAATGTTCCTAAGCTTCTGTTCAGTTTGTAAAAAATGGAAAGGTGATATTACTGAAGCCCACACTTGAAACATAAAACTGATCAGTTGATTAAAAGCAAAAAACTTTGCAGGCTTTCTGATTTCTGCATTTATTCAGCATACCAGAATATGGGAGTAGCACCCCAGCACTCTTCTTGACTAAAAAGTATTTGAAAGCTGCTACCTCTCCCTTATCTTACTGGATTATTCATGTTTTCAGAACATAACTTTCCCCATCTTTGTGGTGTGGGGAGTCTTCCTTACAGGACTCTTTAATTCATGTTATAATCAACAAGGAGGAATAGAATTAGTCCTTCCTAGAATTATGTCTTACCTTCCCAACCCAGTGACAATAACAACAAGACTAGAATTAACTGAATTCTGCTACATACCATGTACTGTGCTTTATACTTATTATCTAATTTAACCCTAACATCATCTCCATGGGGTAGGTATAATTAAGCCCCGTATAACAGATGAGATGGTAGAAACATAAACAAGGCAATACAGCTTGTGTGTGCTCAGAGCAAAACGTAAATCCAGGTTGTTTGACTCCAAAGTCCATGCTCTTTCTACTAATACTGCTTTTCATTAATCCATGATGAAACATCTCACAAGCTTGGCCTAAAGCTTGGGAAGAATTTTGCCACAATTTAAAGATAAATGAACCATAAGATACTTTTTTAAACCAAGCACTACAACTAAACTATATTCATATTATACATATAATTATACATATAAATATGTATTCACATCTGCATTCATGAAGAAATTGTATGTCTTTTAAAAAAAAGTCATTGACAAAATGACTCTTCCTGTCTTGGGAGATAATTTGACAGGATCATTTTTCTCTCAGAGATAGGTCATCATGCTCTCCAACATCTCAACTCTGCATGATGAACATTTCTCTTATTTCTTTCAGCACATGGTTACTATGACATTACTGTCTTTGTTATCTTTGCTTCATTGTGATACTAAGTTCTCCCAAATACTACTATTAATAAAATTTAAAAATACAATAAGACAAACAGATAATCCATATAAGAAAAATTCCAAAACCCAAGCAAACATTTTGGAAATTAATGTAATAAATTAGGAAATGTAAATTAAAACAAAAAATAGAGGAAGATATAAACAAATGGAAAAATATACTATGTTCATAGATTGGAAGCATTAACATCATTAAAATTTCCATACTACCCAAAGCAATCTATAAATTCAATGCAATCCCTATTAAAATACCAACAGCACATTTCACAGAGCTAGCACAAACACTTCAAAACTTTATATGGAACCAAAAAACACCCTGAATAGCCACGGCAATCTTGAGAAAGAAGAACAAAGTTGGAGGGATCACAGATATCCAGATAATACCAGATATCAAGTTATACTACAAAACCACTGTAATCAAAAAAGTCTGGTGCTGGCACAAGAACAGACATATAGATCAGTGGAACAGAACAGAGAACCCAGAAATTAACCCATGCCATTATGGTCAATTAATATTTGACAAAGGAGGCAAGAATATACAATGGAGTAAAAACAGTCTCTTCAATAAATGGTGTTAGGAAAATTGGACAGGTACATACAAAATAATGAAACTAGACCACCAAATTTCACCATACACAAAAGTAAATTCAAAATGGATAAAAGACTTAAATATAAGGCATGAATCCATAAAAATACTAGAGAAAAACATGGGCAGCAAAATCTCAAGACATCTCTCATAGCAATATGTTTGCTGACACATCTCCTAGGGCAAGAGAAACTAAGGAGAAAGTAAACAGAATGGACTACATCGAAATAAAAAGCTTCTGCACAGCAAAAGAAACCATCAACAAAATGAAAAGGGAGCCCGCTGTATGGGAGAACATATTTGGCAAAGACACATAAGATAAAGGGTTAATATCCAAAATATATAAGGAACTCATAGAACTTAACAAAAGGAAGACAAACAATCTAATTAAAAAATGAGCAAAGGACATAAATAGACACTTCTCCAAAGGGGACATACAAATGGCTAAGAGACATATGAAAAAATGTTCAACATCGCTAATCATCAGAGAGATGCAAATTAAAACCACAATCAGGTATCAGTTCACACCTGTGAGAATGGCTACTATCAACAAATCAACGAACTACAAGTGCTGGTGAGGGTGTGGAGAAAAGGGCACCCTAGTACACTGCTGGTGGGAATGCAGACTGGTGCAGCCACTATGGAAAGCAGTATGGAGTTTCCTCAAAAGATTAAAAATTGACCTGCCATTTGACCCAGTGATCCCACTTCTAGGAATATATCCTAAGGAACCCGAAACAGCAATCACAAAGAATTTGTGCAGCCCTATGTTTGTAGCAGTGCAATTTACAACAGCTAAGATCTTGAAACAGTCCAAGTGCCCATCAGTAGATGAGTGGATAAAAAAGCTGTGGCACATTTACATCATGGAATACTATGCAGCTGTAAAAAAGAAGGATCTTTTATCCTTTGGCACAGCATGGAGGGAACTAGAAAGTATTATGCTAAGTGAAATAAGCCAGTCAGAGAAAGATAAATACCACATGATCTCACTTATATGTGGAATATAATAAACAAAATAAACTGATAAACAAAATGGATCCAGAGACAAAAATAAATAAATAATAAATAAATAAATAAATAAATAAACAGACAAATAAATAAATAAGGTGCCCCTTCTCAGCTTGGGGAACTCCTACATATTTTGTAAGAATCAGCTTCCATGATAGATCTGCTTATGTTCCAGAAACACTGAACTAAACTAATATATTTAATCTAGTCCTCATTTGCATTCCAATGGAAATATATGTGAGCCTCTGTTACAGCACTTGTCTCATTCTCTTCTCCTTATCAACATGACTAGGTGATGAATTCCTCCTAGGAAGTGCTCATATTTTATTCATCTCAGTGTCCACAATACCTGACACAATACCTAACTCATTGTCAATTTAATAAACATATGTTGAATAATGCACCATTTATATATGTTATTCAATTAACAAAAAACAAAGAAAAATAATTTCTAGATTTCTGTCAATAGAAACAAGCATACACATCAGCTACTGGAATCATTATACATTGGTACAATATTTTTAGGACCCAATCTGTATCAAAAACCATAAAATGTTACCAGTCTCAAAACCAATAAACTCACCTCTAAAAATTTGTCAGTGGATATATGCACAAACACATATTTTTAATAGTATAATAGGAAGAATATTGAAATGGCTTAAAAGTCCAACAACAGGGAAATTATTCAGAAAATTATATCAGTTTTGTGAAATAGTAAGCAGCCATTGAAAATGAAAGACAAGTCGTGTAACAACAGGAAGGAGTATTTATGAAACACTGGAATAATTCAAAAAGAGAACTCAGCAATGTATATTTACGATTACAACTAAGTTACGTAGTATATAAATACAATTTGCAAAAGACTAAGGAGAAGTGAAAATTTATATTTAGCTGGTAAAAGTTGAAAACATTTAAAAATGTCATTTAATGTGATCATAACACTTTTAAACAAAATTTTGGAAGCTAAGTTATAAGTGGACCCTATCTGAAAAGCAGGCTATGTTCCTGAGAGTCATTTGTGAGTCAGATGTCTGGTACACTGAAATAACTTGCATGGTGTTTGTGGGGAGTCTCAAGTGATTTGAAAATATCCTACTGAGTTAGTCAAACTCAAACACTGTGAGTTTCCCATTGAAAAGCAGCATAAACATCTAATAAGGGGTTAATATCCAAAATATATGAAGAGCTCATACAACTCAACACTGAAAAAAACAAACAATCCATTTAAAACATGGTAAAGGACCTGAATAGACACTTCTCCAAAGAGGACATACAGATGGCCAAGAGACATATGAATGAATGCTCAATGTCACTATCAGAGAAATGAAAGTTAAAACCATGATGAGATATTGCCTTACACCTGTCAGAATGGCTATCATCAGTAAATCAACAAACAAGTGTTGACAAGGATGTGGAGAAAAGGGAATCTTTGTGCACTGTTGGTGGGAATGCAGATTGGTGCAGACACTATGGAAAACAGTATGAAGGTTCCTCAAAAAATTAAAAATTAAACTACCTTATGACCTAGCAATTCCACATCTGGATACATATCCGAAGAAACCCAAAACACTAATTTGAAAAGATATATGCACCCCTATGACCACTGCAGCATTATTTACAATAGCCAAGATATGGAAGCAGCCTAAGTGCCCATCAATAGATGAGTAAATAAAGAAGTGGTACATATGTACAATGGAATATTACTAGGCCATAAAAAGAATGAAATCTTACCATTTGTGACAACAAGGATGGACCTAGAGAGTATTATGCTAAGCAAAATAAGTCAGAGAAAGACAAATACCATATTATATGTGGAATCTAAAGAACAAAATAAACGAACAAACAAAACAGTAACATTCTCATAGATGCAGAGAACAAACTGATGGTTGCCAGATAGGAGAGCATTGGGGGCCTGGGTGAAAAAGGTGAAAGGATTAAGAAGTACAAATGATAGTTACAAATAGTCACAGGGATGTAAAGTACAGCATAGGGAATACAGTCAATAATATTGTAATAACTATGTATGGTGCCAGGTGGGTACTTGAATTATCAGGGGGATCACTTCATAAATTATGTAGTTGTCTAATCACAATGCTGTACCCCTGAAACTAATATAAAATAATATTAAATGTCAACTATAATAAAATAAAATTTAAAAAGAGAAGCAGTATAAAACTGCATTGTTGCAATAAAATATAAAAAAAGACTTTTTTTACTTCTTTTGAATGCTGATCGTACTTAAGAAAAAGCAGTTTAATTAGAGGAAAATGAGAAATGTGGGTAGGGACTTTTAAGATTTTGAAGGGGTCTTTGGACATTTTCAAGGACATTAACAGTTTAAAGCACTGGTTCTTTATATAATTTCACATTATAATTTATGAATTTCTCCTTGATTCAAGTGCATCACTATCATTACTCATAGGCATTTCAGATATGGTTAAGGTCATTCTTTGTGACACACAAATGAAATGAATACAGAGGGGGAGAAAAAAGAAACTTTCATGGTAAACTGAGCTGAGAAAGAAAAACTAAAGGTGGTTGAAGCAAATGTACTGAAAATTTTAAGAGAGGGACTGAAATAAAATTGTATACATAAAGACAAGGCCAAGTTTATTTCTGAAGATGTAGTAGAATAAATATCTTGACTGATGTTTCTGACTTTAAAAAACCTAAAAATGTTGAATGAAATATTCCAAACATTTTTAAAGTGTCAAGGAGTTAGAAAAAGAGTTAGTCATTAACAAATCAAAATGTAAGTGAAGGCTGGAACTCAGAGTTAAGCTGAGCACTAATAGTTCATCTGAACTAAGGGCATTTACTAAACAGGGAGAATCTCAATTTGAATTTTCATGGCCTCCTTAGGTGTGAATGACAAAAGTTTAAGCTCAGAGCCATAAAAGGTGGGGAGCCTAATACTGATTATATAATTATAATGTCTTGTGAGGCCAAAAGAATAGGACTAAAAAAATATAGCAAATATCTATTTCCATCAGGAGAAGAATAAATGAGGTTAGTTCTATAAGATCTAATAATTGTCCAGGATAGTAAGAATATGATCAAAGTATTTTTGATATATTAAGCATGTATGTTGCCATTTCAAAGATAACTGTTAAAAGCATTGAAACAGAGTCTATAACTTTCAAATTAGTAGAGGAGAAAATGGAATGATTAAACACATTAAATCCATCTAAAAAACAGGTAGTACAAATAAAAACAAGAGAGCTAAGACAATTTGAAAGCATAAAATATCATGGTACATATAAATACAAATAAGTCATTAATTATATCAAATGTAAGTAGGCTTAAAGCTCTAAGTAACAAGATGTTCTGACTAGATTAGTAAAATGATCAACTAAATGTTTATAAGTAGCACATCAGAAAGATAAATACACAGGAAGGTTGAAAGTAAACTAGGGAATGAAGATATTTCATGAACATGTTAAGGAAAGAAATACATTGTTGCTGGATTTTAGCTGTTAAATTGACTTTGAGGTAAAAAAGTATTTCTAAAGATGAAGAGGGTCACTTTGTAATGACATGTTTAATTTACAATAATGATATAAAAATTCTAAATTTGTATTTCTTAGTGCCATAGCCTCAAAATATAAATGGCCTATAAAAAATAGAAAATCCCACAGTAGTGGGAGATTTTAAGCACACCTATCTCAGTAATCCACAGAAAAAACAAGAAAAGGGGGAATATAAAATATTTAAATAATACATATAATAAATTTTCTTAAGAGACAGATAAAGATCTTAACACCACTAAACTGCAAAATATACATTTTTCTAAGCATACATAGAACATTTTTATAAAATTAAAGCTTCAACAAATTTTTGATCTTCAAAACTATACAATTAACTTTATCTTCCAGCAATGCAATAAAGCTAGAAATCAATAACCAAAAGGTAACTGGAAAATGTGTTTTTAAATTAAGAAACATTTTTAAATGGGTGAAATAGTAAATTATAATGCAAATTAGAAATTAATATGAGCTGAAGGTTAATGAAAACCACACAGAGAAACTACAGCATTCCCAGAAGATTGTCAAGAATTAAGCAGTCTGAGAATATCAAAGATTAATGAGTCTGTGGAGCAATGGGAACTCTCCTACACTGCTGATTAAAATTTACAACAATGGGAAAAGGAAATGCTTACCTACATGAACATATGCATACTTTATGCTCCAGTGATTTCACTCATAGGTATATACACTAGAGACTTTTGCACTAGTGTCCCAGGATATGTGCATAGGAAAGTTCATAGTACAATTTTTTGTAAGTGCTCAAAACTAGAAGCAGTCAAAATGTTGGTAATAATAACATAGATAATAATGTTGATAACAGTAATAATTGTGGACGAATAAACTATGGAATATTTTAAAAATGGAATGCTGCACAGAAATTAAAGTGAATGAAATACTGGCACATGCAGCAACATAGATCAATTTCACAAATATAGAGTGAACTATGCCATTCATAAAAGCATGCTGTATAATTCCATTTATATAAAGTTTTTAAAAAGCAGGCCAACTAAACTCTAGAGATGTATACTCAGTTGATACTAATGGAAAGATAAACAAGGAATCATTAAAACAAAGTTAGCATCGTGGTTCCCTCTGTGAGGAAGGGAGAGAAAGGGGAATGTGGTTTAGGAAGAAGCAAAGCTTCCAAGATGTTGGCCATGTTCCATTTTTAACTAGGGTGAAAGCTGCAAAGGTGCTTTCTTTAATATTATTTAAAATATACTTGTTAGACATGCACTTCTGTATGTGTGATGTATTTCATAAAATTAAATTTAAAAAATATTAATTTTTAAAAACAGAGAAAAGAAGGGGGTCACTTCCTCTTTAATTTCCTTTTTCTCTCATTCTTCAAACATTCACAAAATAAACATTGAGTTCCTACTATGTGTCAGGCATTGTTCTACAGAAGACACTGGAGCTGCAGTAATAAGGAAGACAAAAATTCCTGTCTCAAACCTTTTGTGTTAAAAATGATAAAAAATAAATTGAACTCAAACTGGCCTATATACCTGAAATGTCTAGAGGTAGATTTAGCCTCAAATGAAGTTTGATCTAGCAGCTCAATGATGTCACCAAGGCTGTTCCTGTCCCTCTGTCCTGTCCGCTGCAGTGTTGGCTTTCTCTTAAGGTTTCACATGATGCCCCAGCAGCATCAAATGTTCCCCTCCTGGCCATAAATAGCTGTAGCACCCAAAGCCCCATGGAAGAAAAAGACATTCCAAGCATTCACAGCACACGTTCTGTGGTTTGCCTTCATAGGACCAGCTTAAACCTGGGTTATATTCCCAGATCTGAAACAATTAGCAGAAATTCAGAAAGAGAGTCAATTATGTGGTTGGGCTTTGAGTAGGCAATGGGGTCAATATAGTAACTCCAAGCACATGGCTGAAAATTGTATTTGGGGTGTTTCTCAAATAATGAATCAGGGGCCATTGCCAGGAGAAAGAATGAGAGTTAGAAAGGCTGATAAGATGATTCTTTATAGTTCCTGCTGTCATGGAGCATACATTCTTGGGAGTGGTGGGGAATCAGAGAGTAAATAAGTAAACAAATAAATACATAAATAAGATAGTTCAAAATAGTGATAATGCTATGGCAATAATAATAGAATATAAGCTCCAAGAAAACAGAGGTTCTTTTTTTTATCTGCTTTTCTCACTGCAATATTCCACCTATCTAATCCAGTGCCTAGCATACACAGGTCAGAAATAAATGTTGAGTTGAGTTGAGTTGAATTGAATTGAATTGAATTGAATTGAATTGAATTGAATTGAATAGTAAACAGGGCAAAATAAAAGTCATTGCTCTGTATCACATACTTTCTGCTCCTAGCCATTTCTCTTCTTGTTGGCCACATGCCTTCATTTCTGAAGTTCTTCCCACATGGGACTCCTCCATTTTTCCTCTGTTCATCCAGGTCCTATACATCTTCCCAAACTTTGTTGGAATCCCATCTTCTTCAGAAATCTTCCATGACATATCTGCTGCTCTTTGACTTCTCTCCTTTCTGACTATACCTTGCCCCCACCATGGTATTTCCCAACAGTGTGCATTTTAACCCTGCTTTTATTAAATTTAGTAATTTGCCATGTGCTCTTTCATAATGTTAACTAAAATGATTTTATCTTCACATGTTTTTAAATCCCAAACAGAACATGAATTACCTGAGGATAGATATTGGTTATTTTCATAGCTTCACCATTTATTAGCTATGTATGAGCCTGGATAAATGATTTGGCCACTTTGAGAGTAAGTTTCTATGGGGTAGTATCTCTCTCATAAGGGTGCTCTAGGTACTGAAATAATGTATGCCAATGCCATATGGTAAGTACTTGATAAACAGCAGTGATGATGACAATGATGATGATGGCAGTGGTGATGGTGATGATGATGAATTATTTCCTCCTTCTGCCTACACCCCTCCCTCCAGTACTTAGCCAGTTAAGGGTACATGCTAAGGGCCTAATAAAGACTCACTGAACTTCCCAAGTATTCCCACTTTTAGAAAGCTGCAGGCTTGACACCTCTTGCTTGTTTGCCACTAGTGTGGAGACCCAGCCTCTAGCCTACTTTGACTTCAGTGTCAACAGAAGGGAAGTCTGAAACACAACCAGCTAAGTCACCACAGTGCTGAAGTGGAGAAGCTAGGATGGAAGAGAGCAGCAGGAGCAGTAGCAGCCAATGCCCTGACACAACCATCAGTTAGAGACATGTCACTAATATTGGAATAACAAGTACTTAGCATCAGTGTGGGCTGAGTGACTGAAGAGACACTCAGTAGTTTCTTACTTAAATGATGGTCTGTGTGTGCCTGAGTGCTGGCTGAGCTGCCACTGGGAGTGGAGGCAATGCTATTATACTAAATCTTGTGCATCCCATGGGACATAAATCAACAGATACTTCATGTGCTAGGGAAATAGTGGCAGCAATTAAAGCAATCATGATGCTATAAAGTGGTATTAACAGAAGAAATGAGGACTCTGTCTCTGAGTAAAATCACTCTGAACTTTTGGGGGAGAAAAGCCTTGCCTAAGTAATTTGTTTACTCTTTGTGCTGTAGCCACTGATTGCTCAATTAAATCATACATGAGCATAGTGTCTCCAAATGTAAACTATAAAATGGACAGGCTTTTTCTCTAATCCCAGCTCCTCTGCCAGCTGGCTTGTTGGGTTTAGAGTATACCTGCGGTGTTGACAGCTACAAATTTCCCTGAATGAGAATTTACACCCAATACCTTATCCAAGTCCACCCAATCCAGCATCACTACCCACCCTAGAATGAGATTTAAGGCTAGGAAGGTCACTACTGAGCAATCAGGCTGAATGAATAAAGCCTGAGGTCCTGGCTGAGACATCACTGGCAGGAAAAGCAGTCTTGAATATGTTCTAGATGTGCTCATTCTAGTAGTTAAGAGCATAAGTTGTGAAGTTAGATTGACCTGATCTTAAATTTTGCTATTTATTAGTTATGTGGCTTTCAGTAAACATTTAAATTCTCTGGGGAAAGAAACAGGATCTACATTATACAGTAGTTATAAGAATCAAATAAAATAGTGCATACATGGTGTTTGGCATGCCTGGCATAAATTAACTGTTCAATAAATGTTAGCTCTTATCATAATTATTGGACGGGGCAGTGCTGATATTGAGAGTAATGGCTCTGACCACATAGCTGGATGTACTAATGCTATCATATAGATCAGCATGTAATTGCTCAATCAAGCTGATCTTTGAGGAGAATTGGCTAGTTCCATAGACGATAAGTGAACTAGGACACCTGCAATTTAAAAAGAGAAAAATATTACCACATGGGTTCATGAGTGAATTGTACTAAACATTCAAAGAAGACTTGATACTTATCTTTCTCAAATGCTTTCAAAAAATTGAAGAACAGGCAATACTTCCCAGCACATTTTTATGAAGCCAACATTACCCTGACATAAAAAACCTGGCAAGGATAACACACAAAAATAGAACTATGAACCAATATCTCTGATGAAAACAGTTGCAAATATCCTAAACAAAATACTAGAAAATCAAATACAACAATGTTTTTAAAATGTAATACATCATAATCAAGTGGGGTTCATTCCAAGGGCACTTGGATTGGTTCAACATACACAAATCAATGTAATATACCACATTAGCAAAATATAGAATAAAAATCACATTATCATATCAATGTAAGCAGAAAAAGCATTCGACAAGATACAACATCCATTTGTGATTAAAACACTCAATAAAATGGGTATAGAAGGAAAGTACCTCAACATTATAAATGCCATATATAATAAATTATTAGTAATCTCATATTCAATGGTGAAAATCTGAAAGTTTTTCCTCTAAGATCAGGAACAAGACAAGGATGTTCACTCTCACCACTCTTATTCAACATACTACTAGAAGTCCTAGCCAGAGCAATCTGGCAAGAGAAATAAATAAAAGGCATCCAAGTTGGAAATGAAGACATAAAATGGTCACCTTTTGCAGATGCCATGATTCTTTAATAGAAAACCTTAAAGACTCCACACACACACACACACACAAACTATTAGAAACAATAAACAAATACAGAAACATTTCAGGATACAAAATCAATGTAGAAAAATCCATTGCATTTTTATATACCAACAATTAAATTTCAGAAAAAGAAATTTAAAGAGACTTTTTTTTTTTTACAATTGCAACAGAAAGAGTCAAATACCTATGAATAAACTTAACAAAGGATGTGAAGGACCTATACACTAAAAACTACAAAGCATTATTAAAAGAGATTGAAAAAGACTCAATGAAATGGAAAGATATTCCCTGTTCATGGATTGTAAGAATCAATATAGTAAAATGGACATATTACCCAAAGCAATACACAGATTTAATGCAATACCCATCAAAACCACAATGGCATTGTTTTAAAGAAATAAAACAAAAAATCATCAGATATGTATAGAACTACAGAAGACCTCAAATAGCCAAAGCAATCCTGAGGGAAAAGAATGAAACCAGCCCTAGTCAGTGTGCCTCGGTTGGTTGTTGTCCCATGCACCAAAAGGTCGCTGGTTTGATTCCCAGCCAAAGCACATGCCCAGGTTGCAGGCTCAATCCCAAGTAGGGTGTGTGCAGGAGGCAGCCAATCGATGTTTCTCTTTCATTGATGTTTCTCTCTCTCCCTCTCCCTTTCTCTCTCTCTAAAATCAATAAAAACATATTTTTTTTAAAAATAAAGTTTTTAAAAAAATGAGCAGAGGGCCTGAACAGACACTTCTCCTAAGAAGACATGCAAACGACCAACAGATATATGAAAAGATGCTTGAATATACGATCTATTAGGGAAATGCAAATCAAAACTACAATGAGCCTTAGCCAGTTTTGCTCAGTGGTTAGAGAGTTGGCCTGTGGACTCAAGGGTCCCAGGTTTGATTCTGGCCAAGGGCACATACCTCTGTTGCAAGCTCAATCCTTGGCCTTGGTCAGGGCCTGTGTGGCAGGTAACCAATTGATGTGTCTCTCTCACATCCATCTCTCTCTCTCTCTCTCTCTGAAAAACCATGGAAAAAATATCCTTGGGTGAGGATTTAAAAAAAACAAAAAACTACAATGAGATACCACCTGACACCTGTTAGAATGACTATTATCAACAAGACAAGTGTTGGAGAGGTTGTGGAGAAAAGGGAACCCTCATTCACTGCTAATGGGAATGTAGACTGGCACAGCCACTATGGAAAACAGTATGGAGGTTCCTCAAAAAATTAAAAATAGACTTCCCATATGACCCAGTAACCTCTCTTCTGAGTATTTACAAAAAAAAAAAACAAAACCAAAACACCTCAAAAACATGCATTGGCAAAGATATATGCACCCCTATGTTCATTGTAGCATTATTCACGGTGGCCAATACATGGAAACAACTGAAGTGCCCTTTGACAGTAGATTGGATAAAGAAAATGTAGTAGGTATACACAATGGAATACCACCCAGCCATAAGAAAAGATGCAATACTGCCATTTGTGACAACATGAACGGATCTTGAGAATATCATGCTAAGCAAAGTAAGTCAGACAGAGAAAGTTAAAAACAAAAAGCTTCTGTGCAGCAAAAGAAAAGAGCCTCAAAATACAAAGGAACCCCACGGTCTGGGAAAACATATTTGCCAAGGATGTATCTGATAAGGGGCTAATTTCCAAAGTGTACAAAGAACTCATAGTACTCAGCAAGAGGAAGACAAACAACCCAATTAAGAAATGGGCAAAGGACTTGAATGGACACTTTTCCAAAGAGGACATATGGATGGCCAAGAGACACATGAGAAAATGCTCAAAGTCGCTAATCATCAGAGAGATGCAAATTAAAACCACAATGAGGTATCACTTCACACCTGCCAGAATGGCTCCATCAACAAATCAACAAACAACATGTGCTGGCGAGGGTGTGGAGAAAGGAGAACCCTAGTACACTGCTGGTGGGAATGCGGACGGGTGCAGCCACTATGGAAAACAGTATGGAGTTTCCTCAAAAAATTAGAAATGGAGCTGCCTTTTGACCCAGTGATTCCACTCCTAGGAATGTATCCTAAGAATCCTGAAACATTGATCAGAAAGAATATATGTACCCCTATGTTCATAGCAGCACAGTTTACAATAGCCAAGATCTGGAAACAGCCCAAGGGCCCATCAGTAGATGAGTGGATAAAAAAGCTGTGGGACATTTACACCATGGAAAACTATGCAGCTGTAAAGAAGAATCTCGTACCCTTTGGGACAGTATGGATGGACCTGGAGAATATTATTCTAAGTGAAATAAGCCAGGCAGTAAAAGACAAACATCACATGATCTTGCTTATACGTGGCATCTAAAGAACTTAATAAACTGATGAACAGAATAGATTCAATGACATGGAAGCATAGATGAGACTGATGAATGTCAGAGGGATGGAGGAGGGCGGGTGGGTGGAAGGGGAGAGAGTAACCAAAGAATTTATATTCCTGTATTCACAGCCCAAGGACATGGACAATGGTGGGGAGAGGGACTGGGGAGGGGGAAGGGACAGGGTAGAATGGGTCATTGGGGAGAAAAAAGGACATCTGTAATATTTTAAACAAAAATAAAATTTTTAAAAAAACACCATATTATTTATGTAGGATATAAAACTGAAAATAACAACTGAACAAATAATAAAAACAAACAAAAACTTATAGACACAGAAAGCAGTATGGTGATTACCGGAAGAAAGGGGGTCTGGAGGGATAGTAAAGGGTAAAGAAGGTCAAATATATGGTGCTGGAAGAAGATTTGACTTTCAGTGGTGGAAACACAATGTAGTATACAGATGATTTATTATAGAATTGTACACTTGAATCCTATATAATTTTATTAACCAGTTATTAATATAATTGACCAAGGGCCCCAGCTACTGTGCTCTGAGATCCTCTGCCAAGCTTGACGTCTTTCCTATGCTTCATGGGGTCAGACTTACATTGTAATCTGAGGCCATTACTTGCCTCTCCCATGCTTATCCCATGCTCAAAGGAATTTCCTTTAATGAAATCCTTGCACATTTAACCCCATCTTGGTAGCTGTCTCTTGCAGCACCGGCACTAACACATTGATTAATAGGGGAAGAGATGAGGGCTGGGTCAGAGACATACTCTATACGTGAGTAACTTGTCTCCAGAATCTTTACAAAGGCTCTGGTGCTTCCATTCTCCCTTCTATTTCCCTGCCCCTATCCTTCTGTATGATTCTAGATTCCACAAACAGGGAGCTATCTAAGAAGGAGGTCATAAAGCAATAGATAGCTATTAGATAGCTATTATTCATAAATGGGAACATGTCTCAACAATGGCCTTTCAAGCCATTGGACAGAGAACACCTCTCAGTCCCATATATCTTAATTGGATTCTTTTTTCTTCTTCTTCTTAAATATGTTTTTATTGATTTCAGAGAGAGGAAGGGAGAGAGAGAGATGAAACATCAATGATGAGAGAGAATCATTGTTCAGCTGCCTCCTGCATGCCCCTTACAGAGAATTGAGCCCAAAACCTGGGCATGTGCCCTGACTGGAAATTGAACCATAACCTCCTGGTTCATAGGTCAATGCTCAATTGCTGAGCCATACCAGCCAGGCTCTTATTTGGATTCTTGACAATGAGGAAGCCTTGGGTAACAGAGTGGTCCACTTCACTTTAATAGGAGGATTATATGTTCTGGTTGCTTACCTGCCAGCACTTTGATTCCACATTAGCCACTTGAATGCACTAAATAGCTCAAGATACAATGAGAAGAGGGGAAAGCTCACTAACATGGACATTAGTAACAATTCTTATACTAACTTGTTGAATGATCTCAAGCAGGTGGGTCATTCACCTTCTCAGGGCCTCAAGTTTTTCTTCCACATGTAAGGCAGCACCAACATGTAATGTTGGTGTTAAGAATATGGACTCTGTTGTCAGGCTGCTTGGGGTCAAATACCACACCACCACTTACTAGCTGTGTGACCCTAGGCCAGTTATTCGATCTCCCCATGTTTGATCTTCCCATCTATAAAATGTGGATAATGTTTGCAGAGTTGTTATAAAGTGATTTAATATCTGTGAAGAACTTAAGACAGTTCTTGGTAAGTGTGATATAAATGTTTGCTGTGGTTATTATTACCATCTAGTCTATGAGGCAGATAGACCAGATGTTCTGAAGCACTTCTAGAGTCCTCTTTCCCTCTAACCCAAGCTTTTCCCTGACCATGGCTAAATCCTCCATATAAGACACCCATACCCTCTTAACTATGGCCTCTGGTTCTATGCCCACATTAAAGATGCCCTTACAGCCCATCCACATTCTGTTCATCTATTAAGTGCTTGCTCTACTCACCTCCTGTGCAGAGCTTTCTCCATATACCCTCACCACCCTAAAATTTCCTTATAGCTGAATTACTTGTAGTATATATTCTAACACCTCTTTAATTTTTTCATGAATGCAATTCTTGCTTTCTCCACTCCACTGTTATTTTTTTAAAACATATCTTTATTGATTTCAGAGAGAGGAAAGGAGGGGGAGAGAGAGAGATAGAAACATCAACGATGAGAGAGTCATTGATTGGCTGCCTAGCCCGCAACCCAGGCATGTGCCCTGACCGGGAATCAAACCCCGATCTCCTGGATCCTAGGTCGATGCTCAACCGCTGAGCCATGCCCGGCCGGGCTCCACTCCACTGTTAGATCTCTGAGGGCAGCATTGGGTTTTCTATTTCTGATATGCCCCACAGTAAACCCATGAAAAGTGTTGAATGGCTACCAGATGTCAGAAGAGCAAGAGCTGAAGTTTCTCAGAACTGGCAGAAGTGGTGGCAGTCTACATGGTGCAACTGGATGTGACAAAGAAGACCTCCTTGTCCAAAATATTTCCCTTGCCAGGGCCAGGTGCTCCAACATCACTAATCCATGTCTGTATCTTAAGCTTTGTCTTTTTTCTATAACCCTTTCTAAAAATGTAAATACTCATAGGATCCTTATAAGATGAAATAGGCAGCAAGATTCAGGATGGGAATATGTGAAACAGTAGTGGAAAAAGTGCCAGAGTTTCAATTCCTGGCTCTTCCTTTAACTCCCATGGAGAACTTTCATGAATCACAACCTCACTGTGTTTCTCTCTATTAAAAGACATATTATAATAATTCCCAGCATCCCTTCTGGCTTTAACCTTCTATGATGCTACAAATGAATCAAATAATGGAAATTCAAGGACACCATCAGGTAGCTATGAAAATAGTTCTTGCTTGATAACAGTCTCTTATGCCCTGAGATTGTTGTTTGGTACAACCAGCTCAGAAATCAATTTTGACAACATTTATTGAAAACTTAAAGAGGTTTGCATTCTTTGATTCAGTAATTTCATTTCTGTAAAATCATTAAAAATACAGCAAAACTTTGTGAATAAAGACTTTAAATACAGTGATATTTCTAATAATAAAAACAGAAGCAGCCTAAATGCCAAATCATATGGAAAAGTTTAAGTAAACTGGATATTTATTCACTTGATTATCAAGTAGCATTTAAAAAAATAACACAACAGGGAAAATACTTATGCTATTAGGATAAAATTGTTAAGATATAGAAAATTGCATGTATAGTATTTTCACAACTATGTAAAATAAACAAAATCATAAGAAAAGTATGCATAATAGATAGAGAGGAAACAATAAAATGGTGGGATTTGGGTATGAATTTGTCCTGAATTTTCTAATATGAGCATATAGTTGTTTTATAATAGAAACTATACTATTTATATGAAATACTCTGTTTAACAGAATTCAATATGCTATAAATTGTAAGATGGATGCTGATTTTATGGACAATAAAAATGTCAGTAAGTTATCTCAGACCCTCAGACTGCCCAACTTCAGTCCTACTAAAGAGTGACCTAAAGAATGGTGAACTCTGCCACTTTTACCTATATAAATTTGGACAAATCACTTAACTTTTCTGAACTTCTATTTACTATTTACTCCTAGCAAAAATAGAGGTTATGTGCATATATACACAACCCAAGGACATGGACAATGGTGGGGAGAGGGACTGGGGAGGGGGAAGGAACGGGGTGGAATGGGTCATTGGGGAGAAAAAGGGTCATCTGTAATATTTTAAACAATAATAAAATTTAAAAAAAAAAAAGTCCAAAGAAAAAAAAATAGAGGTTAATTACACAATACAGCTTAGAACAAAGCCTGGCTCATAGTAAGCACTCAATATAAGTTAGCTATTACTGGTTGTAATAATACTGTTAAGTTTTCACTTAATTCTGATAGAAAAGAAAGATGAATAGAGAAAACTTAACAGCAAGAGGGTTTTTGTTTTTGTTTTTTGTTTGTTTGTTTTTTGGTGTGCCAAAATATGAAGATGATGATTTGGATGTTGTGTCTACATCCATAAAATTACTTCTTTAATTTTTACATTTTACTTAGTTAATGAAAACGAAATCATGATATGAAGGAGGGGGAACTCTAAATAGCAAAGGCCAGAGAACAGGTTCCAACTGTATATTTATTGTAAAAAGACTTACTGTTCTATGTAGAGGAAAAAGCATGGTGTTTAGGTAAGTGGAGATTAGTCATTTAAACTCTGTAGGATTAGAAGGGGCTTCCCCAAGCATTATTCTCCTCCTTAGCACTATTTCCAGGAACTAACAATTGTATTCCTTGACATACGTGGATTATAACAAAACTACCTGTTTGAACACTTACACTTAGGAAATTGATTATATCTTAACGTCTCTCCCCTGCCCACAAAAGATTTGAGACGGCTACATTTAAAGATAAAATGGAGAGAGCCAAAGCAAGGAACAAGATCCTGCTAATAACAGAATTTGAGAAAAATGTTATATATTGTATCAAAGGAAGAGAAAATAGTGAGGCTCTTTCATTGCCTGGAAAGCCAGTGGAAAAAATGACATCAAAGTAAAATCAAACTGTACTGTACACATACACACGCACACACACACACACACACACACAATTCCAGCAGGCAACATGGGCTGCCTAAATTCTCATGTGCACAGAATGAATACTGAGCAATCTTAATTGCTACTGGACATTAAAAACAGTCTCTTAGGATTTTTATCCTAGAGTGTTTAAAGAACCACCTAGATTCTTTAAAGAATTATTGTACCATGTTTGGAAATTCTTGCAATCCAGTGTTTCTAGAAATAAAAAAAATATATATAGTTACCACCTACCTTTTAAGAAAGAGCAAAGAGAGTCAACATAGACATAACAAGTAAAATATACCTAATTTAATCACAGGAAGGCATTAAAAAGTAATTCCACAATAAGAATAAAATGAAAGGTAAGAACAGCACATTGTACTGAGTAACAATCAACACTACATTATGAAGAAAATCACCTGCTGAACCAATGTAATTTTTGTTGGTAACAGATGACAAGCTTAATGTATTTGAGGTAGCAAGCAACATAATATGTATTGAACTTAGAAATCTCTTTATTCTGCTCCTGGCTATGACCTACTCATTAACTAGCTTGAAAAATATGGTTCAGATCATATACAATTGCCACTACAGGATGATATTGACAAACTTGTTTTTGATAGTTCAGTAAGAACCAGAGGCAGGGAAGCACACTGTTGTTTTTCTCAAGGTACTGACCTAAAACTGATGCTACTTAATATGTTAATCAATAATGCATTGGGTGGAAAAGAAAATATGCCTGTTAATTAAAGGAAAATATAGTAAGGAAGATTTTTAACTCCAGAGATAAGAAATTACATGATAGATGGTAGCTATTTTTAACCTCCACCTCCAATAGCAAAAGAAAATAGATCTAGAAGAATATAGATTGATAGGCAGAGGAAGATAAGACACTAGTCTTTGACACATATTATCTTTTAGGATAAGTCAAAAAGGAAGTCATAGAGAGTTAAGGTGGGAGAGCAAACAAATGATGGGGATCTCAGAGAAGGAGTTATTTATAGATACACAGATCAGGGCGGCTAGTAGAAAAGGCTGAAAAGTCATTTACAAATATAACTGCAGGTCAGAATCTGATGGCGATGTGTGACTAGCAATCTATATGCCTGCTGGGAAAAAAGTAGACCAGACCACAAATTGCTAAATATATCTTAGGAGTATGTTTAAAGCAACCACTCAGCAAAAAAGGTAAAATAATCAGCTAAAATGGATATCATTCATCATGACAATTTTTCCTCTCAGGGTATACAGTTAAGAAATTGAATGTGGATGGAGCCTTGATGGACACTACCACGAAAGAACATATAGGATACTCAGAAATGAAGAACATTAAACAAAATGTAGTATAAGAATGCTTTTAACAAACCAAAAACCATGATAGAAGGCTCCAGGGGGTGATGAGAGAAGTGTGAAGCAATTCTATGCCTACAAGAATGAATTATATCATTATCAATACTTGGGAAGAAAGAAGGGAGCAAGAAGTAGGATTGGCTGAAGTGACAATTCCCCACATCTCTGGAAAGCAACTTGGAATGAATTTACAAAAGTTCAAATCTAGCCAGGTCACAAAGCTCTAGTGACAAGTATTAAAATGTATATGACTGTGTGTAAGTGCAATTTGAAAAGCCCTAAAGTAAGAAAGGACACAAAAGGTGAAGAATAAACCATTCTTCAATTAGTTAAGGCAACAAAGGAGGCTAAAGAAAAGAAAAACATGATTTTCTAGCCAACCCTCTTGCTTTTCACCTCAAGCCCTCACATGGTCCCTTGGAGAGCTACTGCCAGATGACAGCCAGGAAAAACTTGTAATGAAAGCCAATTCTGTGGGCTTAAAAAAGAATCAAATTAAGACATATTAGGAGCACAGTTGTTAATCTCCATCTCATGTAGGTCATAGCTTTTTTATTTGTTATTGAGAATTATCTGGGCACCTGTGAAACTTTGAGATGAGAAATTATAACTTCTCTAATCCTAGTATTATCTTTTTAAATAAATTTATTTTTAAATTTTATACCGGGATAGTATTACACTAAATGAAATAAGCCAGTAAGAGAAAGACAAATACCATATGATTTCACTTATATGTGGAATCTAATGAACAAAATAAACTAACAAAATAGAAAAAAATCGATATAAAGAACTGACTGACAGCTATCAGAAGGGAGAGGGTTGGAGGGCTGGGTTAAAAAGGTAAATTTTATAATACATTAATACCTGCTCATTATTAAAAATATAGAGAGCCCTGCCCAGTGTGGCTCAGTTGGTTGAGCATCATCCCATGCACCAAAAGGTTGCCCGTTGGATTCTTAGTCTGGGCACATGATCCGGTTGCAGGCTCGATCTCCAATAGGGGGCATGCAGGAGGCAATCGATTGATGTTTCCTTCTCACATCAATGTTTCTCTCTCTCTCCCTCTCCCTCTCCCTTCTTCTCTCTCTAAAAATCAGTAAAAAAATCTCTTTAAAAACTTCCAGGAGAGAGAAACAAGATGGCAGCGTAGATAACAGCTGCACCCGCCTCCCACGACCACATCAAAATTACAACTAAAATACAGAACCACCATCACTCAGAGCCTCCTGAAATCTGGCTGAACAGAAGCCCTACAAACAGGGAACTGAAGAAGCACCGAGACCAGTAGGAGGGGCGGAGACGCGGGCAGATTGGGGCTGAATGGGAGACGAGGCCGCAGGCCCACACCCGGTGCTGTGGTTTAAACCTGGGAGGGAATCTCGGTGGTGGAGGTTTCCCGGAAGAGTGAGGGGTCCCAGCCCCACAGCAGGCCCCCAGCCCAGGGCTCCAGGCCAGGAAGAGACATCCCCACAACTCTGGGCTGTGAAACCAGTGGGGACTGTCCCTGAGGGTCATGGAGGCTGCGGGAGCCCCAGCAGCTCTTCTTAAAGCGCCTTTGCACTGCCTCACTCGGATTCACTCCCTCTGAGCCCCAGCGCTGGGCAGCAGCTTGAAAGGAACCTGGGACATTTGGGGAGGAACTAAGTTGCCTGAAATTGGGGCGAGAGGTGGAGGAGCGGCTTTCTCCCAGGCAGAAGAGCTGGCAGAGGCCATTGCTCCTTTGGTGAGTCCTCCCCATACACAGCCAACAGGCAGGCACCATATTTGAATCACCAGCACCTGACTCACACCTTTGGCCCCGCCCCGTGATTCCTGGAGGCCCCGCCCTTCCCCACCTGCAAGCTCATCCAGGCCATTTCCAGGGGCTTTTCTATGCAAGTGGCCTCTCAAGCCTCATGCTTAGGACTTTCCTAAAATCTCTCAAACAAGCAGCAGCAGGCCCCATACAGCTTGATAAGCGGCCCCATGCCTGGCACTATCAGCAGCCTGCATTGGCTCATAGCTTGGCATCTGCTGGACAACGCCAAGCCCAGCACAAGGAGCAGCCAACTACGGTTTACTGTGTAGCTCATGCTGGGTGGCCCTGGGCAAGGCACTGGCACAGGCTGACTTTCCACCTCCCGGGAGGCCCCAGAGACAGTGCATCTGGTGATCAGACCTGACCACATTGGATTACAACCCTACCACATCCACGAGTGACACTCAAGGGGCTCACTTGGTGAACACCAAAGCTCCACTGAAGTAAATCCTGATCCATAGAGGTGTCTCCAGCACAGCAGCTCTTTGGCTGTAGTTGCAGCTGGTCCTCACAGCTGATTGGCCTGGGGGTCAATTCCTCCCAGGGATGCCAACAGCAACCAAGGCTCAACTACAACAGGACAGTGCACACAGACCACAAAGGTGAGCACCTAGAAGGCCCAGCTCAGGTGACTGGGGAGGCTGAGCCTCTGGACTCTACAGGACACCTACTACACAAAGCCACTCTACAAATTCCAAGAGACATAGCAGCTCTACCTAATACATAGAAACAAACACCTGGAAGCAGCCTAAATGTGGAGGCAAAGAAACATGTCAGAAAAGAAAGAACAGAAGAAATCTCTAGAAGAGGAACTAAATGAAATAGATCCAAGCAAGTTAACAGATACAAAGTTCATAATTTTGTTTATAAGGATGTTTAAGCAGACAATTATGGAAATAATGAAGAAAATCGATAACCTAACAGACTACCAATTTGAAATGAAGGCTACAGGAACTGAAATGAAGAATAATTTACAGAGAATCAACAGGAGAGTAGAGGACGCTGAGAATCAAATCAGCAATTTGGAACATGAGGAAACAAAAAACACCCAACCAAAAGAGCAAAAAGAAAAAAGAATCCAGAAATATGAAAATAGTATAAGGAGCCTCTGGGACAACTTCAAGAGGCCCAACATTCATATTATTGGGGTGCCAGAAGGGGAACAAAGAGACCAAGAAATTGAAAACCTATTTGAAAAAATAATGACAGAAAACTTCCCCTACCTGGGGAAAGAAATCGACTTACAAGTCCAGGAAGCACAGAGGGTCCCAAACAAGAAGAACCCAAAGAGGCCCACAGAAAGACACATCATAATTAAAATGCCAAAGGTTAAAGACAAAGAGAGAATCTTAAAAGCAGCAAGAGAAAAGCAGTTAGTTACCTACAAGGGAGCACCCATATGACTGTCAGCTGATTTCTCAACAGAAACTTTGCAGGCCAGAAGGGAGTGGCAAGAAATATTCAAAGTGATGAAAAACATGGAACTACAACCAAGATTGCTTTACCCAGCAAAGCTATCATTTAGAATTGAAGGTCAAATAAAGAGCTTCACAGACAAAAAAAAGCTAAAGGAGTTCACCACCACCAGACCAGCAGTACAGGAAATGTTGAAGGGTCTTCTTTAACAAGAAGCTAATGAACAGAAGAATCTGACCAACTAAATAGATCCAGAGACATTGGCGCAGGCAACAGATGATTGTATTTCAGAGGAAAGAGGGAAGGGGGTGGAGGGTGGGAAGAGATTAACCAAAGAAGTTATATGCATATATGCATAACCCATGGACACAGTTAATAATGGGGTGAAGGCCTGGGGAGGAGGTGGGAGTGAGGTGGAGGGGGTTAATTGGGGGGCGAAAATGGGACACCTGTAATGCTCTCAACAATAAAGAAAATTTAAAAAAAACAAAAAACTTCCATATTCTGTGGTACTGATATGCCAGTTTATTTAACCACCAGCCTAATTGATAAACAATTAGATTGCTTCCATCTTTTCTGGCATAAACAGTACTGTTATGGTATCTTTATACACACAAATTTGGGCACACATTTATGTATTTCTATAGAAGAGGATACATTCCTAATAGTGAAATTTCTTGGCAAAGATATTAGAAGTTTTGATAGAAGCTGCCAAATTGCCATCCAGAATTGCCGTTACAATTTACTCTCAAGAGTATATAAGAATATGTCTTTCCATACACCATCAACAACCCTGAATATTGTCTATTTTTTCTCCTATCTGAGGCAAAAAAGCTATCTTTTTGTTTGGATCTGCATTTCCCCACTAGGGACTTTTCTGCATTAGCCAGTGAGATTGAGTACCTTTAAGCGTGTTAATTAGCCATTTATATTTCTTCTATAAATTGCTTGTTCAAAGACCTTTATTAACTTGGGTTTTGGTTTGTTTTTCTTTTTCTTTATTGGTTTGTATGAGTTCTTGTTACATTATAGATATTAACCCTTTGTCATATGTGATATATTTTCTTCTAGACTGTCACTTGCCTTTATCTTTTGTAACAACTTAAAATTATCTTTGCTTAAGAGATACCATGAAGAAAACCAACAATTTTAGAAAATTTCATCATTAAACTAAGTTTTATTTTGAACAGAATAAAATTTACCCCATTTTACTCTCTCTGTTACCTATATATAGCTAATCTTTCTCACCAGTACATAAATGAAAACCAAGTCAGGTTTTACCTGTTGAGGTATGCATTTTTTTCTAGAGCACTTAAAGATACTGCACAATCACTTTGAATACTATCTTTTATGAAACTTTAGCCAGGCCCTTCATATGACATGCCTACCTTTAGGAACCATGCTGCTAACAGGTACTATGAATCCATCTGCTACCATTAAGCCCCAAACAGAAGAGACAGTAACACTAACTTGAATTGAGACTCTTGTGCCATCTCAGACCACTGTTATTTCACTGTCTTGTACAAGACTTAGATGGCATAAAGTAAATGAACCTCATAACCCAGGTCTCAAGACAAAAGTTCATGATTAGAGGGATAAAACTCTGTATCCCATTCCACCCCTAAACCCATTGAGCATGTCTAGTGGCAACAGAAGCTGTTGTATAAAAAGTGCCAATTTACACCACAGTTTATTAGCTTGCTGTATAACTAACAAAACAACTCATAATTAGCTGACAGATTTACAAATTGCATACCTGATACCCATCACAAGGATTTCAGAACCAAGTATGGCTGTAAATAGGTTTTCTTCATTCTCAAACACTGCAGATAATATTTTGGTAAAACATTCAAATTCCCTGGCTCTCTTCCACATTTGCTATCTTCCTGATACTTAGTGCCCATATGGAAAAACAAGAAAGCTGAATATTTAGAAGGCCTGAATTCCCCCTATTGGAGTGTACACCATGTGCACAGTCACTGCACCATCTTGTGGCCATACTTGTAAACTGCACATCACTTACCGAGATCCTCTGCTGAAACCTTGTAAAAGGTCCATTACCACCTTGTCTTATCTTTTTCTCATCCTAGCCACAAAATTGGAAAGGAAAAGCTATGCTAGCAAAAGCAATGTCCCAATGTGCTTCTCTCTCCCCCCTCCTCACCTCTCTCTCTCTCTATGCACATATCCTGTTAGACCTGTCTCATTGCCTCAACCAGCTGTAAGGATTCAATCAGAAAATTTTAAAATCAGATACAGGGACTTCCAGAATAAATTCTTCACAAACGTAGTATTTTCTTTCATCACCAGTGTCACCTACCCTGAATATCAAGTCAGTTTGATTTTTGAACAACTCCGATATAATATTTTATAGTCCCTGAACAATTATTAAGAGGCACAGGTAGCCACATACATTTTGCTTCATCAGCAAAACGACCCAAGAAAAGGCTCTCATTAAAAACAACAGCAACAATTAGACAACAATCAACTTAATTACTACAGAAAAAAATCACCTTATCAGCTCAGTAGAATGATAATGTGATGTGATATGATGATGTGACTTACTTAAATGTTTGGAACAAAGCACACTGAGGCTGATTCAATTCAACAGGCAACTCCAACGCACTCAAGCAGGTTTGATGCAAACAGGTTATTGTTTTCTACTGTAAAAGACTGAGGAGTTGATAGCTTATAGGCTCTAAAGAGTGAGGCTGAGTCAAGGTCATTGTGTTGGCTTAATGAGCCCACTTTTCTAGGCTAAACTAAATTTCCCAGTATCCCCTTTCCTGTATGTTCTGGTTAGAGTGGTTCACAAGAGAGATTCTTGTGGGAGATTTGGAGGACAGAAATGAAGCAGCAAACATGTTGCAACTCACATACCTTGTGGCCTATCTTCTGGCTCACCTCATTGGTATGAGGACCTGCTTTGGCTGCAGCTGCTCCATCTTACCCTGTATCTTCCTTCAACTTCTCCAATGTCTGGACCAGGTGTGTACATATTTAGCTATGTGACAAAGTGTTCTGGCCTCTACAAGATAGCCATGCCATCAAGGCAAAGGCATCAAGTACTGGCATGGGTTGATGGGCATCAGTCTATCCTCTTGAATTACACTGTGTTCTTGTTTTCTCCACTTTACACAAATGTTCCCTTCCCAACTGCCTGCCCTGCAGATTTCAAGCTTCAGCATCCAAAACAAAGACCACTGCCCTGCAGAGATGGCTTAACCAGCTCCCACACTTGTGTGGGCAGATCTCTGAAACAAATGTCTTTATAGATAGATATATATCATTGTGTTCTGCTTCTCTGATTGAACCCCTAACTGGTAGAGTCACATTATGGATGGGCCACACACAAAGAAAAGCCACTATGTCACAAACTGCCCTTGAAGTTAGTGCAGTTTTTCCAAGAATATAATTCCGTTAAGAAAGTCTCAAATTTCCTCAATGGAAACATTTAATCCAAATACATAGATCTTGTGTATCCACTATGGGCAAGCTAATAAATGGGAGACAGAGAATGTTTAAACAGCACACTTTGACCCTAAAGAATATATTTATAGTTCAGTAAGGGAGATAAGGTAAGCACACAAAAAATAAAACTCAAAACAATGTATTACAACCTTTTAAGAGAGGTTCAGAGTGTTGTCAGGTTATCTATCTGACCAAGGACCAATATCTAACCATGTATAGAAATGATCACAGCCCGGCAGGGCATGCATGGCTCAGCGGTTTCAGACGATCGGGGTTCAGTTCCCAGTCAGGGCACATGCCCGGGCTGTGGGCTCGATCCCTAGTCAGGGGTGTGGAGGAGGCAGCCAATCAATGACTCTCTCATCATTGATGTTTCTGTCTCTCTCTCCTTCTCCTTTTGTCTCTCTGAAATCAATAAAGATATGTTTTAAAAAAAAAATGACCACAAACTTCCTGCTTCATCACCTCTAAGGATATGCCAACTGCTCTTAAATTTTTCAAAGTATATAAATCAGGTAGAACAACATCTTAACTAGTTACATAAAAGGCTATTTATTGCTGAGAGAGAGCTCCTAGAGAGGAGTTGTCAGGTTGGGAAGCTGCCCAAAGCTAGGAGCCACAATGCTGTTGTCATGTGCATTAGGGCCTGGGAAGTAGTGGTCTGAGTGAATGGCTGAGTTGGGCATTCCCTGCTGTCAGCATCTGCCATAATCTGAAGAACTAGCAGGTGAAGGACTGATGTTAGCATACTGATAGTCCAGGTCTGCCTGTAGAGGAAAATCCAAGATAGAGATCATAGAGATCAGGGCTGATTCTTTCCATTACAAGTAACCCTTTATGACAAAAACCTCTACAACAGAATTCATTTAAACATACACCCATCATTCATTCAGTCAGTCAATAAGCATGTATTGAGTATCTAAAATGTAGTTCCTCTCCCTCCTGAGACTCTGCCTCTTTGCATAACAAGTTCCTTCTGGTCTTTCATGTTGCAGTTTAAATGTCACCTCCAAGAGTAGCTTTTCTTGTTCACCCTAAATATTGCCTCTCTGTTACCCTTTGTATTTTCCTCTATATATTTCCTTCATGGTACTTAGCATGGTGTGGCATTATAAGTGACTTGTAAGATATTTTGATTAATGTCAGTTCCCAATGCTAGACTGTAAGCTCCATGAAATCCAGTATGATATCTCTTTTATTCAAATCTAAATACCAGTATGAGAATATATCCTTGTATGGAGTAGGTTAAATACTCAGTAAATATTTGTTGAATGAATTAATAAATGAGTGATTGACTACCAAGGCACTGGAACTGTGAAGATGACCAGGACAGGCCACATTCTTGCTTTCCTGGAGCTCACAGTCTACTGGGGGAAGTAAACAGGCAACCATAAGAATGAATGATAGAAAAGACCTCAGACAGCCTTACTCATTACTGCCCAAAAATATGCCTACCCTTATCAACTTTTCCAAAGTGTATGTAAATCAAAGATGGCAAGATCCTAAACATCCACACAAAATACTATTTACTGTGCTGGGATGAGTTCTGAGATGGGCATTTACGTAAAGACTGAGGGGAGCGCAGAAAAGAGGAGACTAAATCCAATTTGGAGGTCAGGGAAGACTTGCCAGAGTGGTGACATCGAAGCAGAGTCTGATAGAGGAGCAGGAAGTAACAATGCTAAGAGAGTATATTTATGTGTATGTGTGTGTGTATGTGTGTGTGCGTGTGTGCGCGTGTGTATGTGCATTACTGGGTGGGAGAGAATGCAATGATAATAGAGAAGCAACAGTGAGGGGGCTAAGGAATAGCATTGAAGGCAAAGAGAGCAGCATGTGCAAAATGCCTAGAGGTGCAATGAGGGATGATGGGGAAACTCAAATAGCTCTTCCTGGCTGGTGAACGGAGTGTGAGGAGAAAGTGTTGAGAGATGACACAGGCAAATCAGCAGAGGCTAGATCATGAGAGGCATTTGGAATGACACTCAAAGATATTCACTGACTGTGCTTTATTTACAAAGATTTCATTTTGTTGGTTATATACCACCAAGGATTAAAATTGAACACATGAAATAATGCTAAAATTTAGTACTAGTACTAAAGATAATCAGTTTCCAGAACAAAAACTGAAACATATGGACTGACAATGGTACTGAATAAAAGAAATCATGAGTACAGAGCTGATTGCACCATGTGCATCTGCTAAATAGTAATTCCTAGTATTGTTGAGAATAAATAGGCACTGTTTTCATCTATCAAAAAAGGGTATCTGCCAACTTTATATAAATGTTACTATGTCCAACAAAGTACCCACCATGTATAAAACACAGCACTGGACCCCATGATGGGAGACTGGGAGGAAAAATGTAAAGCAAAAAGAAAGAAAGAAAAGGAAAAAAATCTAGTTTCTGCGGGGATTTTAAGTAAAAATGTTTCCTTTTAATGACAGAGAATCCAATTACTCTGTAACTTATCAGAATGCAATGAATGGAGTTGGGAAGAATGTAAAACATTACCAAGGAAAACAGTGTAGGTGTTCCATAAAATTTACTGAATGAATAAAACATATTAGTCAAAAATAATTCTTTCTGGGCTAGAAATGTTTACCTGTATTAATCCAATCAAATTGCAAAGCACCAGAACTCTGTTCTAAAATGCTTTATGTGTTTTAAATTCACTTAGTCATTACCACAAATCCATGGTGTAAGTACTATTATAATTTCCATTTTACAAATGAGGAAAGTTAGGCTCAGAAAGATGAAGTCATTTACCCTAAGTCATACAGCTAATAAGGGGTTCAGCCAGGATTATGAACCCAGAAGTAGGAATCTCAAAAAAAGTTCTACTTTAGGCTGGAGGCCAACATGCAATGGAATGGAGAGAATGCAAAAGAAAATGGAAGTGCTGAAAATCTTTCATTAAAACATTAGTGTAGCCCGGCCAGGCGTGGCTCAGCGGTTGAGCATCGACCTGGGATCCAGGCAATCAGGGTTCGATTCCCGGTCAGGGCACATGCCCGGTTGTGGGCTTGATCAGTGACTCTCTCATCATTGATGTTTCTGTCTCTCTCTCTCCCTCTCCTTTCCTCTCTCTGAAATCAATAAAGATATATTTTTTAAAAAATTAAAAAAATAAAACATTAGTGTAGTGTTGTGTATGCCAGACCCAGGGAGATCTGCAATGGGATCTCAGTTCTGCCACTAATTCCCTGTGTGACTTTAAGCAAGTCACTTGCCCTTTCTGGGCCTCAAGGTAAACCTGTAAAATGGGCGAAGGAGGGCAGAAAGGTGATATGGGTTTGCCTGACAGTGTTAGAGCTGAAAGAAGTTTTTAAAAATGCTTTCAAGTTTTTCCAAAAGACTTTTGTTGCTCCAGATACATCTTACCCACCAACTATGGAGACCATATCCCCTCCAATTTACAGAAGTACAGTGTATATATAGATTGATCTCTAATATATATTGGCAATATATAAAGTATTGAGGGCCCAACTCAGACTGAAGGCCAAAACCATTTTGTTGAATATTAAAAATATTCTCTAATGCCCCAGAGTTAAACCAGGAATTATGCCTGTGGAAAACAATGCACAGAGCTATTGATCAAAAATCCTGACACCAAGGGCCAAGGTTGACTGCTTCCATTTATGAGACCTAGAAGAATATTTATGGAGCTAATAATCCTGGGCTCAAAGGTCAGGCAATCTCAGGCTGCCTCTCCAAGTGCAAAGGTATTAGGCATTACCTTCCAAGAATGTGGCCTGGGTATCTGTGGATCAGCAACAAGTGTTGAGTAAGTTTAAATCCAAAGAACCTGAAGAAGTCAGTTACTTTGTGAGTATCCTTAATTGGGAAAGAAACTATTGTTAATTAAATTTCAAAGAAGCCAGAAATGGTTTCCTAGCTTGTCTATATCAGGAGCTCAAGGTCCTCTATGACTATATCTTATTCTGAAGGAAGCTTCTGCTATAGAAGAGAACTCCATTTGGGATAAAGCAAAGGCTTTAGAGTCAAACAGTCCTGGATGTGAAACTCAGACCCTCCACTTACTAATTGTGTAGCCTGGGACACACCTCTCTGAACTTCAATTTACTTCTCTGTATAATAGGAGCTAATAAAACTTCCTTGTCGGCATTTTTAGAAATAATGAGATAAAGCTTCTTTTAGAGATACATACATAATGAAACATTTACAGATGATGCCTGAAGATTACTTCATAATATTACAGATTGTAAGGAAATAAATAAAGACATAGATTAAACATGATTGGCCAAAAGTTGATAATTGCTGAAGCTAGGTGATAGAGAAATGGTGGTCCATTCTATTCTCTCTACTTTTGTAGAGATTTGAATCATCCCGCAATAAAGTGTTTTAAATAATGCATAAAATGAAGAGATTGAGCTCTGGAGTTCCAGCTAGGTTTGATATGAGCTCCTGCCTCTAACTGAATTATTAGGCAAGTTAATTAAGCTCCTCTGAGTCTCAGCATACTCCTCTTTTAAACATTGGAATAATTATTCCTGCCTCACAAGGTGGTTGTAAAGATTAAATGAAGTTATGCATGTAAAGGACTTAGTACAGTGTCTGAGATATAATACAATTTCACAAAATATTAGCTGTTGCTATTGTCCTTGTCTGTCATTATTATTACTAATTATTAATTATTATTATATGAAGAGCCCAGAAGAGCAGTTGGCATGCAGTAGATGTTTAATAAATAGTATTGATCATCATTATAATTATCTTCAGTATCACCGGGAGTCAAACTCTTCATATCTGGTCAGAATGCAGTGTTAAACTGAGCTCCCGATTTTACCAGAATGTTGGCAGATATGGGTATTAAAGTCTACTGGGTGAATAAAAACTGTTTTTCCTTACTAGAGTGGGACTGTTATAACTTTCTCCAGCAGCTTAACTACAGAAATGTCCACCCAAATGCAGGACCAACTAAGTACCTCAAGTTGAGCTGTCGAAGCCTCCTCTACAGAGCTTCTGTGAACAAGAGACAGTTGAAGATTATAGACAACTGGAGACAGGCAATTCTACCAGGGGGTTTTATTTATGGGGCTTTGGAGCAGGGCTCTTGGCCCTGAAAAAGGGACACAGCTGGGAATCACTTTTGTAATAAAGCCTTCTCAGATCTCCTCTCCTGGCTTCCTGCTTCATTAAGCCTGACTCACAATAAAGTGCTCAATGCAGGTTTGTCAAGTGAATGGACTACAGAACAGAATCAAGTTACCAGAAGCTGGACAGTGGGTTCATAAGTCAAAGCTGGTGAAATAAATGCCTCCAGACTCAGGATGAGCGTGTTTCCAGAGTCTGAATCTGGCCTAGCCACCACATGGGGCATGGTAGCTAAAGGTATGGGAATCAAGCAGGTGATGAGAGTAGAACTTCCAGTGTGACCTGAATGGCACATTTGTCATCATGCCTCATGGAGGTTCCACCAGCTTGAACTGTATGCATCTTGGGTTGGCTTCGTATGCTCTGAACAGACACATTCAGGGTGGAAACTTTCACCTGCTTTACTTGCTTGCTCTAATTTGGTAGCTACTTGCTTTTGACCCAAGGCTTATTAGAGTTCATTAAAACTCTATTAAGATGGCAATCAGCCTACGTAAGATTTTATATATAACCTGTTAGTATCAATGCTACCTCAAAAACTCCTATTCAAATTCATTTTGGGAGGCCCATGCCTGGGACAGGGAGTAAAGAACTTTAGCCTGAAGCAAAGGTTCAAGTAGGGTGACATTCAACAGAAAGTCTGGGATGAGTGTCGGGTTCAGATTTTAGAGACCTTTGTGCATTTAGCTGAGAGTGAACTTTCGTTTGCAGATAATAGAGAGCCCCCGATGCGTCCTGAGGACAGTGAGGTAATTAGACCTATGATTTAAACAAGTAACTCTCAAATTTACCTAAGCATCTTAGAGTCTCACCAAAAACACAGAACCTCTCACTTTGCACCTGAGATTTGGATTCAGAACCTTTGCACTGGGGCACATGGAATCTGCATGTTTAAACAAATACATCAGGGAGGATTATGAGGCTACAAGTCCATAAATTAGGTTTCAAGATGCAGATTTAGGAAGATGAATGTGGTGGTTCATAAGCTGAGAACTGGAGAATGGTTAAAAAAGTATTGTGACCATGCAGGGGGGCAACAGAGAAACCTGACTTACAGTGGGAGTGCTCGAAATCAAAACAATGTCCCCCATGTAAAGTTCCTGGGAGTCTGGAGAAAACATGGGCACTGGGGAGCGATGGGAAACTACTGATGCCTGTTATGTCAAGCTCATTCTTGATAAATCCTATTCATCTAGACTAGTCACTGCTGAGGCTCCTTATTTAACCTTCCTCCCTACCTGTGTAGCTTTGTGAAGCTGTATCCGGCCTCTTAAGTCAAATTCAGGAGTCTTTGCCATGTAATCCCAAGGACCTTGAGGGGCACAGGATCCTGCTCTAGCTAGTTTCAAGGACAGAAGACCTCTTTTCAGGCCTGAGGCAAAGAACACTATTGTGTTTTAATTAATCCATGAAAAGGCTGGTTAGGATTGGCTCCAGCTGGCTGGTTCAGTCCTACAAAGCTATGGTATAGCACTCTTTCTAGACTTGACACATCCTCTCAGGTCCTCTTAAGTCACATGAAATCCAGTGGAGCATTTTTAAGTCACAAAAACTGTTAAACTTTTCTTAAGCCCAGTTAGGCACCATTAAATCTTACCAAGTTTAGTGAAGTCACAAGATTTAACCAGGCATAATGAGGATAGAATTTATACAACTTAATGACACTTGATGAGGATTATTGAACCGTATCCTGCCTTTAAGGCAACAACATCAAAATTTTAAAATTCAAATGGCATAGAAGAAAACTATTTTTCCTTTTCCTTTTTTTTTTAAAGTGAAGTGAGCTATCTGAATTTACAAGCCTTGTGTGTTCCCTTCCCTGAGGGTCCTTCGTGACTGCTAATCTGATAAATTATTATGTGTTAACTTTTAATGGGTTACTCTCCTTCTTACCTCCTAGGTGGCATATATGCATTTTAATAAGGTCTTCTGGACAGGCTGCTTTCACCCAGAGTAAAAACTTGGAGTGTGGAAATTCCAGGCACCAACCTAGACCTGCGAGGGAAGCAGTTAGACCTTTAGGACCCTCTCAGATCTATTACACAAACAAGCCCATCGTACTCTGGCAATGCTAGGTAGAGAGTTGGGTAGAAAAGGAAGGAGGCTGGTGGTGAATCATCTTTGGTTAAGTGAAATAAACTAGACCCCAAATCAGCCAGGGACATCAGATAGGGCATTTTCATTGCTGGAGAGAGTATCAGTGACTCACTTGACATTTTGTGGATTAGATATTTCAGAATATTTCTGTCACTATCTACATTCAAATGGGTCTTTATACATTTAATTATGTCAAATTTGTTTTATCTATCTAGTATTTTTAGAAAAGATCTATAATTAGTTACAATAAGACATATACTACTTTTTGCTTACTTTCTTGCCAATAATTTCAATTCTTGATCTCAGAGTCGGTCTTGAGCTATTAAAGACATGAGCATTCATTAGACACCTAGCCTTCATACTACTAATAATAATCATAATAACAATACTATCAAACACATATAAGGCTTATTCTGTGTCAAGCACTGTTCTAAGTGCTTTACAAATATGAACTCATTTAATTCTCATATCCCTCTGAAGTTGAAACTATTATTTTCTCCATTTACAGGTGAGGAAACTGAGGCATGGAGAGATTAGTGACTTTCCTAAGGTCACAAAGCTGGTAAATGGTGGATGGAGCTGGGATTCAAACCCCGAAGTATGGATCCAAGGCCAGCACTCTCAACCTATAACATCAGCAGTACTCAGTTGGGGGCTTAGGGTAAACTATCCATTATATTCCAGTTTTATAGAACAACCATGATATACTTTTGATCTTTTTTTAAAAAAGGAAATTGAGTAACAATGACAACATGGTTTCATTTTTGCTATCAATATTATGTATGTGTGTGTGAGAGAGAAAGAGACAGAGAGAGAGAGAGAGACAGGGAGCAGGGGGAGGGAGAGGGATGGTTGAGAGTAGGAGGGATACTAGATTTCAATGTGAATAAGACCAAGGAGGTCTAGAAGCAATCACATAATTACACTAATTATTTTCGGAGAGTGAGAGTTGTGTAGGTAATTTCACTTTTTACTTTACATCTATAATGTTTTAATTTTTTACAAGCATGGGATCAAACACACACTGAAAAACTAATGGAAGCTTTTAACTACAGTCTCTGACACAGCATTTGGTTTACATTCCCATAAACCTGAGAGAAAAGATCAGATTCTTCCCTGTTCTCAATCTTAATGCAGCAACTTTCATGGAACATATATTCAATAAATGTTGTTTGTGTTGCGTTATTGGGAAGTATGTTGTTTGAATCACACCTCTGTATTCTCTCAGACTCTGGGATCATGATAAACTCTGCCAAGATTTCACTGTTTAGGAAGTTTTGATTGGCAATCTAGATCAAGGGTTGAGCAAGTTTTTTTTTTTCTCTCTCAAGGGCAAGAAAGTAAATATTTTAGGCTTTTCAGGTCATAAGATCTCTGTTGCAACTACTTCTGCCTCTGTAGTGTGAGAACAGCCAGAGGAAATATGTAAAGAATGTGCATGACTGAGTTCCAAAAAATTTTATTTACAAAAGCAGGTGGAGGGCTGCATTTGGCCCAGGTCCAGAGTTTTCAAACTCCTCCTTTAGCTACTCAGAACAGTGTCTCTTGTACTGAGAAATGACTGATTTGCTTTGTTTTCAAGATACTATTCTCTGGCAGTTCTGAGGGTTTTGAACATTTGTGAAGATCTGATTGATATGTTATAAATTTACTTTAGAATTTTTGAGGTGCTTGTCTAACTAGGATTGCCTTATCCCACAATCCCATGGGGTTACATTTGGACTCAGTATACACTGTGTCTTGTTCAACTATTTACAAACACCTGGTTTTTGTTTGTTTGTATAGTGTAACCCTCAGTAAAACTGAGATAGTAGGAACTCCTCCTTAGGACAGGGCAAGGAAGCTGTGGGTTGCACATCACCACCCTGGACTACTCTGCTGGTCTCTTCTGTGTCTCAGGCATGGGGGAAATGTAGTTGTCTCAAGCCTGTGATGTGATGATTTTATGCTTCTTTTCAATGACCCCCCATGGAAGGAAATCACCCCTCCAAGTGTACAGAGTTGTAGACCTCCCACCCCTCAAAGACAGCCTTGCTCTTATTTGGTTATAATTCCTATAGAGAATCCTAAGTCCTTAAGAGCTGAGCCAATGAGTTATTTCTTCATTATAGCTCCTCTCCAGGCTACCTCAATAGCCAATTTCCTTAGTAGCCAATCCTGAACTTGTGATCTGAAGCATAGTGCAGGTCTTTTACCTGTTCCCCACTTCAGTAAGAGAGCCCGGGTCTCTAAGAGTACCCTCCTCAAGGTAAAAGGGAAACAGCCTTTATTTTCTAAATATTTTAAGTTCTTGGCCTCCGAGTTCCTGTTCACCATTCCTACCAAGGGGCTGTGTGGACCCTTAAATAATCAGGACCTTTTGGCCACCTAATTATTACTTAACAAACAATTGATGGGCAAAACTTTTTAAGTATAAATAGTTTTCAGGCTGAGTATAGTTAAACCTCCCAAATTTGTAGCTTTCTTCCCTCTAATCCTATAGAACTGACATCTATATTCTCTTTGGAAAAGGGCAAGGACAAATCATCCCCATCTATTATCTTAACTGTAAGTTTGGAAAAATATATACATTTGATATAATGAGAGCACATTGTGTTCTATAACTAAAAACTAACACTTTATTGCTTACTTTTAACCTCTCTCCTGTGGACAGAGGGGATAGATAAGAAATAAGGAGTGCTATTTTTCCTTCCTGCATGCTCTCAGATATGCAAGTATCTACTTTCATAAATTTTAAATTAAAATGCACATTCAGCCTGCTGGTGTTGCTCAGTGGTTGAGCATGGACCCATGAACCAGAAGGTCATGGTTTGATTCCCTATCAGGGCATATGCTTGGGTTGCCGTCTTCGTCCCCAGCAGGGGAGTACAGGAGGCAGCCGATAGATGATTCTCTCTCTCATCATTGATGTTTCTATCTCTCCGTCTCCCTTCCTCTCTGAAATCAATAAAAGCATATTTTAAAAATAAATAAATAAATAAACACATTCATTTGCATAGTATAATGGATTGAATGTTTGTGTCGTCGTCCCCCCCCCCCCCCAATTCCATCTGTTGAAACCGTAATCCCAATGTGATAGTATCTGGGTGTAAGGCCTTTGGGAGGTAATTAGGTCATGACTGTGGAGCCCTCATAGATGGGATTAGTCCCCTTATAAAAGGAGGCTAAACATCTAGCTAGCTACTTTCTGCCATGTGAGTATACAACAAGAAGATAGCATTCTGCAATGGAGAAAAGGGTCCTCAACAGAACCTGACCATGCCAGCACCTTGATATCACACTTTCAGCCTACAGAACTGTAGGAAATGAGTTTCTGTTAAGCCACCCAGTTTACGGTATTTTGTTATTGCAGTCCGAGCTGACTAAAATACATAGCAAACTTTGTCTTTCATTGACAACTTTGTTTTACTCGAAAGAGGAAAGTGTGGATTCCCAGAGGGAAGCAGCCAAAGCTAAGGCCATTTTAGTGTGATAGAGCAGAATGTGTCATCTCATTTCCATATCTGGTGGCTAAGAGGAAAAAAGAAACTCCTTGAGAAAAGGGAATTCTGCCTGTGAAGTTATACTGTCCAGAGGCTGCAAACCTCAACTAAAATAACAAAATTACTCAGAGCCTGAAATTTAAACTTTATTTCATATCTATTGTTAAATTACACAAAATCAGTGAATTGTTTGTAAAGCTACACCATTGGACAGATGTTTACAGTTCAAATCATGGGATTTACATAATGCTGACAAAAAAGTATATTTATAACATCCTTTATATACAATAATTAGTATAGACCAAAAAAAATGTACTTAATTTCTGCAAATCATGCACACCACGGCAACAACAAAAAATGATTTTCTGTAACAAGCTTTTCCACTGGCTCAGGCTTCATCCTGCTTTCTAACAGTAACTATCAGTTTTTAGAGCAAACATTATCAATTAAAACTAAACAAAATTGAATTACCACAGTGATCTACAGAATCTTGATTTTAAAAACACAATGTACACAAAATAGTTTCACTCTAAAATACTTTGACTTGGTGTGTTTTATTTTTTTAATTCCTTTCAATCTTTCAGTTCTCAGAATTACCAAGATTGCAATACTGTCAGATAAAGCACAATTTAGATATTTTAATACAAGCTCAGAGTCAAGAAAATTTCTTTTTAAACCCAAATACTCAGCTTCTTGTCCAGCTTGTGGCCATATTATTACAGATGAAACTAGATCATGCAAATGAGCAGATTGTACAAGGAGTGACTTATGGTCACACTTCTAAGCATGGCCCTCCTGAAAACAAATGCCACTCCTAGTTGCCTTGTTTGATGGACAGCTTCATAGCACAGTGGGTTACATACTTTTTTTTTTGCCCTGCTCAATTCATAATCAATATCCTAAAAGTATTTATGTATGGACTTACAATACTAAATCACTTTCCTCAACTTATAGGCTGATACTTAACCTCACAACAGAACACTGTTTCCTTTGGTTCTTTCTTAAAACAAAACCTAGTAGAGGGTTAACCCAAAGAATCAAGGTACAGCTTTTGGTGATACTGAATAACTCTGGCTATCCTAATGTTTAGTCTACCATTGTTTTTCTCGTGTAATTGTCTACAATCTGTCAACAAAAAAAGAAATAACTGGCTAGAAATAGCCAGCCCAATTGGAAACATCACAGTAAAAATGTACAAAAAGTAAATAACAATTCATTCACATTCAGGTTCAATTCTATTTGATCAAGAATAACTTCAGCAATATTTTTAGACACATTATCCTGTTCAAGAGTTTCTTGATAAGGACTTCACTACACAAATATTGATAAGACAATTCTATAGAAAATCCTGACTTTTATACAGGATTATATATCACAATAAATTCAGCAACACACTATTTAGATGATGAAGAAGGATTCTATAAATGGGTTAGTTTGGGATGAGCACAACTCAGAAGCCTTAAAATGAATGAGAAGCAGTGCCAAAAAGATTGCAGAATTGTTGAAATTACAGTGCCCGTAAAGTGTCTGGAAATTAGATATTAACATTAGTATTCTGTTTAGAAAAAAAAAGTGTTTTGTTAATATGAGATACACCCTGTTTAAAACCTTTGAAGGAGAAAATAGAAAAAGTTTAAAATTTTAAACATCTCTTAAATATCAAGATATGAGTTCTGTTCAAATTGAAAAGCCAGCATTTTTTTACATAAAACTACCCATGTTTGGGAGAGAAATTTTTCATTTTCTACATTTTATGTAGAAATGTAGAAAATGTAGAAAATGAAAGGTTGTGTGTTTAATTTTAGGCTTTTTATGCTTAACCCTGAAAAAAATTTGCTTCTAAGACTGAGTTTTAACAGTCTTTAATTTATCATAAATAATTTAAAGTCCATTTTTTTAGTGATAAGTTAAATGGCCACCTTTTGTTTTCATTTTGTCTTTATAACTAATTTAAGAACTTCTGAAGATATCTAAAGAGCCATTTCTGGTGAGTCTGGTTTGGTTTTTGGATTGTACAAAAACTACAACAACAACAACAACAAAAAAGACAATTTAATTACATATTGAGATTTGTTTTACCCACTCACAGTATAACATTTAATTGAAAGGCAACTGTAAAGGCAACAGCTTAACTTTTTTTAGCTTCCAAATTTAAGGAAGCACGATGTGTTTGGGCACTCTCATCTTTTCCAATTTGCTATATTTTTACTAGTGTTTTGGGAGGAGTGCACAAAAGCCTTTGGGAACCATTTAACGCCATTTCTCTACACTGCCTATGTAGTCATTGGTTCCATTGCTGGTGTTGCTATCACTCTGCTCTTGGCCTGGGTTCTGCTTCTGGCTTTCCCGGTTCTCTTTGTGGCTAGAATTCTGACTTGAATTCTGAGTCAGGTTCTGAAGCAGATTCTGAAGCAGATTCTGAGTCCCATTCTGATTTGCGTTCAGATTGGGGTTCTGACTCGGATTCTGATTCGGATTCTGGCTCTGGACCTGACTCTGGCTCTGGAAATGGGTCTGAAGGAACCTTCCTCTCAGAAATTTGCGCTGTTCCTGACGCTTCCGCCTAGCATCCTGATGGTCCTTCTGCCTCATATACTGATACCTTTGCAGAAAAAGGTCTTTCGCAAAGCTGTACAATTCCATATCCAAAAAATTCAGCCCCTCAATCCGCTTTTGGGTCTCCTCACTGATCTCTACACTAGAAGCCCTAGTGGTATTATACTGGATAAACGGTGAAATAAAGTTCATGTTGAAGGTTTTCTCGAACAGATACTGGGTCTTCCGCTGAAATTCAGTTAGGCCGAAGAATGCCATGTGCTTCAGATTGGATTTAGCACTTTCTAGGAGGACCTTGTTTCTTTGCTTTTCGGGCATGACAGAGAGGTTGTAGCAGCCTACCAGGGTGAGGTCAGAGAGCATGCGCACCTGTCTGTTGTTGGCTAGATTATAGGGGCAGTCCATGAACTCTTTCAGTGGGCAGCCAGACCAGTCATCGCCAGTGTAGCAGCTGGGCAGCTCTTCGGAGGTTGGGGGCCTTCCATCGCAGACATGCAGCGAGGCTTTCCATGTCGCCCCTCTTTGGACATGCCTCCACTCGCTTAAGTACCGGGACACTGGGTCTCGGAGGATGGTGATATAGTGGAAGTTTCTATGGAAAAAGTACAAACACCAACAGTCAGGGATGTAGGTGACATAGTGGCATCAGGGAGGTCATGGTGTATGTGATGTTATCTGGCTGATAAGGAAGGCAAAAGGGGAATGATGGAGATCTGCTGGCATTTGTCCTGTGAACTGTGCTGTAGTCTCCCCTCTGAGTTTCACTTGCTGGCATGAAAAGTTTAGGCCTAAGACATCTGTTTTGTCATTCTTCACTCCCCCTTTGTTCCCTCTTGCCCTCTGTTTCTCTTTCTCCAACCAATGACAAAATCCTTTCAATGGCTCCATTTGCTAAGTAGACAACCATTTTGTTTCATACCCCACCCTCAATCCCCTATTAACTGATCATGAAATGGAGACTCAGTGGAAGTAAGTGATTTTATTGAAGTGGTATGGAATTGATAAGTGAACATAAATCCTAATCTTTCTTTACTAAAGATACAAAAGCTTTTCCCCCCAATATCCAGTCTAATCAGGATATCTTATTAAAAAAGAAAACCTCATTGAAAGTGTTTGATATGATATCTTTGATTTTGGTTGTCATAACATCATAGCTCATACATTATGAAACTGGAATGCAGAGATAGGCAGAGCAGCCCAGCACCTCCAGAAATAAACACTGTGGTTAATCACTGACTGCAATAGACATGGTGTCTGCCAATGACATATATGCAAGTACTACCTTGGTTTCGGTCTTCACTCACATGATAATTGTCGCGGATAGGAAAGTTAACTCTGTAAGTATCAAAATGCCCCTTTTCTTTACCCACTGAAAAGACACCTGGATGTCAGCAAGAGCAGAGGCTAGCTATGTTACTGTCTTCACTTTAAAGCTGAAAACTGATAAAATTTTTTGTTCAAAGAGCAAATTAGCAAACATTTAAAGTGCACACCCCCGCACACCCATACACAGCAGGTACACACACATACCACGCCCCAGAAATATTAAGGCCTATGACATGATCAGGTATACTCAAGGGGAGAAACAACCTTGGGGTGGGCTTTTAATAAAAAATAAGTTTCCACTAAGGTGCAGTGCATGAAGATGAAGTCATGGAATGGCATATTGTGGAAGGAAAACAACAAACACTGAATATTAACATTTAATTCCTTAAAGAAAGCCTGGGGAATGGCTTGCAGCTTTTCTGAAGTTTATTCAATTGACTCATTCCAAACAAGTTGGAAACTAAGAAGGACATGCCTGATCATATAAAAACTCTGGATAATCTTCTAAGTGCCTTGTACAAATCACAGAAAAAAAATTTAAATCACCTGAAATATTTTTGTGGAATAAACAAGCATCTGGGAGTGAGGACTGAGGGAGGGCCAAGACCACCTTCACCTATCTTACTGCTTTTCCTAGGACCTGACTTAGCTGGTGCCACTTAAATTCATCTCAGTGAAGATGCACTACTAATGAGTAGCAGATTTTGTTCCCCAGAAGCCTTTACCAACTAAGGTGACTACTATTCCCATGGGCTCCTTCCTTCCACTCCCAGCTTTGGTATTCATTCATTCATTTATTTATTCATTCAGTACATATTTATCCAGCCTTTATACTAGGCCTCAGGCAATAGCTTAGCAACAGTTAGTCTGATTATTTAGGGAAAAAAGAAATTTATGAAGTTCAGTGACACATTTGGATTAATCTTTCAACCAGCTTTCCCAGGCATGCATTATAATGGGGGCTGCTGGGTCTTTTAAACCACCATAGTGGAGTCACCTTCACGCTTAGCTGATAGTCCTCCTTCCCTAGTATGTCTTCCTGATTTAAGCCTACAGTGACATCTTCTGGTAAATCCTAGAGTGCACCCCAGTGCAAGTCTGAGGCTTTCCTTTCTTAATTCCTCCTTACCTTTCAGAGCAGGGTTAGTGTCAGAACCAATGATTTGTAAGTACCATTCCAACATGGAGAAAGAGAGGAGGCACCACAGAAAGGCAGAGACACACATACACAGAGTTTCTTGTGTTCTGGATCTGTGACTCCTTTCACTTGAAGGGCCCTAGTGCCCGTATGAGATGAGGGCAGACCAATGTGGGCAGCCTCAGTCTCTACACTGTAGGGATTATCATGGGAGCACGAGAAATTAGAAGAACCTTCACATAGGCATGCACGCATCCATGCACACATACGTACTGCACTGGTAATAAAAGCCATCCTACATTTACATTCAGATGATAACAGTTCTGGAGATTCAGTTATTGCCAACAGCCCCCTTCCTCCAGGAAAAATCAGTCCCGAGGCCCATATTGCCACAACTGGAAACACTTGATGCTGCTTGAAAATGATCTCATAAGTTAAAAGGAAGATCTGCTGAAGGGCAGGTCTCCAGGAGTGTCCGGTGGCCTCCTGAAATTCATAGTGTGTTGGAATTGGGAAGGCAGATAAGGATAATACCTGGGAGGTTTAACTGGGCAAAGGATCCAGGATGCTCGCTCTTCTAAGTGAAGAGTTGTTAAGGAAACAGTAGAGAAGCAGTCTTCCCACCACAACAAAGGAGGATATAAAAGGCCAACCTTATTGGAATGTACTGGGAATCAAATAGGCTCAGGGACATGAGTGGCACTTTTCCAGTGGTCAGTTCAGTTCAAGCACCTAATGTGTGCCTAGAATTGAGACAGGCATGGGGAGCACTGATAGGAGTAAGAGGTGGGAACCTAAGGGGAGCATTTTAATATAATGTGCTGTTAATGTTAGAGCAAGTACAAGGCACAATGAAAGCAACTTGCAGCGATTCTTAGCCTAAACTGAGGAAGAGTTATTGTAGCTTTATTTTGAAAAACAAGTAAGAATTAGATGAGGGAAGAAGAGAGAAATGGAGTATGAGGCAGAAAGATCGGCATGAGCAAAGGCACAGAGGCCTATTGTGTCTGGAAGAAGTACACTGAAACATCTTACTGGGAATTCCAAGGCAGTGGCAGGAATTGAGAATGAAGAAGTAGCTCTGAATTTGGTTGTGGAAGGCCTCAGCTGCCATATTTAAGAATGTAGAATTCTGTGGACAACAGTGAGGTCTTGAAAAAGTTTTAAGCAAGGAAGCGTCATGAAGAGATCTGTTTTTTAGAGCAATCACTGTGTAGGTGTGTGAAGATGAAATTAAAGAAATTAATTTAGGTAACTGTAGAAAACAAGACCAAAGAAGGGAGGCAGATGAGAAAAATATTTCAGAATTAATAAGACTTCACAAAATGAATGTAGGTGAAAGGAAAGAGAAGGGGTTAAGGATGCCTCTCAGGTCTCTCGAAGAAAGTTTGAAGTTTCTGTGGACACTTGAAAGGAGAGTTCAATGGCCAGATCTAATACTCAGAGAGTGGTCTAGGCTTAAGATAAAGATGTGCTGTCAGCAAAAAGTGGTAGTTTCAGACTGTGAAGACCTATTTAGGGATTGGTTTTAAATTATACACATATGGCTTCAGATACTTAAAAGACAGCATTTAACACACCCCTCCCCCCCCCCCCGAGGTTTCTCATCTTGATGCTAAGTATGGTTTTCAACTATTCTCTACACAACTTCAAGTCCCCTCACTGTCCTCTTCTTTGCCTCTGAATATATCCCACGTTATTGGAACATGCCCTCCAGGCACACTCTGACAAGTAACAAGTAGGGACAGTCTATCCCCCCCTCTCATACTTGACACAATTTCTCTTAATGTGGCCTCATATCACATTGGCCTTATTAGCAGACACACCACACCACTGACACACAGTCAACTAAATTATTTCATTCATTTACACATCTGCCATTATGAAAACGAATCTACCTTGTCCTAGACTGATGCAGTTTATTTGTGGCCCTGTTTCTTTTTGTTAGGGTAAGTCTAAACCTGTCAAAACTCATCTGGATTCTGACTATATCCCCCAATATCATCACCATATCTTGTAATTCCTTTTGGCAATGCCCATATCCAGGCACTGATCAAAACAGATCGAGATGCAGGTAAGAACATGTCTGGGGTAGTTGTTGGAAATCTCCTTTCAGGTTGACATAAACCCAAAGGTTGCTGCTGAATGGATTGATTTAATTTTAAATGAGTGAGCCAAGTTCAGCCACAGGAAAATCACACTCAGCCTGTTTCAGTGAGTAGTATTTGGATGGAAATATCTTGTGACCAAATGTATCATTTAATTTGGATGACCAGGAGTCACATCTTTAAATTGGAGTCATGACTCCCCATCAGTTATCTGGGTCAATGGCCATTGTTATTTTACTCTGTATGCCTTTACAGACAGAACACAGTGAAATGTTTTCTATCCTGTACAAGTCTAGGCCAACTGCTTCCTGTCATTAATAAGTAACTGAGAAAACAACAATAGCAACCAATGAAAGAGTTGTCTGAGCAAGAAACCTGGGGCCATCCTGACTCCTCTATCATACCCATCACTAACATCTGAACTTTCCCCAAGTCCTGCTGACTCTAGTTCTTATTAGCTCAAGTCCATCCTTTCCACTGCCTGGTGTCAGATCCTCATCACCTCTCTACTGGTTCATTGTAGCAGCGTACTTGCCCATTTCCCTGCTCCCAAGTCTCACACCCATTCCACAACCTCATATGGCACACATCTGACCTGTCATTTCCTAGTTAAGACCTCTCAATGGCTCCCTATCAACTATGGCATGACGTCTAAGCTCCTCCACGTGGTAGATACCGCCTTGTGAGACCTAGAAACCACCTTTCTTTCTCTCCCTTATCTCTAGCACACGTTTTCCTCCTTTTTTTCTGAGTGATTTTCCATCTCCCCCTCCTGCCCCTTGAACCTCAGACATTTGCCAATATCATTTGTTTGTCACAACCTGGGGCAGATGCTACTGGCATCTAGTAGGTCGAGTGTCAGGATGCTGTAAGCATGCTACAACACAAACAAAGAATTAGTCAACCAATAGTGTCAAGGTCAAGAAACTCTGCTTAATATTCTATGCCCCAGGCATATAAAAGTAATATTAATTTTCCAAATTGGTCACAGGCAACAATCCTACAGGCCCCCTTCCTTTGTATATGGAGTGCCCACTCTTTTGGATAGTTTCTATCTGTCCTTTGTAGGTTATCTAGAAAATCCTTTAAAACTCAACTCAGCCTGGCCAGTGTTGCTCAGTGGTTGAGCATTGACCCATAAACCAAGAGGTCACAGGTTCTATTCCCAGTCAGGGCACATGCCTGGGTTGTGGCTTGATCTCCAGCAGGGGGCATGCAGGAGGCAGCCGGCTGATGTTTCTCTCTCATTGATGTTTCTTTCTCTTTCCTTCTCCCTTCCTCTCTCTCTAAAAAATTCAATAAAAAAATTTTTTAAAAATCTTTAGAAAAATAAAACTCAACTCAAAGATTGCCTCTTCATGAAGCCTTCCTTGACCTTCCTTGGCAGACTTAACTGCCCTGGTAGTCCTCTGTTTCCACTGTACTGGTATTCTCCCATTGTAGCATTTATCACAATGTGCTGAGATTATGTAGTAATTTGTCTGCTTCCCCCATTGTAGTATGAGCTCTGGGAGGGCAGGGACCGTGTATCATTTATCAATGTAAGCTCCTCCAGGCTGAGCACAATGTTTGGCATAAAATAAGTGGTTAATAAAAGATTGCTGAATGAACATCTGCAGCAGAAGCAGCAGAGCTTAGGATAAGCTAAGGAAGTGCATATGGTTTTCTTTGATAAGGAAAAGCCACTAGATGTCAGTATTAAAAAACAGATAGACCATTTTATATCTGTGATGGAATGTTTTAAAGAGATCTAGCTATAAAGGACATCTAGTAATATTTAGCAGCTGCCCCGGACTTTCTGTGCAGCATCCCACTGTTAAAGAAGGTGGGGGGGGGTTAAGAATATTAAATGTAAGTAAGTGGATAAAAACAAGAACCATATTTCTTCATTTTATTTTTACAGATTATCCTTCAATGAGTACCTGAATTCTAAGGCATGCAACCCTAGACTGTCAGAACAAGAAGAAACCTTTGAGATGGCAAAACATCCAGGTCATACCCTTCACTTTAGAGGTAGGGAACTCAAGGTCCTGAGAGGGGCACAAATTTGCCCACATGTCACAAGTGGCCAGTAGCTCTTGGAAATCAATCTAACTGCAAGGAATATTCCTGGACCGAAGGCCTGTATTTTTAGTAGACCCTGTCTTTATGTTTGTTAATTATCTAGAGCAGCAAATAAACTAAGCCTGAAAGAGCTCACTGACCCTCATTAAAGGATAACATCAGGCTGTTGAGAGATAGCACTTCCTTATACCAATTGCACAGCCAGGAGCTGGGGGCACTTGTGCCTGGCACTTACACATTAACTCCCAACAATACTGTGAATCAGATGATATCACTCGCACTTCAAGGATGAAGAAACTGAGACTCAGAGAGAATGAATTGACTCAGGGTCATGCTACAAGTTAAGCAGAGGTGCTTAGACTTAAACCTGGTTTTCTCTGACTCCAGAACGTGTATTCTCCCCATTCCAGTCCTAGGACACAAACCCGTGACTTCTGCCTCTACAAATAAAGAAGTGGTTCTCAAATTGTGGCCCCAGAACCAGCAGCAGCAGCATCACTTACAAACTTGTTAGAAATGCACATTCTTGAGTCCATTTACTGATGTAGGAACTCAAGGGTCAAGCCTGGCAATCTCTGTTTTAACAATCCCTTCAGGAAATTCTGATGCACACGTATGGTCAAGTTTTGAGAACCACTGTCCCACGTATGTGGCCTCAGAGATCAAGTCTCCCAGGGAATACTCAGAATGTGGGTAAGCTGAATTAGCTCCCAAGAGCAAGTCTGAGCTCCTCACTGTACTCTTTAGACAAGCCCTAAGGGTGTCCACTTCTGTCTGGGGAAAGCCCAGGGGATTCTGCCTCAGCAAAGTTATGAGCATCATGCTGTAAACATTTACTTTAAGGCTACTGGTCCACAAAAGGCCAGAATAAGGTTTTTCTTGCACTACTCAAATGGGGAATAAATATCAAAGCCATTTTTTTTTATGGAAGGCCAGCAAAACTGTACCAGTTAAGGTCAGGAGTGATCAATAAAAAGTTAATTTAAGAAAGGGAACAGATTCTTAGCTCAAATCAATAGGAATAAAGATTTTATTATACTTGTAGCTTAGTTGTGGTTTTTTTGTGGAGGTTTTTTGTGTGTGTTTTTTTAAGTTCAGCCTTTACGCATCTTGTTCTTGGATCAAGGATGAGTAGTAGAAAAGTAAGAACTATGGTTGGTGGTGGCAAGTAAAGTCTCCAAACAGTGGGAGTTATACAAGACATTGAGTCATTAATGCTGAAGGTATAGTCTCTTTCCTCAGTTAATGATGTCTAAAGCAACTGCATGGATCCTCCTACTGCATGTAAATGACTCAGTCAAATCAAGGAGGATGACTTTCAGATCAAATGACTTTAATATATGAGCACAGACTAAATAAAAGTACAGGTAATTAAATCAAAGGGAAATGTGCCTCCGATAGGACTGGATCCCTCAAACCCTGGAGTTGCTGTTTTAACTGCTGCTTCTGTGTGACTCATATACTGGCGGTCCCCAAAGAAGAGTTCCATAAACACTGTGATCAGCAGTGGCAGCAGCCTCATAAAAGAAGCACAGAACTTTGAAAGGGGACTACTTTGAAGTGGATGGATGCTCACTCAATATGTTGTTTTTGGTCCATTTGTCAAAATAGTATTGTGGCTGAGTAGTCATGCTTTAGTGAGAAGGGTGAGCCACCACCTTCACATAGAATGGGTTAAAGCAATGCCACCCATGATTTGATTGTATTGTTTTTACAAGAGTAGGAATACCTAAATGATCTAGACACTGAACTTCTCATTTTGCTCTTCAAGTTGACATTATGGGCTCACAACAAGATCAGGCTCTCCTGGGCAACCCAAGAAATGTGGGGAGCAGGACCAATACTTGGGAGCCCAATGATCTATAAGACAACCAAGACTTTCACTCATTATTTGAATGGATTGACTAGAGTCCTTAGCAAGACATCCCCATTCCAGGAAAATACTGGACATAAAACCGACTTATAGAGGCTAAAGTTCTCACACCCACCAAACAAGCTATTCAGTTCTCCTTGCAGAGGTTTTCTACTATTCTTTACACCTCGCCCAATGGAGTAGTTCTGTGTTTATAAGGTAATGACTTTATTAACATCTTAGTTAATTGATTTTTCCCCCCCTCTGGTTAGCTGAGGTTGAACTTATCTTGCGTATTGTGGGGGAACACTAAGCAGAGCGCAAATGGGCTTTCATTAAACAGAAGGACATTTTTCTATGCCAGTCTTCTTCTCTTTCTTTTAAAAAGTAGGAAGATTATGTTTTCTTCTTCTTTGAAAAGGAATAAAAGAGAATTTCTAATGTCTGTAAATTCAAACCCAATGTGGAATTCTTCACATAATAAGTCCTGGTGATATTTACTTCCTTTTGAAATAAAGCTAGCTCTCTTCCTTCCCAAAGCCCAGTAGGCTCCAAAGTACATAAATCCACAGACTTTTGCAAACAGTGAAAAAGCTGATTTCTTTAACAAGATGTGAAATTCCAAGCTTTATGACCCGTAGTTATCAGACTTCATCCAGAGTTCACTCAATTGCTTGGCAGCCTGAAAAGTTTTGCAGCTTACAATGCCCCCTGAAATTTTTTGCACTCTGAAATTATTTTGTGAGTCTCGGTTCATTAATACTTAGTGTGCTTTTTAAGGTGGAAAGAACTTCTACAGAAAAACCCCTTTGGTGTGTAGATGAGGAAACTAGAGCCCCATGAAGGGATATAATCTGCCCATGTGACATGGAGACCAGCTCTGCCACAGATGAACAAACTCAGGCTTCCTGAGTGTTTCTAAGTGGCACCCCTCTGTCAAACTGTCATCCCCTGAGGGTTGACATCAAGAGTTGGAGAAGGGTTGTTCCTCTTCCTTCCTGCTAAACAGTGGGCAGAGGTGAGAAGTGGTAAACTTCAACCCCTAGGGGACGGGAGGAGACTTAGGAAATGTCATAGTGCCACCTCTGGGACTACCATGGATAATGTCTTGCTCTTAAGATGAGCATCCTTAGTATCTCTTGTCCTGGGAATCTATTATTCCTGTCCTGTCTTTTTATTGGAAAGCACATCTACTGCAAAACACTGCATGTTCAAGGTCTCAATTAGAAAGGAATAAAACTAGTGGCTAGTCCAAAATAAGTGCTTTAAGTGTTTCCAAGCACATGTACTAAGGTTTCCAAGACTGAGAGGAAGATAAAATACCTCATTAATTAATTATTACTTATACTGATTATATGCTGAAATAATATTTTTTTAATATCTTGGGTTAAATAAAATATTTCATTAAATTTAATTTCACCTGTATCTCTTCATTTTTAATGTGGCTATTAGAAGATTCAAAATTACAAATGTGCCTGGCCGGCATGGCTTAGTGGTTGAGCGTCGACCCCATGAACCAGGAGGTAGAGGTTCGATTCCCAATCAGGGCACATGCTGGGGTTTGTGGCTCTAACCCCAGTAGGGGGCATGCAGGAGTCAGCCGATCAATGACTCTCTCACATCATTGATGTTTCTATCTCTCTCTCTCTCCCTCTCCCTTGCTCTCTCTGAAATCAATAAAAGCATTTTTTTTTAAAAAATTACTAAAGTGTTTTACATTATATTTCTCTTGGACAGGGCTCCTCTAGATCCAGAGTGCCTCGGGTTCAAATTGCAGCTCTGCCAGTTACTAGCTGTGTCAGCTTGGTCAAATAACTGAACCTCTTTGTGCTTCTGTTTTTCTTACTTATAATGTGAGGGAAACCATGGGGTCTCAATGAAGATAAAATGATAATATACACAGTCTTAGATGTGTCTTGGGACATGACACTCAATAAATGTCAGTTACTATTATTACCATTGTTGCTGTTGTTATACAGATAAGGGTATTTAGCTAAAAGATTTTATTTAACTGTCTAAAATCACAGAGCTAGTGATGGTCTGTCAGGTCTGTGTGGCTCCCAAGCACAATTCTTGTCCACTGCCCTGGCTGATGCCCCAGGATCCTCATTGCCAGGCATCTCTGAGTCTCCAGCGTGTTTGTGCTCACTGAGCATAGTGTCAGGAGCCACAGGCCAAAGGCACAACTAGTCTGGCCAGAAGCAGGATGCTGAAAGTAGGAGGTAGGTGGATATGCCAGGATGTTAAAGGAATGGTTGATTCTGTGGTTTTGGTGGACCCATTGCAGAGTCGTAGGGATGGGATCTGAGCATGTCCACACTGTGGCCAGCAGTGGGGTGCGGTTGGCAACCATTTTAGCCCAAGCTTCCCATTCCACAGATGAGGAAACCAGATAGCCAGCTCCCTTGCCATCTGCATACTGTGAGAAATCCAGAGACACATGGAATCATTTCTTTAGGGACCTCCACAAAGACAAGGAATCAGGTAACAGGGCTTTTTCACATGGTAAGCAGTCAATAAATATCAGTTAAGGTCATTTAGAGCAGACTGCGGCCAGTTGCACTCGTTCACCTAGGCCTGCTGTACATGTGGTGTCTGGGAGGCAGGCCCCTCAAGTGTGCTTTGGAGAAATCATTAGAGGAAAACTAGTCAAGATAAATGCCTGCTCTCTGCATTGTGCTATTTTCCAGAACAGCACAGGGGAAATGTTATCCCCTAAATGAAGGCTGCCTTTCTTGAGTCCCGGGTTGATTTTAATGAGCTCTAATATTGTTTTAAGGTGATGAGAGAGATGAAGTGCAAACCCTGGTTTTTGTGTGGGAAGCAGACCTTGTTAATCATTTAAACTGTATGGATTTGTAGCCATCCAGAATTTCAAGGGCTGGCAAGGTTGTGTCTCCTTTCCCCTGGGAGAGTTTTTTCTGCAGGTATTGAGGCTATGAAAGGTTACAACTACTTGGTAACAAGGTTATGCTGCATGTCTGTGGAAATAAGCATCATATACAGTACCAGGCACAGTCTGTTTCTTTACAGTGATAACTTTGTGAATAGAAAGAAACCTTGCTGCTCCCCACCCAACCTCTCTACCCAAAACACAATCTGATGTCATGCTGGAGTGAGTACAGGAAAGGGAACCAAGGACAAGAAGATCCTGCTTGAATAGAAGGAATTATTTTGAAGGTTCTGTTAGTGCTAAAAGCTTACAAAGAATTCTGTAAGTTCTGTGCATCATAGGTTACTTTCTGAGGTATAAAAAAAAGACTCTGGCTACCTGTGTTTCACATTTAAGATAAAAAGAGATCCTACCCTGGAATGAGTTGTATAGCACTGGGAAGTTTAGGAGGCCAAGTGCCTTCCCCATGCCCTTTCCAGTCACAGAATGCTCCTCCAGGTTGCAAGGGAATATCACACTGCAATGCCCTGAGTCCTAGAGAAAAAGATATTTTTGTTCCTGTCCAAAATGCATCAGAATGGGAAACCTTATGGTACATGAAATCAGACAGTTCTATATTTTGTGAACTGTAAGTCATGGTTCCATTTGGTAAGTGAAAGAGTAAACATTCCACAATTTTTGACAGAGTGCAAATTCTTTTTTTTTTTTAATGGCATTTTATAAGCACCATCGTGTGTAAAATGGGACCCTATGTTACTGAGGAGAGGAGCAGTTCGCTGAGCAAGAAGCCTGAGAGTACTCCATAGCTCCCTCCATGCATGGACTGAGCTCTGGGCTGCTCTCTAGATGGTGAGAGCCATGTTCTAAGTGTGTGAACTGGCCCACCCGTTGAAAAACAAAGCTTCTGTGAAGAGAACTGATGGAAGCCATGCACAGGTGAAGGAACCAGACCCATATTTTGCACAGAGTAGCAGGGCTGGCAAGCCTTTCAGAAGTCACTGGGCCCAATCCCTTTACCAATGAGCATGCCAATGCCCAGAGATGAATGACAGAGGCTTGTCTGGGGTCACATGGCCTGTTTGTGGCAGAGTCATGAACCAAAACCTAGGGTGTAACTCCTTCCTCAGGTTTCAGAATATCATGCTCAAGGTGACTGACCAATGATAATCAGCTTCAGGAAAATGCACCCCCTCTGTTTAGTAGAAGCTCCCTTCTTCTCCAGTGCAAGATTCAAAAGCCACAAAGAAGGACTAAAAGCCAATGCTCAGACTAAGAGAGATGTATGACTCTGATTTTTCAACTTAAGGCAAATGTTGGAGTGTGGCACCACCCTCCAACTCTTCCATTAATCATTAATCATTCACTTTGAAGATGTCAGTGGGGAGTCAGATTTACTTACAGGCTCATGAACCACCTATAGAGATTTTCCTCCTGGCTTGGCTTTTCTCCATGCAATTGAGGTTAATTCTCAAAGATAGTGACCCTCAGCAAGTCGGATTTAAAGCTACAGATGATTACTCTAAATGACATCCTCCTTCCCACAATGGTTTTTAAGAAAGGTCATCTGAAGAAAATCCACTGATATCAGAGCCTGGGAGAAGGAAGGAGGAGGGAGGGATGGAGGAGGGAAGGAGGGAAGGAAGCCAGGTGAATAACAATCAGAAGTTTCATGTGAAAAGGTGAATGGCTCACCATTCTTATTTCTTTAGTTTCTCACACTCCCTTGAAGTACAGAGAACAAGAAACAGAATTACCATTTTTCAGATGAGGAACTTGAGCCTCAAAAGAAATGACTTGCCCAAGAATGCAAGTAGTGGGTCTAGCACCAGAACCCAAGTCTCCTAATTTCCAATTCAGTGTTTTTCCCACTAGTCTCTGTTGCACATTAAACCCCAAATGGATGTCTCATTTTGTCTTTTTAACCAGACTGTACATTCCTTAAAGGTCAAGACTATTGGGTACCTCTCCTATCTCTCAGCACAGGGCCCAGCACTTTATGGGATCTCAGACTGGTGAGTCAGTTGATGGAATGTCTACCAAGAAGACTTGAATTACCCAGAATGCTCCTTCCTGCTCTCTCATACCTGGCTGTACATGAGCTCCTCTTCCCAGGTCATTCACCATGAATTGGAGCCCAAGGGTGTTATTCCACAAGCCATACAGGCCCCTCATTCACAATACTACCCTTTCTCTGGCTTTCTACAGCTCCTCTAGACCCAGTTTTGGCATTTTCCAGCCAGCAGAGACTATTGCACACACAATGCCACCTGACAGGGTGAAGAAGGTCCTTTCCCCTCAAACACTTCACCACTGAGGCTTGACATCCCACTCTTAGTTATTTTTTTTTTCCTTCATGGTGGCCAGAAAATGTTGTCCTCCAATATTCTCCATCCCCTGTCCTATGCCTCTCACTTTATCCCTGCTGGACTCTCCCAGCTGAGGCTGCTCAAAATCTTAAATCTAGAAGGAACAGTGATTAGAAAAATTCTTCTCATCGAGGTGTCATGTACTTAGGAGCACCAGAAGGATTTCCATTTTACAGAGGCCTCCCCTAGGGGCAAAGTTGTACCCTCTTCACTTAGGGGAGAATTTCTGGCAGCAGCAGGGCAAATACTATGAGGTAGGAAGCCTTCCTGAAATCACAGCCTGTAAGTGACCTGCCATTGCATTCAGCTGAAAGACTGCTTCAATAGCCACAATCAGGAAGTCTGTTCCTTCCTGCTCAAAGAAAGCACAGGAATTTAAAATGAGGACATTTGGTGACAGTTTTGATCAAACTTCTTTTCCTTTTCAGAATCATGAATCAGTCATGAACACACTAAGTTAAAACAAGATTTATCTCCCAGGAGCTACTTTTGAAATCCTGTTGTTCCCCTATCCTACCTCCTTCCATTTAACATTCACAAGTCAAGGTGTAACTAGAAATATGTGTGGGGAGAATACATCGACCTTCACCTTCCTCATGATGGGAAGACTGTGTTGACAGTTAAAATATGGGCAGGGACATTTTGGAGAGACTGGTGTTGCTTGCTGCATTTCATTGTACAACCATATGTCAGGTGACAAGTGAGTCACCTTTGAGGTTCTTAAATGTGAAATATTTATATTTCTAAGTTCCTTTTCAAGCATTAAAGATGTATTATTCCAAACCTTCTTGAGGGCACAACACCTTCTTTGTCCTCTTCTAAAAACGTATTTATGGTAATGGATTTTTAGCAAGGCACATTTTCTTCCTCTCTCATTACATCCTCATAACCTGCCTATGAAATAGACAGGTCCAGGCCATTTAATAGTCACAGATATTAGTGCACAGAGAGGTGAAAGATCGCACAGCTAGTAAGTGATCAAGTTACATGTCTGAAACCCATGTCTAGACATTCAGACTCATTCCACTACCCTGTGACACTTGGCTTATTTATTTGAGAATGAAAGGAATTTTGCGTGAAGCAGTTCAGAGCTTTCTGCAATATCTTAATAGGACCTGCAACCAGGGCCAGCCTTGTGGGGTGGCATGGTTTTCAGGGGTGCTGGGAGCACAGCCACTTCCTCTCATGGATGGCCAGAAAACCACAATGTGAGGTTTATTCTTTTGATTTTAAAATCTGCCTCCTGCATGTCTGGAGGGGGCAGGGGACAAAGGGTAGAGGGTCATAAGCCATTAAGACTTACCAGCCATTTAGATGGGGGAGGCTGTAAATGGCCTCTAAGATATCCCTCCTATGGATTTAGTAATCAGGTTCTCACATTGAAGGAGGAGGAGGGAGTGTGCAGGGCATTATAGACACAGGCACTGAGTTTCAAGGAAAGAAAATAATGCTGAGAAGAAAAACTGAGGACACCAAAGTCAAACTTGACTCCCTTAGAATTTTGATAGGGTCTAAGGTCCTGTCAGAAATCCCTGGTTTAAAAATAAATGTAACAGCAAAGATGTAAATGGTGAAGAACAAGGCTTTACAGAGAAAATTACCAGGCTCATATTAGATAAATAATGTCCATGATTCATCACTAAGTCACTGGTCCAGTCTTACCTTCCATCCTATCACTGATCCCCTGGCACACAGACTCCCACATTCTAACCAAAACAAACTCTTCCTCCATGTCCTCCTCTTGCTGCCTCCTGCTTTTGCTTATGCTGGTCCCCCAGGTATAACACTGTCTGCTCCTCTCTGCCTGTCTGTCCAAACATGACTGTCTTCTCAAGGCTTTCTTCCTCATGATGTCCATAGCAAAAGCAGACATGCCTTCCTTTGAACTCCAAAAAGGGTTATCCAGATTTCTCTTATGGGACCCCATTCATCTGACTTTGTAATATAAGGTATTCATGTGTAAGTCTTGTCTTCCGCCCGAGGCTATGGGCATCTTGGAAAGAGGGCAAGGCCATGTCCTCTTTACTAAATCTCTTCTCTCTCCCCATGGACCTAGCTGGCCAAGAGTCATGAGAAAATCCAGACATTGATAAATGCTTTGTAGTTAAGAGCTCAGTCTCTGGAGTCAAGACAGTCCTGAAAGCAAACCCTAGCTTATGTAACCTTATGCAAATTACTTAACCCCTGTAAGTATAGGTTTCCTCCTCTCTGAGCAACCACTTCAGTGTTGTGATTTAGCAAATGAAATAACCCATGTAGAGTGTTTATCATGATGCATTACACCTGGTACGTATTCCACAATGATCTGCTATTAAGATTATTTTTCTCTTAAAAAACCACGCAGTCCTCTCATGCTTCCTTTATCAATAAACAACAGAGTCATTATCTCAGAAGCAAAGGGAATCATGTTGGGAGGGTTGTTAAATGCCCAGACTAACACTATATTTACAGTGACATTTATCCCATCAAAATGAGGGAAAGACAGGAACTGGTTTCAGCTCGAATCTGATATTCCTGTGGCCCACACGCTGACTGCCGCCAGAGCCTCCACTCCTTGGGCGGTGGTTGCAGAGACGGAATAGTGGCAGTTTTTCATTTTCCAGAGTCCACTCACCCTTCCAAGAATCTCAATGCCTCATTGATTCATAATACACTGCATAAAGATTTCATTTTTCCTGCCCACAGTGATACATTATGGAGGCAATCTGTTTTGCCACTGAAAAGTTTGCTTAGTAGAAAAATTTGGAGTTTTGACATTCAGGAAATTACAGTCATCTGTAAAACACGATTGATATGCCAAGGCTAACATTTTCATTGCACTCGCAGAGCCAGAATAACTATGATAAAACATGTGTTACCCCACACACGTTTCAGGATCTTTTAAGGAAACATTAGTTAGTTCTGAGAACCCCTCTCAAGACTCCAGGGCTGTAAAGGCTGTGCCCATGGACTGTTTGCCATTCACAAGGATATGTCCATTGACCAAACCCAGACTTGGGTGCTAAGACAAAGCAATGGTTGAACACATCTTTCAACTTGGTCTTGGGTTTGAGGCTGGCACTCTGTATTCCCCTGCTACCAGATTAAAGACATGAAAGGGAATTGGGAAAATGAGTTTAAAAATTCCACCCCCATTGTGGAATTGTTAGCCAACCACAAAAGACGTAGGTTTATATTAGATAGAACTAGAAGTTGAAGGCTTACGAAAGAGAAATTAGACTGTTCTATATCTGCTTATATTTTAAATTCACTCTCTATAATTTTACACTCGAGTATTTCTTTGTCTCTTTCCAGGTACAATTTTCAGTGTTAATCTATAATTTTACACTCGAGTATTTCTTTGTCTCTTTCCAGGTACAATTTTCAGTGTTAAAGGGCATCAGAAGCCTGAGTTTCTGGATCTAGGCACTTGTTCAACATTTGATTTCAGAATGATAAATGCAATCAGTTTAGCTGAGGAGTGGTCTTGATGGCCTTCCCGAGAGAGCTGTCTACTCAGAGGCAGGTTTAGCTGGGTTATGGGGAGTTTTTACTTGGTCCTCATCCATTTAGATCCATGAAAAGTACACGAGCGCACTCTGTGGTTCTGGGGGCAAAGGGACAGGTGACACTGCCCTTGATTTTGAAAATGGCTTAGGGTGATCTCTACCTGACCCTGGATCACCTTTTTCAGGTACGGAGGAACACATTCTGCCCCAAATATATGAGTAAATCTGACTCATGGATCAAGTAGCTGTTAAAGTCCTCAGAGAAGTCAAGCATGATCACATACTCAAACAATTACAGCCAGTGCTCATCGACCCTTCACTATGAGTCAGACATGAGTTTAAGCGATTAACATGCAATAATTCATTTAATTATTACCAGCATCCATGAGGCAGGTAATAGTATTATCATCCTCTTTTTATGGATGAGTTAGCTGAGGCACAGAAAAGTTAAGCAATTCTCCCAAAGTCACACAGCTGACTTTGGGAGAGTTGCTTAAGAGATGGAGTTGGGATTCAAACTTCAAACAGGGTGGCTGCAGAATTCATGCTCCACTACCTCGCTTAAATTTGGTTTTGAAAAGCCTTCTTTCCTCAGACTTGTTGCCTCAATTCTTTTTCTTTTTTAATCCTCACCTGAGGATGTGTGTGTGTGTGTGTTTTAATTGATTTTAGAGAGAGAGGAAGGGTGAGAGAGAAGCATCAATGTGAGAGAGAAACATTGATTGGTTGCCTCCAGGGATCAAACCCACAACATCAGTATGTGTCCTCACCAGTAATCAAACCCGCAACCTTTTGGTGTATGGGATGACACTCCAACCAAGTCACACTGGCCAGGGCCGTTCCCTGGATTCTTAAATGCCCCATGCCTGTGGTAGAAAGGCTCTCTTGTCCTGTTGAAGCTCTTGGCAATATTTTTTTTCATTTTGTTTTTTTACATGTACAAAGCACTCTCCTTCTGCCCCATGTTAAGCTTCTTGCAGTTAACAATGTAGCTTCATTCATTTCCTAAAAGTGGTTGCACAGATGCTGTGGGGAGAAGAGATGTGTTCCAAAGACACAGTTTGGTAAAGACCACACATACCTAGGAGCATTTGGACCCTCCAGCAGGGGAATCAGAAGAAAAGTGGTTTCTCAAAGGGGTGTTGAAGATCTACTTGCCCCCGCCAGGCTTAAGCTCTAGGGGTACCCATATTCAGGGTTTCTGGGTCCCAGTGCTCCCCTCTGGGACTGATTTAAGCTGATTTGGCAACTGATCGAGGGAAACTGAGAAATAGGGGAGCAAAGATTCATCAGGAGAACAGAATGAGGGGAAGGAGAGGTTGGAGGTATGTAGAAGATGGAAGGGGAAAAGGGGAGTCAAGGTTAGTAAGGAAAAGAAAGGATGAAAGGAGAATGGAGGAAAGGGCAGAGAGGGTGGAGAAAGTAGAATGAAAAGGAAGAGGTGATGTGAGTGGCATGAAGTGGAGTGCAGAAGTGGCTAAGAGAGGAGAGAGACAGAGGAGGAAGGCAGATAGAGATACTCTCTCTCCTCCTTTCTATGATTCGAATTTTGTCCACAGGGACTCTTATGTCCTCTAGTAACTATCTGTGACCACTTGTTGGGCACTACCAAAAAGCTCTTATACTGCATAGGGCTCCACCAAATGAATTTGCTCTTTGCCTTCTCTGACCCACAAGTGCACTTAAGAGTCAGTACTTGACTCTTTTCCCTGAATTTTACACGTCTTTTTTTTTTTTTTGTCAGTAACTAGGCTGCATACTCTTTAAGGGTTGGGATAAACTCTTATGGGGACAGCATTATCTCTGTCCCCAAATCTCTCTCCAACAGTTATTGCCATAATTGGCTAGTTAATATTAATAAAGGAGAGAAGGCAAAAGGAAGTCAGACTTTGTAAGCATGGTCACCTGGGAGACTACACCAGGAAGCTATAGCTTCACACAGCATTGTTCCTCCAGGTGGATTAGCACTCCTCCCTTCCCCCCATCAGCTACTGGACTGTTGCAGGGAGAAGTGGGAGATAGGCACATGCACAGTAGAAATCAGGGTGGTGCAGTGGAGGTGCCTGCCTGTCAGTCTAGTCCGGGGAACAATGGATTGTCTAGGTAGTGGACATCTATCAGAAGCACTCCAAATCTTGGAAAGTTGTTTGGTTAGTTTGAAGAAACTCCTGGTTACAATCCCCAAAGAGTTCCCTCTCTTGTTCACTCTTGTACTCCTGCCCTCTCTTGCTCCATGACCTGCACTCGCCCGTGTGTTTGCATGTTCTCTCTCCATAGCCACACAGCCTTAAGCAGCCACATGACCATCCCATGAGGAGCCCACACACAATGGACTGCAGCTGCGAATACAAGCTAAGCTAGCAAGATGCTGGACTAGATTGTACTTTAATATGGAACAGAAATTCTGGGCAGTGGCCTTAATTCTGGCCTTGCTAAAAACAGGATTGGACTTTTTCCATGGCCGGACAGACAGAGATGGGACCTGGGAGGGAAACTCCCCTTAATTTTACATCATGAATAAAGCTTTCTACAAAACTGCATTCTCTCATGGGGGCCTCAGAAAATTCATTTCCTTGAGGCCCCCCAAGAACTCCACTTCCACAGATAACACAACCATTACAGGAAACCCTTTAAGCACTAGGACAACTGATATCTTAAGCCTCTTATAATCATTAGTTTATAAACACATACTTTATTAGACAAGTATACATATAAATACATATCTTTGCACCTTGACTGGGTGGCTCAATTGGTTGGAGCATCCTACCATACACCAAAAGGTGGTGGGTTCAATTCTCGGTCAGAGCACATACCTAGGTTGCAGGTTCTAACCCAGGTGGGGGCATGTACGGGAGGCAACCAATTGATGTTTCTCTCACATCAATGCTTCTCTCCTTCCCCCTCACCTTTCCTCTCTCTCTAATATCAATAAAAAGAACATATCCTCAGGTGAGGATTAAATATATATGTGTGTGTGTGTCTATCTCTATCATCTCTATATCTCTATCTCTATCTCTATCTCTCTATCTCTATCTCTATCTCTATCTCTATCTCTATCTATCTCTATCTCTATCTCTATCTCTATCTCTATCTCTATCTCTATCTCTATCTCTAATCTCCTTGCAAGTATTGAATACAAGACAGGGAAGTTTTACTTGAAAGGAAAGGCACTGTTTGGATATTGCAGATGCCGGGAAAGGAAGTGAAAGGACACCCAAGGGAAGAATGGAGTTAAGTGCCCAAAATACTTCACTCACTTAACAATTCCCCCAGAGTTTATTGTCTAAAACGAGAAACCCCAATCTGTTCATGTCCTTATACAATCATTCTTCTCTATTTATATGATACAGATAAACTCAACTTTAAGAAACAGTTCTTAAATGCTCCTAGGCATGAGTAAGAAAGCCTTTTGGAAGTCACTTCAGATTCTTTTTGGAAGTAGGCAGAATATAAAAAAGAAGAGTGGGAGGAAAATAGAAAGCCTTTCCCCCTTGTTTATCTTCTAGATGTCTTACAAATTGATTTAGAGGGCTTTATTACTCTGTGAGTCACACATTTGGCTTAAAGCGTATTTTGAAATCCAGAATCCATAAAAAGGACCTACCACTGTGAGAAAATTTGGGGGCACTCTCACCCAGATGGTTTCTGGGTGATGCTGAGTCCTGGTACCACCCAAGGAATTGAGGATGCTGCTAGGGCTTCAAACTAGCAGCATTATTAGGTCTATTCAGCACCCCTTTCATCCAGGGTGAGGCAAGTGACTGTTATCTCTCAGGGGCTACTTTCAGATGAGACTCACAAACCCTGTGAGTAGCTGAGAGTGGGAAGGACTTGAGAGATACACGAAAGACAGACACCCATAGTGCCCTGGTCCCACTTAATTAAGTTCCACTTTTCTTTTCAGTCCCTCCAGCTCCAAACCTACACCAACTATTCCCATTTCTCTCTCTGTAGTCAGTCTTCAGGACCTCAAGAGAGCCAGGTTTTTGGAGGACTCTGCTGGCACCAGCCACAAAGGGGCAGCTCCAACACTCCTCTCAGTAATTTCCCAGCTGTCCTTTCCATCCCTGCCCCCTCCACAAAGTTATCTAGCTTCATTGATTCAGTCCCTTACCCACTTAGCAATTTTCTTCATTCCTTTCCCTAGATAGCTTCATTCTCACCTCGCCCTATTGTTCTGTTTCCTCCAACTCCAGGTGACTGATGACCCAATAGCATTTACATTTACAAAGCAATTGCATTTACACAAGATAGCTCTTATCAACAGCTGAAAGAGGCACAACTATAATACATATATAATGGAGAGCACCTATTCATCACCCACATTTACAGTGCTTTCCAACAGTATAGACTATTCAAGAAATTGGTGTATGAAAGGAGTCTTGCAAAATTTATCACTAAAGGTAATCAATGAGTTTCAACTAATGCACTCCATACCTGGAGGTGAAAATACACCAAAAGCATGGGGAAACCATATTTAGTCCTTAAAGTATGAATTTAATTTGAGCTTACATTGATTTCATTTAATACAAAGTTTATGTAATCAGGAAGTCAGTAGCAACTGAAAATACCAAGGCTAGTCTTCACCCATCAGGGCATTTTAGTAATATCTAGTAATGGCAGGAGATTCTCATTTAACTGAATTGGAAATGTAACATATATTAGCTTACAGAAACTTAATCAGTGTGATCAAATTAAAATGGGCCACTCAGACATGCCATCCTGATTAAGGCACTTGCAATCACTTCACAATTAACAGATCTGTGGTGTTAATGATTTAAACTCAGGTTTTTTCCTCTGGGGATTCAGCCTTGTAAATTTTTTTACTAAACAATTAGAAAACTCCATCCTTTATTTTGAAAAATGTTGCAACAGTGTTATTGACATTAATTCTCAAGGTACGCAGAATAGTAAATAGCATGTGTTGCTTATTTTTTTTTTCCATTTAACAGTCACTGCCTTCTCTGTGGGATGAGGATCATTAATCTTGAAGCGTTAGCTCTTGGGAGTGGTAATGAAGTTTGGCCATGGGGGAGTGACCATTTTTAAATGTATTAAGGGGAAACTCCACTTTTCTGCTCTCTGCAAGTTTTCTAAGTTTCATTGGAAAGGGTTTGCTTATGGCCCTTATTCAAAAATTACTTTGGCTGAACTAGCTTGTTGTCCTGGGTAGAAGACTGCAGAATTAGGCCATTTCTTCTAAATGTGTTCTTAATAGACCAGTATAAACAGTAGCTTTAGAGCTGTGAATTATTCCTAACTCCTTTAAAAACTCATCTTCCCAGCCCACCACCCTGAAAATGCAGCTGTAGATCCTGGAAAGGATCTTGTGTTTCTAGCTCCATTATTTGTGGGAATAGTGAGTGGTGAGGGGAGCTGTCTAGCTATTTCTACTTTAGTCAGCAAAGCCAATCCCTACTTTAAGATCAGAGAAAATGGTGATTCAGAAAGAAAGGGGACTTTCTCAAGATGGCAGTTAATAAGGATCAGGTATGGAGCTAGAACCCCAGTCTTTCCACTCTCAGGGCTTTCCCCCATTCTGCTTGTGTCCAGCCCAGTCTCAATTAGGATAAATTCTAAGTCATTGGAATCTCCCTTAAAAGAATGCTATACTATTGAATAAGTGACTCAATTAATGCAGTTAAGGACAACAGTGGGGGGAGAGAGAGGAAGATGTACAAGAAGAGGGAGATTGTGTACTGAGATGGGGTGAGGGATCTGATTTCTAACAGGTCCCTCAGCAGCCTACTGCGGCAAGATGGTTAGAACCAAGATGATTCTAATTTCCACCAAAAGCACTATCAAGCACTATCTCCCAGATACTAGTTTGGAAAGGCAAGGGCAAGTGGTGGGTTGAAATAGAAAGGTCTGTGGGGTAAGGGCATTCCAGAAGTGCTCCCTACACCTGTCTGTAATATCATGGGGACACGGGAAAGCAACAAGTCCTTCACTTGGTTCAAAACCAAAATTCCAACCCGATGCTCTTTGTTTAAAATAAGCTCAAAGATCTTTAAGGTTGAAGAAGAAGGATTCATTCATTTATCCATCCATTTATTTAAAAATGGGGCTAAGTCATCTTAACCTTGCCACATATTGAATGCCACGGTGCATTCACTTTCTGCCCTTGCAATAAGATGAAACAAGAAAATAGGTGGTCTTTCCCAGGGTGTGTTGCAGACACTATATTCTGTTTAGTACGAACACTTTACAAAAGTGTCTCATATCAGTGAATATACTGAGAGCCTATGATGTACTCTGGTACACTGTGTGGAAGATAAAAAAAGAATTACGCCCACTCTTCCTTATGGAGCCACAGTCATATGTTAGCTAGAGAGATCAGAAAATGGGAAAGTTAACAATAAGAGTGAGAGCTATTATTTCCAGAACTCTGCCTTTTATTACCCAGCACCCAGTCTTCCAAGCAGCATCTTCAGTTGCCCCTCTCCTGCAAAGCACACCACTTTGTTCCTTGGATTCTAGTTATCTGTGTATATGAGCATCTTCTGTACTAGAACATGAGACACTTAAGAGCAGTGACTGAATTTGTGCCTCTTTCAGTCCTGCTCTTTCCACTTACTCCCCTCCTCTCATTTCCACTTCTCTACTCCCATCCCACCCAGCATCTAGTACTTTGCCCATTACATACTAGATGCACAAAATTTGCCGATTGTTTTAATGAACATATATTAGTGCCTGATTAAATGCTAAATGGATATTGTTCAAGAGAAGGGAAGGATGCTCTCAGGCTGTATCAGGAGAAACAAGAAAGAAGGAAATGGCATAATGTGTTTTACAATATGAGTAGTAACAGTAATTCCATTTAACGAGCACTAATACAGATCAGAAAATTTGCATAAGTTATCTCACTGAATCCTCAAAAAATCTTTGATACAGAGAGAGAGAGGTCCACTGTTTATCCCCACTTTACAGATGAATAAACTGAGGCTCAAAGAAGTTAAGTAACTTGTCCAAGGTGCTAGATCTGGGATACGAACCCCTATCTTTTTAATTCAAAAGATACCTCTTTCCAATAAACTAAGATTTAGACAGGTGAAGCTGAAAGATGAGAGTCATTCAAGATAAGTGCAATGGTATGAAAATAAAGGGCATTTGGGAAACAAGAAGGAGACCAGTATAACCAAGGGAAGCGTGGGAGCTGACGATGACACTATGTAGTTGGTGAGAAGGTTGCCTTAGTGAGTGATCATAAAATACTGGAGAGAGAGTTTAAAAATTATAACAAAGGTGTACACAGGATTATATAAAATACCTACAAAGACTAAATATTAGAAAAAAACATGGGCCCTGTCATGGCATTCAAATTAACAATGGAGACTTTGGCCTAAACACCTGCCTGGCAATTTTCCAGGAGAGGATAATTTTAGCAACTGGTCTCTTCTTCCCCTAAAGGTTTTATTATAGCCTAGAACAGAGGCCAGTTAGAGGAAATAAAGTGGAAATAGTGTGTGTTCATTTAGTTTTCAGAGCAGAAGCCAGTTGGGGAGCAATACTCAAAACCTGTGGTGTTTTTCCCTCCAAGTACTTCAGGTTCAGCATAGGTTTAGGCTGTAATCTCAGGGAACAATCACCTGTCAGTCTGGTTCCTTTCATTTGTTCAGAGTAATTTGGCCATGTGAAAGGAAGCATGTGTATGATTTTTCTGTTTCTTCTTCTTCCTCTTTTTCTTTTCTTTTTTATTTTGTTTTGTTTGTAAGATCTTGCAGAATTAAGTAAGGGGACTGCACGACTGCCCAATAGCCAGAGCTGCTGTAATTGGGGAGCTAGAGCATGGTGAATAAAAGCTGTTATTCCATATTCCACTGAGTATTCTCAGTCTGAATCTATACATGTGGTTATCAAACTCATTCGAGGCAGCAGGGTTTTATATAGTCAGACCCCACTATATAAAACATGAAAATGGACTCACTAAAGAGGAGGTAGAGTGGGTGCCTGGAGCTCCATCTATTTACCACTTCAGAATCCCCACCACCCCCACTTCAGCAGGCTCTGAGGTCCTGCCTTAGAACCCAAGAACTGTACAGAACATAGATTGAAAACCACTGGTCTACACAAAAGAAGAACATGGTAAGGTCATTTGCAATGGCTTAAACTAGGTAGCTCCTTAAGCTTCCTTTAGCCTTTTTCATCCATTAGAAGCCAAAATAAGAATAGAGAATGATGATGTGGCAGGCAGATTCCTCAGCAGGAAGCATTTGCAGGGTAGGGAGAGGGGGATGGAGAAACTTCTTTCTTGGTCCTCCTATGACTTAGCACAAAATGCCTTGTCCATTGTAGGTGTTTGGTAATGGATAATGACTTTCATATTGTAAGAATGAAAAAAATAAATAAACAGCCATCCAAATAATACTATGCATTTGTTTCTCCCTTCTTGCCACCAAGTGGGTAATAGAGACCCATATACTTAGGGAAAGAAATCTACAGTTTCCATACTTGATGTGTTTACAAGGACAAAGCTGTTAATGTCTCACTAGTCCTTGAAATATGGCCACTAAAGAAGAACAGTAGAGAAATAAATATTGGTGAGGCACCAGGCATGTGGTTGGAAAAAGGCCTGATGGCCTGGGATAATAGGGACAACCATTGCAGATGTGGCATAAAGATAGTAGACACTCTCAGTAAAGAGTATTACCCTGTCAGCTTATGTGGAGATGTACTTTCCCCCCCGAAGATCCTGAAAACCACTAGAAAAAGTGTATCTGTGACTAGATGTTTTTGGCAAGGTCTTTAAGGACATGATAGTGCTTGTTTTCACACCTTCCTGGTGATGCCAGGAGGAGTGACAAGAAGGATTATCTGCATTTCACAGAAGAGAGAGGAGCAGTCCTGGGAGAGTAATGGGGATGGATAATGGCAGCATACTATTTTCTGACAAAGATCACAAAGCAAGTAGGTGCCCTGGTGCTTACCGTGAAGACACAAAATTGCTTTATCACTCGAAGGTTCCATAGACATGAAATGGGAGATGAGAGTAAACATGCAGGTGCTAGGTAGGAGGCATATTGCATTAAAGCCTGGGAAGTGCACATGTCCTCCCCAACAATAATGAGAAAGAGGGATTCTCTTGAGGAGTCACTAGGAGGGCAGGCCTACTAGTCCTGCACCTGTCAGTTATGATCTTTGATGACAAAAAAAGCAACTGCTTAGATTTCAAGGCTTGGAGAATCACTGCCATGACTCAGCTCCACAGTCGAACCATACTAGGAGCCTGTCTCTGCTGAGACCCTTGTACATCCTTAAGGGAACCTTCAGGACTGGGTATGATCCATGCTATCTAAGCAAGTAATGAGTTCTCCTTGAACCAATGTCATAGGCTGGTTTTAAGATTAAATGAAAAAATGCATGCATTGAAAGCACTTAGACTAGGGCCTGGTGCATAGGAAGCACTTGATAAATGTTACCACTTATTTTAAAATTCCTGGCCCTTGTTATCATTGGTAGTCTTGGCTATTTTCGTTGAGAATGAATTCTGTAAGTCCTCTACCTGATTTTTTTTTCATTATTAGGAATTTTGGACTTATCCAGTCTTGCTTCCCTCCCCCCTCATACATATCTCCTAATTTCACGCTGGGTTTTGCAGATAGTGATGGCCAAACATATATCAGGTAGCCAGACTGCATAGGATGAGCCAACTGATCATTTTGATTAAATTATCCAGTCAGTTCAAGCATCCAGCTTTCTCAGTTGTCCACATCTCCTTCCATATTCAACCCAACTCAAGTGGCCCAAAACAGTAGTTTATGATATATAAATATATGCTTTGAGCAATACAGTATTCTTCTTGGACCATCTTCACCATCCACAATCTTTCCAGAGATGCTACTCACCTGTGTACTGATGATTTGTGCTTCAAATGCATGTGACATCTTAATCATTCAGTACAAATGCTACTTCAAGTAAGCATTAACAGATGGTGGCCTGTATTTTATAGCATCACCAGCATTGTTCAGGCAAAATTTATAATTCAATCATGAGTGAGCTGAGTCCTGATTCATTTTTCTTTCTTTTTTTAAACTTTAGCAGGTAACCATCTTGAAAGCCCAAAGCATGCTTTGTGAAAAAGTAATCGCCACTGACCAGTAATGTAGTTTTATTTCTGTCCTCTACACTCCGCTATTCTCAGGTTGTGTGCATACAACTCATATAGTAATAAAAGTGTCAGACAGGTGATGGTGGTAGAGTTCCAAGCAAGAAAACACTTATCCTCAAGTTTAAATACTAAGCTGAGGTGAGATTTCACCACACTCCACAGCCCCTGCAGAACCTTCTACCTACTCAATACTATACCCTCTAACTAACACCTTGAGCAGCAGGATAGTCTTTCAATCTTTGTGAATCTAGGTCTAATACAATCCCTAAGCACCAAGGGCACCTCCTGAAAAGATGGATGAACTTAGCCTCATGGGCCAAATCCAGACATGGTTGGAGTCTTGGTCCCATCACATATTAATTAAGTGACCTGGAACAAGTAAACGTCATCTCAGATTATTTGTCAGTAAAAGAGCTAATACTAAATTTGCTTTATAGGGTTATTGTAATGATTAAGCAAGGTAATATTATGTAAAGCACCTTGCACAGTGCTAGACACATAGAAAGCACTCAATAAATTGTAAGTGATAAAAGCATTATTATATGTTTACTACATGTGAGACTGGTTCTAATTCCTTTACACATATTACCTTATTTAAGTAAATTAAGGTCTTCCCCAACCACGTTATTTAAATTTAAAAATCTCCTGGCTGCACCACTCCTTATCCCCCTGCCCTACCCTTTCCCCCCTTTATGACTTATTCCCCTTTAAAATACTATATATTTTACTTATTTGTTTAATGACAGTATTCATCCACTAGAATGGGCAGAAAGGCAGGGAATTTTCTTTGTTTTGTACTTTGCTATATCCCCAGACCTTACAATATAGGTAGTAAGCACTCAATACAGTTTTTGAATGGATGAAGAATTTAATCCTTAAGAAAATCATATGAAGCAGTCACTGTTAGTATCTTCTTTTTGTAAGTGAGGAAACTGATGCACAGAGAGATTATGTAACTTGCCCAGGAATGTGTTAAAATTTTAAAGTAGCAACTGGGCCCAGAATTTTCCATCTTAACCATTATACTATACTGTGTCTTTTAAAGAACTCATGGAGGGGAAAAGAAAGAGAAGGAGAAAATATGAATGAGAAAATGAGTTTATGTGAATCTATAGACATGAGGGTTTCTTTTTCATTTTCTTTTTTTGCTTTTTGTTCTCACCTCTGCCCCATGAATATGATCTACTCTTTATCTGACAAAATTTCTGTACAGTATTTTCGTAAACTAGTTTTGGCCTTTTGATAAAGGCAGTGATCAATCATTTTTCCCCAAAACAGCATCTTTAGAGGACATTTCCATTGTTCGACTTTTACTCCATTGGCATATATATGGGTTTTTTTATAATGTTAAATTATTTACACACCAAAAAACTCACAGCTATTCAACACTGTACTAGAGGTTCTAGCAAGTGCAATAAGGCAAGAAAAAAAAGGAAACCATATTGGGAAAGAAGAATAAAACTGTCTTTTCCACATAAATATAGACATAACTGTCTATGTAGAAAATCTAGTGGAATCTACAAAAAATTCCTGGAACTAATAAGTGGACTCAGCAAGTTTGTAGGAAATAATATTAATATGCAAAAATCAGCACTTCTATATACTAGAAATAAACAGTTACAAATTGAAATAAAACAATACTATTTATGATAGCATCAAAAGTATGAAATATTTTTTTGTATATTTACGTGCTCCTATGTTGGTGCATATATGTTTACCAGGGTTATATCCTCTTGTTGGATGGATCCCTTTTGAGCCAATGATCCCACTTCTAGAAATATATCCTAAGAATCCCAAAACACCAATGCTATTTATAATAGTTAAGATCTGGAAACAGCCCAAGTACCCATCAGTAGATGAGTGAATAAAAAAGCTGTGGTACAATTACAACAAGGAATACTATGCAGCTGTAAAAAAGAAGGATCTCTTACCCTTTTAGACAGCATGGAGGGACCTGGAGAGTATTATGCTAAGCAAAATAAGCCAGTCAGAGAAAGACAAGTATCACATGATCTCACTCATACATGGACTCTAATGAACAAAATAAACTGATGAACAAAATAGATCCAGAGACATAGAAGCATACAACAGACTGATGAATCTCAGAGGGAAGGTGGGGAGGGAGTGAAAAAATTAACCAAAGAGTTTATATGCATATATGCATAACCCATGAACACAGAATAGTGTGGTGAAGGCCTGGGAGTGGGGGTACAGGGTTCAGGGGGTAAGTGGGGGGAAAAAGAGGGACATCTGTAATACTTTCAACAATAAAGATAATTTTTTTTAGAAAAGAAAAAGTATGTAATACTTAGGGATACATGTGAAAAAAGATAGGAAAAAATATGTACACTGAAAACTATAAAATATTGCTTAGTGAAATTAAAAAAGATCTAAATAAAAGGAGAGATACACTGGCCTTGGTTGCCAGGTGGTTCAATTGGTTGGATTGTCATCCCGTACACCAAAAAGTTGTAAGTTCAATTCATGGCCAGGTCACACACCTATTTTGTGGGTTCAATCCCGTCAAGGGTGTAAAGGAGGTAACTGATCAATGTTTCTTTCTCCCATCAATGTTTCTCTCTCTCCAATTTTTTTTTTTTTAAATACACATATTCTCAGGTGAGAATTTTTTAAAAAGAGAGGGAGATACACTGTGTCCAAGGCTTAGAAACTCAATATTGTTGTCAGTTCTCCCCAAATTTGATATATAGATTCAACACAATTCCTGCCAAAATCCCAACAGGTGTGTTGTTGTTTTTTTCTGGAAATATATGGACTAATTGTAAAATTCATGTGGAAATACAAAGGACCAAGATTATCCAACGCAACTCTGAAAAAGAAGAGTGAAGTCAGAGGACTCACATTATCTGATTTCAAGGTTTATAAGCTAAAGTAATTAAGACAGTGTGGAAGTGGCATAAAGATAAACATGTATCAATTGAGAATCTAGAAATATATATATATATATATATATATATATGTATATATATATATACACACACACACTGTGCAGGGCAAAAGTAGGTTCACAGTTGTGAGTACACAAAACACAGAGTTTATTCTTGTATTATTATTTATTAATTATTGTATTATTTTCCATTCAAACAACTGCCAAGGTAGTTCAATGAAGAAATTATATTCTTCTCAAGAAATGGTACTGGAACTGACTATGCATATGTAAAAAAACAACAAAACCTTGATTTCTACTTTGCACCATATGCAAAACTTAACTGAAATTGGCTAATTGCTTTAAATCTAAAATCTAAAACTATAAAAGCAGCATAGGTAAAACCCTTTGCAACTTTGGGTTGAGCAAAATTTCTTAGATATAGTACCAAAAGCATAATAGAAAAAATGACAAATTAAATTTCATCAAATTAAAAACCCCTATTCTACATTTGAATGCTTCTACAATCCAGATTTTTAGTCACTGTTGGATTGATACTAATTATTTGGATAGCACATCACTTTTTCCCTGTGTCCCCACACTCTGAGTACTGCAAACCATAGTGGGCCATGTTTAAATGGTTAGTTTTCTGAAAAAAACACACATAAAAACACAAAAACACAGATTTGGCCTACAGTGATTAGAAGATGTCATTTTTTGAGCCTCCGTTAATTCCCTCAGCTCAGAAAGAGCTGGGCTGAGAAATAAAAATATTGGGCTGAAAGTTCAGATGTTTCTTTATTAATAGATGAATGGGTGGACAGACAGAGTAAGGAGGAAGGAAGGGAAGGTAGGAGAGGGGGAAAAGAGAAAGAGGAAGATGAGAGAGAGACAGAGAAAGACAGAGATTTCTTACTTGGGGAAAATGGAGTTCTGTTTAACATTGCTCTTCCTTGCATTCTTAGCCTTTCTCAAGTGGGAGAGAGAAGAGCAGAATTCTGGCCAGCACCTGAAAACTGAATGTAACTCTGAGCTCTGCCAGAGCAAATGCAAATGAGTTCTCAGCCATGTATGTCACAGAGGGGGAAGCAAGTCATTGAGGACCACTGTTCTGGTGTGCAGCAGGTTGGTTCCAAGATTTTGTATGACAGGTGAAAAGGGAGAAAAATGGCTCCTGCTTTCCACCGCTCCATTAGCAGAACATTCTTTTTGACTAAGCTGTAGAACCATGCCCAGAATAGACAGTCAGATATTTGGAGGGCATTTATTATGTTAGTAAGTATACTCTGTATCCTAACCAGCACAGAGATGCATGTGTACCCCCTAGGAAATGTTTCCATCGCTGCACTTTCTTTCTTGATCTTCCACTAATTTCTTCTCTTACCCAACCTGTGAGTTTTATTTATGTAGTTTCAGTGGTGCTGTAGCTTCTGCTTCCCGACTTCTGGAGCTGGCAAAGCAGATAACCAAGCAAGCTGTGCCAACCAGAGTTCTCATTTGTGTAGAATCATACTGGTCAGGTCACACTGTCCTCAGCTGCAATATGTTGGCAGCTGAAGCAAGCATAACCACTAGTTGATATTTATTAAGCACCTGCCATGTGCCAGGTGCTAGGAGAGACTTACTTGGATTCTGATATTTATCCTCATAATAGCACAATGAGGGACGTACAAAGTTAATCAGTGGTACAGCCAAGATTCAAATCCAGGTCTATCTGGCTCCAAAGCTGATGTCCTTTCAAATACACACAACACTGCATGACTGATTTATTTAAAGAAATCTTTGAACAGCCTTGTATTGCAGCTGATTAGCAGAAAGTTAAACTTCAAAGTATGCAAAGCCTGTGCGTTATTTACCCTTGTTAGTAAAAGTCTCTTTTCAAATGTCTTAGGCTACTTTCCTGACTCTTTAATGAATGCACTTTCTGGGATAGATATGACTTTTTGCTATGACCAAGGGTCTCATGTGATCCTGGAGAGAGAATATTGAAGAAAAGGCAATTAAGCTACAAATGAACTGATTCTTGGGCACACAATACTGAAAGCTGCATTTAGGAATACATTCTGACACCAGTTCATAATTTTGTCATTTGTCTTTTTCTATAAGGAAGCAATTGCAGGGGCAGAACAAGGGAGAGGGAGAGGGGGTGGAGGGAGAGAAAAAGGGAGAGAGGGATGGAGATAGATATCAGCTTAATGCTTTGCCTTGTCAAAAGCCTCCGTGATATTAGACTTAGTCTAATAGCTAAACTAAGGTACTATTGACATCACCATAACATAAAATTGCAGCAATTATTTGAAAAGTTGAATACTTAGTGATTGATTGCTAGTTTCATACAGCATACAACCATTTTCAAGTGAAAGTACACACACACACACACACACACACACACATACACACTTTCATACAGAGGCAAATCTAGGTGTTTTAGCAACAGTCACAGCCTGCTGTCTTAGAAGCAAAACAAATCTCTCAGTGAGAGGAAACAACAGAATCATGAGATCATAGTATGCAGGACTTGACTCCAGTGATACACATACAAACAGCTGAATCTGAACATAAAACAGCACCATTCTGAGTTCATACAGAAGAGACAAGACCTCACCTCTTCTTTACTAAAGCAGGGAAGTTTTCCATTTGGCTTCTGACAACAAAAACCAAAAGAGTATTGGTGTATTTAGTTTACTTATGAAGCTATGCGCTCCTGCTTTCATCTAGAGGTTGCTGAATAGATAATCAGGTCTGTTTGTTATGAGACAATTTTAGCAAAGACAGGTTAGAATCAGTCTTCCTGTGGCATCTGCTACCAGGGTAGACACTGGGTAGATGTGTAAAGTGAGTAAGGTTTGCCTTGGTTATCCTGTATTCCCCTTCTGTACTTGTTTTTCTCCATTTCAGCATCCTTCTCACTCCCTAGCCTGATTCATTTAGCCAGCACTTATGGTATTTAACTCAACATTTATGGTATCATTTATCAGGTACTGTGCTTGGGTGCTCTGCCCTAGTCCTATAATATTCATAGCCTTCACTAGTATTTGAAAACTGAACTTGGTCTTTGTCATTCCATAGCCCGAGTCTATGTGAAAAACAATTCAGGCTGAAAGGAGTGATTGATTTCCATTGTCATCTGCAACTGCCTGTGATCTAATGTTTAAATTGATGCCTCTGAATGTTACACACACACACACACACACCACCTCAACCTTGGTTGGTTAATTTGAGCGGAAATAGCTGTAGCGATCTACGAGTTCTCTTTATTGTTTTCTGGATGAAGAGGTGTGTTAAAGGCTTGAGATCACTCAACAATAATGTTGAGAAAAAGTGACTGTCCAAACACAACCAAAATGATGTTATTTTAGAGAAACGTAAAGCATCTGAAAAGTGCATGCTATTTCCTTTCATCATTATTACTGATACATTTTTTAAAGTGTAATGATTCTAATTTCTCTCCAAAGTCTCAAACTTGACAGTGGCTAACAGAACAACCCACATGGGTACCATGGTATATAGAGGGCAGTACACTCAGTGAGACATCCTGAGACCAGACTCCAAATCTCCTTTGGCATGATTAGCTGAAGTATCTTGCTATCTGGGAGAAGAACGGTGGCATACATTGTAGTAGAAAGAGCATGGGACAAGTATGAGAAGACCAGAACTTAAGGTTGACCTCTGCAACTAACTATATATGTGACTTTGGGAAGTGACTGATCCATCTTAAGTCTTCATGTTCTTATCTGTTCAGCAAGTGAATTGGTCACATGTAAAATATGTTTTGATACAAAATGATAAAAATTTGTAATGGCTCTGGCTACCATGTATGCTCAGCCTTGCCAGTGGAGGTACTTGATGGGAACAACCCAATGTGTCAGAGAATAGATTGACTTTAGCCTGATGTGTTGGCCAGAATAATAGAATCCCATTACCAAAGGGAACCAAATGTGAGTTTGAATGCAGTGGCCTGGTCTGGTTGTCATGGACCATACCTATGCTTCCTGATCTCAGAGGGATGGCTCTGCACTGATTGTTTTTCCTGTCCTGTTAATTTTGTCCACTGTTGGCAAAGAAGAAATTGTGTGTACCTCCTTCAAAGTCATTTCTAGGGTAGTCTGGCTCTTCTGCTCAGACACATCCCATTCAATCTGTTCCTTCCCCCAAACAGAGGGCTGGCTACAAGTTTCAGATCCAGGCAATGAAACAGCAAGCAGAACTGAGACAACTTTCAAGCTGTAGGTTTCATAAGCATACTACAGTGCATGTCAGTTGGTCCCAAATGGACTGAGGTCAGGAAAAAAAAAAAAAAAAAAGGCCCAATTGGCCATTCAGTTTTAGCTTTAACCTAATCCACAATTCCAACTTGTTCTTATCATCATTCGAGGATTCTGCCCATCTTAGTGACTAATTTGCATTGTCATCTTCTGACCTAGCCTTGCTACCTGGTAAGTGGAGATAATTAAAGGGTTCAAGGGTCAATTCTCAGAAGGCTTCATTGATATTCCCACATGATGTCTTCCCCACCTCAACTCTGGCACTGGCTCCAACAGCAAGCACCCTATGATGCCTCACTGTAAACACCACATCATCATCCTCTGTCTCTCCTCTACTGGGACTGTGAGCTCCTTGAAGGCACTTATTGTATCTTGAATTTGTATATTTCATCTCAAGTTCTAGCACAGAGGCAAAAAGTAAAAGTTCAATATAGTGTAGTTATTATTATTATTATTACAAATGTTGATGTTGAAGAAAAGTTTGGCAAAAATTGTTCATTTGGAGACTCCATGTAGGCACATAATATCCTAAGCTTCAATTTCCTCATACATAAAATAGAAATAGTAATACTGCCTATTTCATGAGCTTTTGGTGGGTAGGGGCTTATGAGGCAAAATGTATCAAGAGGTTGACCCATAGCATTCACTCAACACATATTAAATATTATTTTTAGCCATGATATATATTTGAGGCACCCTGACTTTTGCATTTTTGTTTTTTCAAAAAACGGAAGATCCTGTTTATTTTCAGAAAAGAACACTCCCTCTATCTCCCAGCCTGTATCTGGCCTCAGAATAACATAGAAACTCTTAAAATCTGCACTCTAGCTCGCTGTCATTAAGTCAAATAACATGAAAAAAAAACAGCAGAGCAGCACCCTCAATGCTGACTGGTGTGAAAATGCACCACGAGGTTATGCCCTGGGGCACAGAAATCTACCTCACACTCCCAAACAAACAAAATACATAGGAAATAATTACTGTCTTTGAATTATAACACACATGCCTAACCATTGTTAGACACTGTTCTAGAAGGTGTGAAAAATGCTCCCCAGAGTTTCCCCATACTTATGAAAGATAGGTACTGCTCCTGTTGACAAAAATATCCTGGGAAGAAGAAAATGCACAGAAACAGAATTTCTTTTAAAACCCTCCTAAAAACTGATGGGAGATAAGTAAGAGAAAGGATAGCTGGCGTACATATCCATGAAGAGGATACTAGATATTGGAAAACCTTTTCTTTTACATCAGTAGTCAACAAAAATAACAAAGAATTAAAAAGAAGGAACTCAACCTGTGAGTCATGTACATGGCAAATAAGAGACACCTAGCTCAGAATGTGTGAAGAGGGAGGCCCTCATCTTGGCATAAGCTTGGAATGTATCCAAACGCAGCAAGTGTGACATAAGATGGTGTTTATCTGCTTAAGAATGTATTTATGCTGGCTTCCTACTGCTAACAACCTGGGTACGGCATTAGGTATGCATTCTCCATGTTATCTTAACTCAAATGTTACCAATTGCTTCTTTTATGACTAACACTGAGATTCTTCACACAAAAGGTAAGAGGCTGGATTCCTGCAAAGCCAAAAGAAACAAAACAATGGCCTTTTCAAAATGCAACAGCCATCTCAAACTTCCATAATTATACATCAGGGTCTAATAAATGGAGATTGTGCCACGCCTTTTCAGTATGACACGTGTGTACAAGGTGCCTGGACAGGGCCTGCCATTTCTGCAAGCATGGTGTTGTTGAAACTGATCCTCCAATGCCATCTCTGTTAACTAGGAGTGCACCCTGATGATGATTTGGGACTAATTCGGAAACATTCAGCTGTTTGGGAATGTGAACATCAATCTGCAGGAAGGGATTCCTTCATAATTTAGACAGCATTTTGATTGTGGTGCTCAGTGATAAATAACTGAAATGACTTCTAACTGCTCTCTGAGATTTAACTCTCACATCTTCACCACTGCTTTTAATATTCTCCAGGAGAGCCTACATTCAACTTTATATGCAAACCTGAAATGGTATTCAGGAAGAGAAAAAGATTTTTTAAAAAAGGCAACCAATAGATCTTTCACTTTGGGAATTGAATATAAGATCATATTAACAGTGCAGCATTTATGGTCCAAAGATGAATACATAAAAAATATGACCATTACAAATTCATCTTTTCTTGCAAAGCCATGCTCTTGTAGTGACATATCTTATTGCTAGATTAGGTATTTCAGCACAATGAAGGCATTTTTCATCTTCTCCTAGATGTGGTCTGGGTGCTCATTCTGAGCTGTATTTCTGCCTGTCACAATGCCCCACACCCCGGAGAGAGGCAGCTTACAGAGAACCCAAGTCATTCACCCAAGGGCTGCAGCCACTTTGAAAGGGAAGTGCCTAATTGGAGATATGTCATCTTCAGGGGATCACACCATTTCAGGTTACCATGCTCTGCTGAATCCAAAGAGAGAAAGCAATCGACCAATGTTGTTTTCTATAAGTAGCCCAAAGCAGTAAATCTAACATCATAAATATCCAGCCAATACAAGTTTTGGTGATACCAAAAAGACAGTTTAAGGTAGGACACGGTACATGCTAGTTACAAGGGAAAGAATATACCTATTACGTAAATCAGTGATATGATTACAATGTACATGTACTTAAATCACAACATTTATGGAATGGCTTTCCAGATTCTTCTAAATCAATCCTATATCTTCTTGTATGGATCAAAGACAAATTTTCATGGATTTTGCAAATCACAAAATGATCAATCAGTGCTGTTTTTTCCCTTAATTTTTAACTCTTTTTTAAAAATATGTTTTTATTGATTTCAGAGAGAGGAAGGGAGAGGGAGAGAGAGAGATAGAAACATCAGTGATGAGAGAGTCATTGATTGACTGACTCCTGCATGTCTCCTGGGGATTGAGTCTGAAACCCAGGCATGTGCCCTGACTGGGAATCAAACCATGATCTTCTGGTTCATGGATAGACATTCAACCACTGAGCCACACTAGCTGGGCTTCCTAAAATTTTGAAACTCAATAGTCCAAATCTTGAATTGCTATAAGTCCTTGGCCTTTATAGTCAGCCCTAAAAGCTATGTTTCAAAAGTCATATCCTAACTTTCCCCTCTCTCTCCTCCTCTTTCTTTAGTCCTTCTTGCACCCAATATTCCTTACCTTCACCTCACTCATTTAAATTCCCCTGTGACTAGCCCAGTGTGAGGCACACAGGAGGCATTTTGCAAATCTCTGCTGAATGAATGTGGATGAGTGACAAAATGAGGACAGCACGCAACTTTGTGATGGCTATGTTAGTTACACAAGGGTACTTTTCACCTACTTCCCACTCTTAGGTGTGTTCCGCGCCTTTTTGACTGATGGAGAGTTGGTATCTGGATTAGTGTTTGGAGAACCCCGTCTATCCTTACTGTACCCACAAAAAGAATAGAAAAATATATACAACAATGATGACAGAGACACAAAGCAATTAGTCATTTCAATGAAAGACTTTCAAGGTCTCTCTCTCTTTCTCTCTTTTATATCTCTTTTCTTAATTTCTCTCTCTCTCCCTCTCTCCCTCCTGTTCAAAATAAAGCAAGATCTTATTCAATGATGCCATCCAAAGGTAAAGAGAATGGGAACCATTGGTCAAGTTCAAAGAAAGCTATCCTTTTGGCATTCAAAGTTTGAGCTAGTGGATTCCATTAATGGTGATGCCACAGCCCAGGCCCCAAGGGAGGTTCTAGCAAAAATAAATAAATAAATAAATAAATAAATAAATAAATAAATAAATAAATAATAAATAAATAAATAAAATATATGTACATTATATATATAATTTATCTTAAGCATAAAATCCTTTATTTTCACTCTGGATCCTCTGTATTAGAAGTTCAGTTCTGAAGCTGCTGGCTTTTAGTGAAGTATATGGATGCCAAATGACTTCTAAAAGTCTTTGGGAGATACTATCAGATGAATTAATAATTTTCACTCATAATGTTAACATGGGAAGGCCATGAATTCAGTTATTCTTTCAGAAGTACCACCTGCTTCATGAGTAATTGAATTTAAATCTCCACCTTCAATAACTCCACAGCTTATGTCAAACCTTGGAAACAATTACTAAATAAATCACTAGGATGGTCTGCTTAATCTCATCAGGTTAATAAATGCAGACAAATTAATCACTTGAAAGTAAACAAAAAAGAATAATTGAGTGCAGTCTTCTTGATTACTTTATTCTATTTTCTTTATCAAACTATTTTTACCATTATCTTCAATTCAGTTGTTCTGCGTTGAAATTATTGCTTTATTTCATCTCCAGATTTCCATGGAAACCAATTCAAAGCCTTTCTTGCCACTTGATAATATGTGGAATTATTTATCCTGATTTCATCAGAAAGATTTCTTTTGTTAGTAAGATCTACGTCAGCATAACCTTTTATAAAAAGTGAAGAAAAAGAAAAAGCATATATAGGCTTTTGCTGAGAATAATAGAGCCTTCCAAAGGCACAGAATCTTATCTCAGAGAATGCTAAAGAGCTTTCCAGATATTTGTGACTCTTTTAAGTAACTCAGAAGCAGGTACCTGCAAGTAGCTGTATATTTATATGTGGGGTGGGGCTCACAAAAGGTATTCTGTCCTGCACCCCTCAGCTTTAAATGGTACATGAATGTGATTGGAAAAAGAGATAATCGTGGGCTCCTGGTGACTGCAAAGGCAATACAGATGTGTGCGGGCACAGACAAGAGCTATCCAGACAGGTAGCAAGAGTCCCAGCAGGTAGAATTCAGTGTGCAAGAGATCCCAAAAGCAGTTCTTTGAAGTGGGAGACAGAAAGGTGAGCTTCAATTCTTCTGCTGGGGTGGCTGGCTCTCAAGAGAGAGGGGGCAAACATTCTATCACAGAGGAGATGTGAGAAGACCGCTGAAACAAAATGCGGGGATTCTGTACAGTGCGGGGCCTGCTTCACTGTGCTGGTCACAGACTCAGCAGAATGTGGCTACATTCTGAGTAGAGACTACAGAACTCACACTGTGCTGCCTCTGCCCATCCATTATGACTTCCTGGCAAATAACTCCTTCACCATACCTGGGACCATGCCAGCTATCCTCCTAGTTCAGAACCAAACTCAGAAACTGATAACATAGAACAAGTGGATAAGAGACTTGTAACTCCGAAGAATTCAAAACTATCTCTTTCAGAAGGTCAGTGCAGTCTAATGCCAAAGACACAATATGCTATGTGTTCCAAATATGAGCGAGTCTCAGTTTCCTCGCTTCCATACCCTGGTCACTGGCCACTGAGCCTTCCTCCTCTTAGCCCCTCCATAGAACCGGAGGCAGTGGGAAATTACTGGAAGCATTCTGAAACAAGGGGTCTTTTGATCTTACCCGCTACTAGGCTCAGAGTAGGTGGTCATTTAACACTCCCCAGAGTCACTAAGTTCAGGCATCCACGTTCTTTTGAATAAAACAACACTCATTCCCACTGCTAATTCCCCTGGCTGTGCCTTGGGCGCTAGGGTCCTTTATAATCTGCATGACAAGTGACCCCGGTTAAGCTCAATGCAGAGCGCAACAGGACATCAGGGAAAGCTGTCAGCTGGCAATGGCAGCCTCATGATTGTTAACTGCTGCTCTGGAGGGGGTGGTCCTGGAGCAGTAGTCCTTCAAAGATACGAATGAGAACCCCTCTGACCTATTGGCAAATCCTGCAGATGCGGATCTGAGGAGAATGAAAAAAACTCAGAGAAAAATCACATACAGAAGGTACGGCACCAAGAGTGGGGGTGAACAAAATCAAATAACTCAAACTGTTTGTTCTGTGCAAATAGTAGATCCATTCACAGCGGCAAATGCATGTGAAATTGGGGGAGGGGCCAAGCAGAACATATAGCAGGCCTGGATCATAAGAGTTTAATTTTATAGGCGTGCCTCTTATACAAAAAGGCTTGAAGAAAAAAGAATCATCGTTCCTCCCCCCCATTCCAAGCTGCTTAGGTAAGTGTGGACAAGGCGCCATAACTCTGAAATCTTGAGAGGAAGGACTCTGCCTTTTGCAGAAGTGCCCCAGGAAGAGTAAGATAACCATGCAGTTGCAGACTGTCTGGGAGCCTCAGAAAAATATGGGTTAAGGACCCAAAGATTAAGATGTTGCCAAGGACCCTGGCCACTACAACATCCGGCAATCCCAGGGACTTACAGGAATAAGCCCTGCCTGCCTTTAGGATATATGGATGATAATTTGGAGTATATGAGATGGGTAGGTGGACGCTACCTTGAATTAGAGCTAGTTTCCAACCATGCGAAACACACCTACCCCAGTTGTCATCACTTTGTCTGTCTCTAGAGCACTTGTCAACCCCCTTCACTTTCATCTCCTATCTGGGTTGCAATCTTAAAGGCTGTGGCATGAATCCCTAAGGGCAGGGATCCAGGCTTCTTCCACTCCTTCTGTTAAGATTCTTTCCTCCCTCCCTCACAACCCTGCCTCATCAAAGGCCTAGGAAAACAACTCCAGGTGAGGTCTTCATAGGAAAAGTTAACGAGTGCCAGTACTTCTGTCTGCCTGGTCAGCTGTCTGCAGCCATCTAGCAAGTGAGCCCTTTTACACAGGCTCCAAAGATACCAGAAAAGTGGGGGGAAATCTGCAATATTATGCACATTGTATTCAGGTGGGAAATCTGTGACTCACCCAACTCTTCAGCATTTTCAAAGTGTTTCTGATTGAACAATTTGATGCTGAAATGGCATTCAGTGTGCTTAGCCCAAAATGGCAATCACATCCAATCCAATCTAGATTTTTCTCTTACGTCAGAGAGGTACTTAAGGGAGAAGAACCTAGTGGTTTCAGACACACTCCACAGAAACTTGTGCATTTCATTTATTTTTTAAAAAATATGTTTTTATTGATTTCAGAGAGAGGAAGGGAGAAGGAGAGAGAGATAGAAACATCAATGATCGGAGGCAGACAACCAATGATGAAAGAGAGCCATTGATCGGCTGTCTCCTGCACGTCACCTACTGGGGATCAATCCTGCAACCCAAGCATGTGACCTGACCTCCTGGTTCATAGGTAGATGCTCAACCACTCAGCCAGCTGGCTAGGCTGCATTTCCTATAGTACTTCATAAATTCATTTTGGAATTAATTCATCTCAAACCCATAAAAAATAGTTGTGCTTCTCTAACTACAATAGCACTGACATTTTAAACATTAATTTTCAAGGTCCTAGGAAGTTGAAATTGTATTTCAGATGAGAAAGTTGGGCTTTAAGACCTACTATCAACAAATCTTTTATTTGGCACTTGGCATGTGGTGTTTGTAGTGTTGTCTATATTTTATTGTTTACCTGTCTCTCCAACTAGCTTTTGAACAGGTAAACAAAAGAGCTGCATTTGGGTTCAGTGGAAAAGGAACGCTATGATTGATTATTGATGTCTGGCACCTGTGTTAGAGAACAAAGCAGTGAGGCACATGTCACATATTTTCCACCCCTGAAGAAGAATGGTCTAGGAGAATTGGGTTCTAGTTACTGATGGCTGATCACCATGTGGATCACAAAGACTGGGAGCTTTGAAAGAATTCACAAGCAAGCATTTTTTGGAGGGATGGCTAGTGTCTCTGAATAACAAGAATCTGTTGTATATATATAACTCTTGATGTTTTCCAGTGTGTGTTCTTGTAAGTGGCAACTAAGATGAAACCCAAGCTATTGTTAAGGGGCTATTTCAAGTGCCTCTGGGAAAACGGTAGCCACTCTTTGCTCTCTAGAGATGACTCTGCACTCCGTACAACTGCCAGGATGAGGGAATGTACTTAAAATACATAGACCCCCACCAGATATAGAAGCTCATCTAATCTGCTTCCCCAACAGGTGCTTCAGTCCCCACTACAATATATCCATCAAGTGGCCATCTCTTGAAAGGTTTTTAAATCATAATTTTTACCCCAAGAAAGCCAGCTTTTCTATTTTCTAACAGGCTCATATTTCCAAGAATTTTTGCCCTTGTGTTATCCCTAAGCAAGACAGCTCTTCAAATATTGATTTCATTAGAGCTAATGAGGTTTCTCTATTTCATTTTTCTATATTGCTAGGCTATATACAGAGTGGGGGTTTTTCTTTGCTCCAAACTTTTCATTTTCTTCTACCCTAAGTGTCTAAATTAGAGTCCATGCCCCTTTAAGGGTCCTGTTCCCATTATCTACATTTCTATTAATCACCAAGCAAAGAATGTCCAGTTCACTAAGCTGTGCTTTTGTTTCGCTTCCTTCCCTAGTTTCCCTTTGCTTCACTGTGGATAATAAGTGAGGTTTTATTTTTTTAAAAAATATAACTTTATTGATTTCAGAGAGAGGAAAGGAGAGGGAAAGAGAGAGATAGGAACATCAATGATGAGAGTCATTGATCGAGCCCGTAACCCGGGCATGTGCCCTGACCGGGAATCGAACCCAGATCACCTGGATCCTAGGTCGACAATCAACCGCTGAGCCACGTCCGGCTGGGCAATAACTGAGGTTTTTAAAAGAAGAGAAAAGTTCATCTTTTTTGCTCTGAAGCCCAGTGTCAATGATTTCTCAGAAGCAACCTCTTATGTTCAAAGCAATTATTCAGGAATCTTGAGTTCTAATCCTGACTTCCAGCAAGGCATATCATTTTTTTCTAGGTTAGGATTCTCATCTATAAAGCTGAGTAAATTAAACTGATCATGTAAACCACTCACACATAAGCTCAGATTACTCTGATTGCAGAGCTCTTGGAAAACACAGCTGGGACCCTTGCATTAACTTGCCCTCTCCCCTTCCATTAACTTTTCACTCTAACAATTCACCATAGGGGCATCAGGGACTGAAACAATAAGCTTATTGATTATTGTAGCTATTTTGCTCTCTTCACCTCTTGATACATGCTGCTTCTGCCCAGGGGAGGCAGTCACATCCCTGGATGCCTCACTGGGATAAAGAAAGAAAATGAATCAGTTCCTAAATTATACTTTTTCTCATTTATGCTGGCTATTCACTTATGTCTTTACCAAGAGTTTGGATCCTGGGTTACAGACTATCAGAGGCCACTGGAACTGTATCTTACAACTATTGCATTCACATCAGCTCTGGGCTCCTCCATCAGATAGGGGATTGAGGAGGAAAAAAAACATAGTTCTGGTGTTGCAGGTTTGAGGTGATTAAGACCTGAAATATGATGGGAGCCTGGACCAGAATGGTAGTTATGGAGGTGGAAAGAAGGAAACCATATGCGGCATATCAATAGGAAATGACTGAACTTGGGAACTGACTACACATGGAGAATGAGAATAAAGTCTAAGTGAAAGCTGCTGAGAAGGTTTGGAAGCCCAATAACTGCGAAAACAGAAGTGCCAGTGAAAGAGACAGATTAGTTGGGAGTGAAATCTAGACTAGAGGAGAAGATGATGGATTTGGTTTGGAACATGTTGAGTTAGAATGTTGATGGACAGTGTCCAGCAGGCAATTAGAGAGATAGCACTGCAGCTCAAGAGGAAAGACAGGGTCAAATGCACAGTCATTGCTCCGAAGTGGTAGTCAAAGTAAGATAAGAATGAGGCCTGATGGGACAGCCATCCATTGTGATTAACAAGTAGATATTTCAGGCTGGGGACAGCCTATGCCAGAATATGCCTCCTTCCACCCCAGTTGATGAGGATTTACAAAGTCTTATATCCCAGGGGTCCAAGTAAAAGAGCTTGATCCAGTTAAGTTCGTTGTGTAGAGTTCAATGGTAAGGTTAATGAGGGGAAGTGCAGGCCTAGATCCTTGTGGGGGCCAGTTACTTTCTTCATCCCATAGCCATCACCTGCTTCTCCCCATTCTCTTTGCCCAGCCAGATCACTTACAGATGACAAAGTGAGCTGCATGCCAAGAGGTGAGGTGGGTGGCAACCATTGTCAACCCATTTCCATGACAAAAACACCTTACAAAGTACATTCAATGCTGCTGTCATCGTGGTGTAAGGAGGGCAGCCTGGCAGATGAGCAAAACTGAGCTTTAAACTTTGGCTTCACTTGCAGCTCACATCTTTTACTTTTTGCTCCCCTTTACCAAGGACAAAGCATATGTCAGGGACTATGCCTTTAATAATACTAAATTCCACTCCTCTTTTTCTGCATAATACCCTTCCTGTTTCCGGTTCTCAGTCTTTTCACTGTGCCTCATTAACTGGAACCCTCAGCCACCCTCTCTTAGCATTCTGGGTGGAACAAGAATGTCACAGATAGTAGCATCACCACAGTTGGGGATAGGGGCAGTGGGTTTGGGAGCAAACCAAGGGCTTTGCCCTTGGAAAGCCAAAGTATCCTAGGCTTCCTGCCTTGATGTGAGTTCATGAGGACAGTGTTTAAGGAACTACTGTATGGCCATTACTTTTCCCAAAGTGAGGCATGCTTTGACCTTTAGCCCTGGGTCTGCAACCTAGCCACGAAATCATTTAACTTCTCTGGGTCTCAGTTTCCTCACCTGTCAGTCCTATTTCTTAGTACCATAGCATAGTTTTGAAAATTATAAAATGTTGAACAATTTATTCATTCAAAAATCCTTTATATCATTCTGGGCCTTGGGAATACCATGATATGTGTGACAAGGTTCCTGCCCTCAAGAGACCCAAAGATTAGTGGAGGAGGTGAGCATATTAACAGATACACAACTCAGTGTATCAAATGGGATATAGCCAGTGTCAGAAAGTGTTAGAAAAATAAATTGGAGTGAGTACCTATGCTTGGGGAAATCAGGGAAGGCAAAGGTAAAGCTGAGTTACTTTACAAAACTTATGATTTGAGGTTTCCGTTTATAAATCGTACATCAGAAAATAAAATCTGCATGGCCGGTGTGGTTCAGCAGTTGAGCATCAACCTATGATCCAGGAGATCATGGTTTGATTCCTGGTCAGGGCACATGTTTGGGTTACGGGCTCGATCTCCAGTTGGGGGCATGCAGGAGGCAGCCGATCAATACCTCTCTCATCATTGATGTTTCTGTCTCTCTCTCTCTCTCCCTCTCCCTTCCTCTCTCTGAAATCAATAAAGACATATTTTAAAAAAAAGAAAAGAAAATCCGCGTTATGAGTATTTTCAGAAGATAGAATGAAATTCTGCCTATCCTTAGTTTGAAACACTTATCTCCCAACAGTGGCTCATAGACTGAATCATACATCACAACCACCTAGAGAACTTATAAAATGCAGATGGCTGGGTCTTGCCCCCAGAGTTTCTGATTCTGTAGGTTTAGGATGGGGCCTGAGCATTTACACTTCTAACAAGTTCCCAGGTAATGATGATGATGCTGGACTCAGGAGCACACTTTGAGAACCGCTGCCTCAAAAGAAGCACGAGACAGCCACAGTCAGTGGCAACAAAGATAACAATGAGCCGTATCCATTGTCCCTGCTTTGCAGACAACATAATTAGAACCTGCTGGATAAAGTGCCCTCACTATACTACTTCTGAATCAGAAAAGAGGAGGACGAACAGGGCTGCTGACATCCGTGAGAGAAGCTCCTGTTTTCTAGGGAAGTGGCAATTACTGCAAACATCACAGAGCGAAGCTCAATAGCAAGTGAGACAAAAATGGGATCTGACAGCATTAACTGAACTTGAAATTCTATTTACTGAAAATGATCTGGCATAACTAAAAATTCACAACTGGATCCTAGTTGGTGTACATTGTACATTAAGGAATCCCCAGAGTAGGCCAGAAAAATCTCAGTAAATTTTTTAAGGAAAAGCCAAAGAGGCCAACTGCTACAGCAGGAATTAGCACACAGAGAAACAAGAAAAGTCAGCCCACTTACCTAGAAGTGAGATACTGACATTACACTGCAGTATGATATGAACCAAGGGTGTTAGGGGTCATGGGGTGGAGGGGAACTGATAATTTATTCATTTCCTTCTCCCTGGTGAAGTCACTTTGCATTTACTTTCTACCACATTCTTATGGGATTTTCAAGAATGTCCACTCTGCTGCACATTATATATTAAATTCTTTAAGGACAAGGGCAAATTGTGTTCATATCTGCTTACAAAGTTTCTTGTAACATTGGTCATACAGAATTTTTTCAATAACTGTTGAATGACAACCATTCTGATGAATTTGGTTTCTAACATGTTTGGTCAGTTAAACTGACTGACCACCTGGCCAGTGTGGCTAAGTGGTTAAGTGTCGACCCTTGAACCAGAAAGTCACAGTTCGATTCCTAGTCAGGGCACATGCCTGGGACATGGGTTCGATCCCCAGTAGGGGGTGTGCAGGAAGCAGCAGATCAATGACCCTCTCTCATCATTGATGTTTCTATTTCTCTCTCCCTCTCCCTTCCTCCTTCTGAAAACAATAAAAAGATTTTTAAAAATTATAAGAAAATGACTGACAAACACATATTAAGGTAGAGGTATAGTAACAGTCATGTGGCTTTGGTTTTTTGTTCAAATGACTTATGTCAGAAAACACTGTATGCCTAAAAAGGTGACAGCCTATCATAGTACCATTTCTGAGCTCCAGTGCCCACAGATATGAAACTCAAGAAGGGTAAAACCAGTAGGAGTCAGCAACTTTGGAGAATGGTGTTGCCAAATGAATTGCAGACAACTCTGAAGTTGTGAAAAGAGCATGGGCACTGGAATCAGGCAGAGGTGGGGTCATATTCTGTCTTTGTCAGAGCTGGAGTATCTTGGAGAAGTTGCGTCATTGAGATAGGTTGGTCCTGCCTAACAAAGACCTCTGATATTAACACTGGGGCTTCAGGGCACCAATTCTCTAGCTACATGTTGGTGTCCAAAGCCAGGAGCATTCAAAGATATTATTTTCCTGAACTCGGCATCTTAAGTACTTTTCTAAGGAGGTAAATGTATTCAAAATTTAAAAGTCCAGTTGGGCCTGGCCAGCTTGGCTCAGTGGTTGAGCGTCAACCCATGAACCAGGAGATCATGGTTCAATTCCCAGCCAGGGCACATGCCCAGGTTGCGGGCTCAATCCCAGTAGGCGGTGTGCAGGAGGCAGCCGATCAATGACTCTTTCATCATGGATCTTTCTATCTCTCTCTCCCCCTTTCCCTTCCTCTCCCTGAAATCAATAAAAACATATTTAAAAAATAAAAGTCCAGGCGGCTCCTTAGAAATCAAGTAGAAGGGCCCTATCAACAAGGTGTTGAAAATGCCTTCCGAAGTAGTAAGAAAAATTCTCTCAGCTATGCTCCAATGTGTCTCTTAACACCCCTGAGCTTCTACCAAAGGTTTTTACACTTTTATCTTAAAACTTGAAAATATTTTCATTTTTAAATTGCTCAAGTTTCACTCATTTAGATATCACATATGATGTGTACAGACTATTTCTAATTCTCTCTTTTGAATGAAACCCAATTGTTGGCTTCTATCTGTTGTCTTATAGTTTGGAAAACTAAGCATTAGTTTTTTGTGTGTGTTCATAAAAAATTAAATTCTGACAATCCATGGAAACAAAACATTTCTTATTCTATGTCTCCCACTAATCACTATTAAATGCTAGATCTTGGCCCCAGCCAAGTGGCTTTGTTGGTTGGAGCATCATCTTGTACACCAAAAAGGTTGCGTGTTTGATTCTCGGTCAAGGTACATACCTAGATTGTGGGTTAGATCCCAGGTCAGGGCACATATGGGAGGCAACCAATCAATGTTTCTCTCGCATCAATTTCCCTCACTTTCTCTCTCCCTTCTTGTCTCTCTAAAAAAATCAATAAGCATATCCTCAGGTGAGAATTTTTTTTAAATGCTAGACCTTGTATAATTTATAATGATATACTTCTATCCATGAATATGAATTTTTAGTAACAGTATAGTCTAACCAAAGACTCTTAGTTAAGCCAAAGATTGAGGCTCATTACTGAATATACCCCACCCCAGTCAAAGGAAAGAGTCATAGAACTATTGAGCTAGGAATGTCCATAGAGTTAGTAAAGTAAGGGCCTGAGAGGAGAAGGGATATATACAAGGATGTAACATCAAGTTAATAATAGAACTTGACTGGCACCTAGCAAATAAGGCCAGAGCCCTCACAGGGTACAGAACAAGGTGGGAAGAGTTAGGACCAAAGATGAGATAACATGAATGAACTGTGGTTCCATTTGCCAAAATTAGTAGTAAAAAAAAACCAACAACATGGTGGACAGCATCTTTTTTTTCTTTCTTTTTTTTGTTTTTGGTGAGGGGAGAATATGTAGAAGGAAATGACAGGTTCAGTTTGTGGTTATGTTGAGTTTTGTGTGCCTGTAGGACCCCCAAGCAACAGTTTGGTGGACAACTTGGATATATGGATGCAGAACTTTGTTGGATATAAACATCAAAGTTGAAGAATGGTCTCCAAAGATTTGGGATTCTTTAGAATATTGGTGGTAGTTGAAAACTTTAGAGTAAAAGAGATTACAAAAAGACAGTGTGTAAAATGAGAAGAGAAAAGCCTTGGAAGAAGGTTAAGAAGAATAAGCTAGAGTGGAAAAAATGGTCTCCTGCAAGCCAAAGGAGACACTGGATCTGAGGGATTGAGTGCTGCAATCATAAGAGATTCATTTGATTATGAGGCAGTTTTGTGTCTTGGGTTTCTAGCTGCTACATGTTACTTTCTCCTAGTACACTTTTCTGATTAGTTATGGTCTTCCATTAGTCATGCTGTCCTTTATAATGCCAAGAGTATTTGATAGAGAATGAGCCTCTTGATCATATGCAATCTGTTATCATCAATTCCTGAAAAGGACAATCTGAAGTGTGCTAAAGGAAGCATCCTGCACCAAACAAATCCATAATTATAGGCTTTAGTCTGGCCTTATTTATTAAACAAAGATCAATAAAACAAGAAACTATTTTAGTGTCTAAATGAATGAAGGAACTATACTAAATTTTATGCAAATATGGTTGTTATAACCTCCCAAAGAAATAGTCTGCGTTTCATTATTGTTCCTGTTGTTTGCTTCCTTTATTATCTACAAAATCAGAAATGGGCTTTATTGCTCTACCCTTGTCTTCAAAACTTCAAGAAAATCTTGGCTCTGGAATAATCAGAATTTTAGTCAGCCATATGCCAAGACCCACTTGTTTTGCCCTTGGGAAGGGCTGGGCTTCCCAGGAGTCACGATATTATCTCTCGCTTCTTTGTAAGATAGGTTTTATGCTTTGAAATAACAGCCCTCTGGTTCTCCTTATCCATAAACAATTAATTTCTTATTTAATTAATTATTTTAATCTTATACAAACTGGGGGTGTCTGTGAATTTCTCTATAGCAAACACTAAAATCACAATGCAAGATCTCATTGTCTGGGAGTACTTCTTGGGTTATGGAAAATGGAGAAAGGGAGAGGTAGAAAACTAGAGTCAGTGATAAAAACATGAAAGGCAAAAATGAAGCTTATTACTATAAAAGTCTAAATTAAATAAAGAACTAAGTCCCTGTGGAAAATGTCCTCATTACTGGCTGGAGTAGATCCTACTATGGAAAGAGACTCCCCTATTCCTTACTTCCCTAAACCTTTGTGAGAAAACGACTGTCTTGACTCTGTTATTGACTCAGTTATGAAAAGATGCCATGAATATTCAACCATTTCCAGATTCCTCTCAGTGGGGGACATCTGGGTCAGGACACTCCAGTGATGAATTGTAAAAAATGACTCTATATGAGATACGTACATAACTTAAGCTGTGAAGAGGTAGAACCTTCACTGGGGCTCAAGAATGTCAGTTAACCATCAGGACCTTGACCATGACCAGTTCTTCAGAGTGCATCTGAAAGGAGAGGGCCCTGGAAGTAGAAATGAAGATTCCAACTAGGGAAAGCAGACTTGACACTCAGAGGGGAAATAAGATAGCATTTACCTTAGGGAAATCCAGAATTGAGAGGAGAGGCACACAGAAAGCTGCCTAAAAAGGATACAAACAATATTTGTGGCAGAGGGGCAGAAGAAATGTGCTTTCTAGAGCTGTTAAATGCATCTCCTGGTATTCTTAAAATTATAGATTTTGTGACCTATACACTAATTGTTTTTCCTTCTTTTTTAAGCATGGTTTATTAAAGTCACCTTTGATATTTCCAGCTTGTGTAAGGCTCATGAAAAAGCAGGTGAGCATTACAGTTCCAGAAAATCAAAAGAAGATAAAACCCTAGAAGGAAAGTGTGACGCTGTTACTCTGGAAAAGTTTTGTTGTCATTGTTTCTTCCTTTGAATTTCCCCAAGGAACTCTTGTTCTACTCATCCCCTGTAGGACTGGGTGGGACTTTTGTTTAAATTAAGGGTATATGTCCTTCACTGCCTGCTTGCCCTGTTTTCAAACCTCAGTGAGACCTTGTCAAGGTACATTGTCCAACTGCCCATGGCTCCATAGAAAGGTTATCCATGGCCTATGCAAGACCATGAACTGCAGTAGGCCACAGGTTTGCAGGCCTGGGCCCTGACCCCTCCAGTTTTGGTTTCTAGGCACAGTACAGAGTCTTTGTTTCCTAAACATCTGTTCTGGAATAGACTTTCCCTTTCAAGAAATTAACAGATAAAGCAATTAATTCTGTCAGGTGATGGCCACAAACTGAAAGTCCAATAAAGCACCAATTAAACCAATCCTAGCAAAAGTAATTACCACAGGTCAGTCAATCCCTGTGCCAGAAGGTTCTGGTTTAAGTGGAAATCCCCCTCTTGGCAGTTTATACACCTGGCTCAAGAGATAATAAAAAAAACAGGGAGGTGCATGCTGTTCCACGTCCCCCTGCCACTTTTTCTGATATATAGAAGCATATAAAATTATAATTAAAGATTTATATAGGGGAAAGTATCAAATCCAGTGTGAAAATGGGGGCTGTGACTAACAGAAACACAATTCATCCCAGGGATCTCGAGGTATAGAGCCAGTATCATGGGCTATGGAGAATGCAGGTTGGTGTTAAACCATTATAGGCTGAGCCACAGCAAGATTTTTAGGTAATTTATAATCCACCACTATCCCACCTTCAAGGTAGCTTATCTTAAAGTCCATCTATAATATGACCCTGGAAAAAATCAAGAACAATAAAAATATTTTTAAAAGGGAGATTCAGTCTCAAAATCTTGGGCTGCAGGATTAGGGAAACTGAGTGTTAAAGCTAGCTCTGAATTTCCTAGTAACCAAGGCCATAAGGGAAAGGTGCTGGGTAAGAGCATTCTGAACATGTAATAAAAAGGAAGGGTATCATTCTGTCAGGGGAGTCAAACTTATTCTTGGTACCAAGTCTAAATAAAGATTTTGGGGGTGAAATGCAAAAGCATTCTCCATGGGGCAGTGTCTTATACGGACATTTTAAAAAGTCAAGTTGAGTGGAATATATTTACACACTGTAAAATTCACCTATGTTTATTTAGCAGCTGAGGAAACCACAATCCTGTAGGCAGCTAAGCTCATGTGGTATAGGTGCAGCCTTCCTAGTGACCTAACTTGACACTGGGGAAGAGTGTGGACAACTTAGAGGCAAGCATTTGAACATGGGCTTTAGACCAGTGGTTCCCCAAACCACCTGCTCATTGGACAGCAGGAGGGATTGCTCCCATTGAATCATTCTATGTCAGTGGGCTTGGGGCTTTCCTTCCCTAGCACCAGTCATCTGCCTGGATCCTGTCCTCACATCAGCAGTTATACCTGCTGTCAACATCCTTTTGGGAGCTAGTGACTTGGCCAAAAGTAGCAGAGAAGGCCTCTTTCTAATTCTTTGTTCAGGACTCTTGGGATGTAGCACTCTTATCAAACTCTACCACCTGTTCTCTTATCATCATCTGTGTCCTGTATTGGTATTTCTCCTTCTATACCTCCTTTCAATTCCTCAGGGCGGTGCAGTGGCTACTCACCTGAACTGCAAATCCTACTGTTTGGTGTTCTTTGTAGGTTTAGAAACCATTTTTTTTTCTTTCTTGCCCATAGGTTTCCAAGGAACAGAGTAAAGAAATAGATTTCTTTCCCCAAAGCAATATTCACTTGTAATCAAGGAGGACACAAAAAAGGTACTGGGGCAAACAAAAGGTTCCCTCTTTCAAGAACTTAACAAATTAAAATCCACATTAATTAATTCTTTGGCCCTTTAATTGTTCCTAGATTAAATATACTGGGGTGATTTTTCATTCCAGCCCAGGTTGTTGCAAGCTCAACAATTCACTTAGGGAATTCTGACATCATGTATCGAGTCCTGCTTGTCTATGGAGTCAAAAGGAGTAACTCATTAACAAGTAAGAGGAATTAATTAGACGTTTGTAAATTGACACTCATGAAAGATGCTAATTACATCCAGATTGTTGGAAGAACCGGGCTAAGAGTTACTTGACAAATGAAACACCAATGCAGGTGATGTGATCGAGTCTTGAAATAAATCCTTAACTGGCCTACCAGGTCTTGCTGGTCCTCTTAAAGAGGCTGTGCACAGATTCCAAGGATGCTGCTAGCATTCACAAGATCTCCAGAACTCTTCCCTGGAACTCTCTCCACAGACACTTATGAAACACATGATAAGTATCATTTAGGTCTGTGTAGTCACACCTCACTTTTAACCCCAACCATAGCACCCAGCCTGGTCATCTAATAAGTACATCAAAGTTACCTTCTGATAATATTTGTCTGATTCCAAAAACCTAATTCACCCTCAAAGGACAAAGATGTCTCCACTGAGCAGAGTCAAGAGAACATGCTACAGCTGTCGAATGTAGTAACCAATGCAGCAAGTGGAAAGTTTGAATGCAGCGAAATGGAAAGTTTGACTATGTTGAAGTAATCAGCACCCTTTTCTATATATTATTTCTTCTGTTTTTGTTAAAAATAAATCCAGTCCATTCTTATATTTACTATAGTGCATTGACATCATTCTTTTTCTAATTAAAAATGAATCCTTATATTTGTGGTCCTAGAAAACTTTTTGTGAGCTTTCTCAGTGGGTAAAGGTGAAAAAACCAGTACCAGGATGAAATGTTCCCCCTCTTATAGCTCCTCCCAACATGTGATCTTTCACTGACTTCTCTAATGGTAATAGTTCTGCTGATGCATGAGGAAATAGATCCATATGTCAGGGCCTTCAAAGGTCCATTAAACATAATGTTATTTAAAAACACATTAACTATCCTAACCAGTGTGAAACACCATCCAGGGAGTTGCAAAAGTTTGAAAACGAATGCAGAGTTTGAGGATGCCAAATGAGAATGTAAATCACAACTCTCACTAATTAGAACTTTGACCTTTTGATTGCTCCTGGATTAAGTTCACTGTGGTGATTTTTCATCCCTGCCTGGGCTGACATAAGCCCAATAACTCACTCTGGCATTCTGAAGTCACTTGCTTGGATCTGCTTGTTTGTGGAGTAAGAAGCATCTCATTAGGGAGTGCAAGGTATTCATTAGAGTTTTGTAAATAGCAACTGTGACTGATGCTGGCTCCTTATTTCATCCAGACTGTTGAGAGGAGCACCCATGGAGACTTGGAGAATTGGGGTTCTTGTTTTAAGCCAACACACCAGTCCCTGAATTGACTGGCATGCCTCCGTTCACACAAATGAAAAATGGGGGTTAAAAACAGGGCAGTTTCATCACCTGACTTCAAAGAATAATGGTGGTAATAACTGGGAAATGGCATATTATAATAACTTAATTATTTTATAATTAATATGTGAACATTTCAGGTCCATGAAGGACACTCTTCTGTTGGGAAAGGAGGAAATCAATGGAGTGTGATGGCTGAGGGATCAATACTTCTCTGAATGAATTTCATCGTGACACTCCACTGGGATAAGGAAGGGCTGAATGGAAATCATTCAAGGTTATCAAATGAACAATAGTATCTAGAATGTTCAGGGGAATCAGTTGGAATTTAAACTGATGGTCAAACAAGAAACCACAACAAAAGCTGCACTGTTAATTACCTGCCCCAACAGAAGACACCAGTCCACATTTCCAATAATCCTCACTAAGCAGGCCTATCACCAGATGGCTGCCTTTTTATTTCAGAGAAGCCTCCTGAAAGACAAATTCAATCTGGTTCTGATGACTTTAGCTAAGCATAAACCCCGGGGGGGGGGGGGGGGGGGGGAGGAAACCTTTTTCTTAGACTTCACAAGAGCCAAAAGCAAGAGAGCTACAGAAATCCATAAAAAATGGCAAGATCTCCAAAATAAAACATAATTGGAAATGAAAGGTCATAATTGTATGAAACTATTGATTCGAAATGTAAGAAACTAATGGGAAAATTACAAAGTGGAGTATTCATTAATCTAGTTCAAAGAGGCAGTGATGGACATGTGGAGCTAAAAGGCTCTTGACCCTTTTAGCTAGGAGAATAAATCTCAACTAGACACAGAATGCACCCTTTTCTCTTAGATCTAAGCTGCAGCTAATAAGGGTGCTCTGGGAAGAGGTAGAAAGCAGAAAACTGCCTTAAGCGTATGGGCTTAAATGACAGCTAATCAATGCAAAGTATGTCTTTAAACTGCATGGCACATGATTCATAAGTTGAATGTCCCAATGTGAAAAATGTGCCTTCCCGCCCTTCCAATGCTGATCCTCAGCCTCTTCATTTATTTCCTGAGCTTCTATCCCCAGCCAGGATCAACCCTCCTTCATTCTTAGAGATGAGACCCAGAAAAAAAGCTTTAGGTGAGTATTTAAATTTCTGCTTTAATTCCATTATCAAAAATGCCCTTGGAAAGCCTGGCTTTGTATGGTATTTTGATGGGTGATACCACAGTGAATAGGTGAGTAATTAGCCAGAAATCAGTACAAACAAAATAACTGCCTGCCCCTACCACCTGCCCAATAGCAAAGATGTTGCTGTAGAGGTATTATAATCTACAGCTTAAGAAAATACTTGTGGAAATTTTTTTCAAGTTGCTGACTTAACCATTCATGCATAAGCTATAGCTAATTAATACAAAAAGTGTCCTCACCCAGCCTGCAGACCCCAAATTGCTTGCTGCTGGTTAAATGAAGTAGATGATTCAAAAGGGCAAATGGCAGAATTTCCTCTTAATCTCAGTTGGAATTATTAGTAAACTTAATATTACATTAAAAAATTTCAACATCTGATGTACCTCTATAGAATACAATTTATAATTAGACTGTAAGCATAAAATTCCGTTTTTCTAATTTGATTGTGAAAGTATGGTGGTTAAGTGTGCAAGTCATTGATTCAACTATACTGAAACAAGGTATCCCAGTGTCTAAACTCTCTCTGGTGAAAAGACTTGGAAATAATCCTGGAGCCCCAGCTCAGAAAAAGTTATTTAACTCATTTAAGATCATGAAGACACTTCTATTGAAAGCAGGATCTGGCAAGCTTTTTATGTAAAATACTAGATAGTAAATATTTTCAGATTTGCAGACAAAAGCAGCCACGGATGATACATAAGCAAATGGGTGATTAATTCCAACAGTTTATTTATATATAGACAGTGAGATTTTAATTTCATATAACTTTGAAGTGTCCCAAAATATTTTAATTTGTAAAAACCATTTGAAATAAAAAACATTCATAGCTTACAGGCCATGCAAAAAACATGCAATGGACTGGATTTGGCCAGGGGGCTGAACTCTCAAGAAAAACCCAAATCAGAGATTTCCCTAGGCAATGGAAAGTGTCTTCAGTTTCCCCAGGTACTATCTTCCAAGCAGAAGCCCTGGGAGAGTCAGGTGCTTTCTGTTCAAATATCAGCTGTTTACTCTGTGAATGTATGAGTTTGGAAAAAAGAAACTAACTTTTGTTAGTTCCAGTCTCATACAGAGGTTTCTCCTTAATCTTGGTCCCTTCTCCTTTTCTGAACTTCTTGCCTTCACCTTCACTCTTCCAATTTTTTCAGTAACAACCACTTCTTTTCACAGTGTTTTTAGCATTCAAGAGAAGTATCTGGAAACACATTGTCACTATTTATTCCTGACCTGGAACCTTCCACTAATGTGTCTTCTAGAACTGCTCAACCATAAGTCCATTCCAATTCTGACGTAGTTTTATTTCACACATAGAATATTTTAATGCTTTTTTTAAAAAATAATTTATTTTTTAATGTTTCTTTATCTTTATTGTTGAGACCATTACAGATGTCTCACTTTTAACCCCACTGATCCCCTCCACCCCACATCCATCCCACCCCCAGGCCCTCCCCACACCAATGTCCACGTCCATGGGCCATGCCCATAAACATACAAATTCCCTGATTATTCTCTCCCCACCCACACCCCCTCCCCGCCTTCCCTCTGAGATCCCTCACTTTGTTCCAAGCTTCTATGTTACTGGATCCACTTTGTTCATCAGTTTATTTTGTCCATTATATTCCACATATAAGCGAGATCATTTGGTACTTGTCCTTCTCCGATTGGCTCATTTCACTTAGCATAATGCTCTCTAGTTCCCTCCATTCTGTGCCAAAGGCCAAAAGGTCCTTCCTCTTCATAGCTGCATAGTACTCCATGGTGTAAATGTGCCATAGCTTTTTTATACACTCATCTAGGACTGATGGGCACTTGGGCTGTTTCCAAATCTTAGCTATTGCGAATTGCACTGCTATGAACATAGGGGTGCATAAGTTCTTTGTGATTGGTGTTTGGGGTTCCTTAGGATACATTCCTAGAAGTGGGATCACTGGGTCAAATGGCAGATCAATTTTTAATCTTTTGAGGAAACTCCATACTGCTTTCCATAGTGGCTGCACCAGTCTGCATTCCCATCAGCATTGTACTAGGGTGCCCTTTTCTCCACACCCTTGCCAACACTTGTAGTTTGTTGACTTGTTGATGGTAGTCATTCTGACAGGTGTGAAATAATACCTCATTGTGGTTTTAATTTGCATCTCCCTGATGATTAGCGACGTTGAGCATTTTTTCATATGTCTCATAGCCATTTGTATGTCCTCTTTGGAGAAGTGTCTATTTAGGTGCATTGCCCATTTTTTAATTGGATTGTTTGTCTTCCTTTTATTAAGTTGTATGAGTTCCTTATATATTTTGGATATTTACCCTTTATCAGATGTGTCATTGGCAAATATGTTCTCCCATACAATGGGTTCCCTTTTCGTTTTGTTGATGGTTTCCTTTGCTGTGCAGAAGCTTTTTATTTTGATGCAGTCCCATTTGTTTATTTTCTCCTTAGTTTCTCTTGCCCTAGGAGATGTATCAGCAAACATTGCTATGAGAGATGTCTGAGATTTTGCTGCCTATGTTTTCCTCTAGGATTTTTATGGTCTCATGCCTTACATTTAAGTATTTTATCCATTTTGAATTTACTTTTGTGTATGGTGTAAGTTGGTGGCTCAGTCTCAACTTTTCTGCATGTATCTGTCCAATTTTTCCAACACCACTTATTGAAAAGACTGTCTTTACTCCATTGTATGTTCTTGCCTCCTTCGTCAAATATTAATTGACCATAATGGCATGGGTCAATTTCTGGGTTCTCTGTTCTGTTCCACTGATCTATATGTCTGTTCTTGTGCCAGTACCAGGCTGTTTTGATTACAGTGGCTTTGTAGTATAACTTGATATCTGGTATTGTGATCCCTCCAACTTTGTTCTTCTTTCTCAAGATTGCTGTGGCTATTTGAGGTGCTTTTTGGTTCCAGATAATTTTCCGAAGTGTTTTTTCTAGATCTGTGAAATATGTCATTGGTATTTTAATAGGGATTGCATTGAATTTATAGATTGCTTTGGGTAATATGGGCATTTTAATGATGTTAATTCTTCTAATCCATGAACATGGTATATTTTTCCACTTGTTTATATTTCCTCTATTTCTTTTTTCAGTGTCCTTTAGTTTTCTGATTAAAGGTCTTTTACATCTTTGGTTAAGTTTATTCCTAAGTATCTTATTTTTTTAGTTGCAATGGTAAATGGGATTGTTTTTTTTAGTTTCTGTTTCTGAGAGTTCATTATTGGTGTATAAAAATGCCATCAATTTCTGGGTGTTAATTTTATATCCTGCTACCTTGCTGAATTCATTTATTAAATCTAGTAGTTTTCTGGTGGAGTCTTTAGGATTCTCTATGTACAATATCATGTCATCTGCAAATAATGACAGTTTTGTTTCCGCCTTTCCAATTTGGATGCCTTTTATGTTTTCTTCTTGTCTAATTGCTGTGGCTAGGACTTCCAGTACTATGTTGAATAAGAGTGGTGAAAGTGGATACCCCTGTCTTGTTCCTGTTCTTAGGGGAAATGATTTTAGTTTGTGCCCACTGAGTATGATGTTGGCTGTAGGTCTGTCATATATGGCATTTATTATGTTGAGGTATGATCCCTCTATTCCTACTTTACTGAGAGATTTTATTAAAAATGGGTGCTGGATTTTGTCGAATGCTTTTTCTGCATCTATTGATAAGATCATGTGATTTTTATCTTTCAATTTGTTTATGTGATGTATCACGTTTATTGATTTGCGAATATTGTACCAGCCTTGCATCCCTGGAATAAATCCCACTTGGTCATGGTGTATGATCTTTTTAATATATTGCTGGATCTGATTTGCTAATATTTTGTTGAGGATTTTAGCGTCTATGTTCATCAGGGATATTGGCCTGTAATTCTCTTTCTTTGTAATGTCTTTACCTAGTTTTGGAATTAGGCTAATGCTGTCACTATTTGTTCCTGACCTAGGCCCTTCCACTGATGTGTCTTCTAGAACTGCTCACTGAACTGTAAGTCCATTCCAATTCTGACGTAGTTTTATTCCACACAATATTTTAATGCTTTTTTAAATCCTCACTTGAGGATTTTTTTCCGTTGCTTTTCAGAGAGAGTGGAATGAAGAGAGAGAGACAGAAAGAGAGAGAGAAACATCAATGTGAGATACATCAATTGGTTGCTTCCTGAACATGCCCCGATTGTGGATGGGGATGGAACCTGCAACTGAGGCACATGTCCTTGACCAGAATCGAATCCAGGACCCTTTAGTCCAAGGGCCGACCCTCTAACCACTGAGCCAAACTGGCTAGGGTTTTAATGCTTTTATTTACAAATCCTTTAGGAAATGACAAGAACATAAAAACAATCCTTTTTTTTTTTTTAAAAAAAAAAAGGAATTTAAACTCCTCTTCAAAAAAGGGGCCCCAATCTACAACAAACTGCCCTTTAAAATGTCACTGGTAAAGCCAGTGACAATATTGCCAGTGTTGCTGAAAGATGTTATGGTGAAAAGCAATGTGCAGCCTGGTTGGTGTTGCTCAGCGATTGAGCATTGACCAATGATCCAGGAGATCGAGGTTCCATTCCTGGTCAGGGCACATGCCAGGCTTGCTGGCTAGATCCCCAGCAGGAGGCAGCCAATCAACAACTCTCTCATCATTGATGCTTCTCTCTCTCTCTCTCTCTCTCTCTCCCTCTTAAAAAAAAAAAAAATCAATAAAAATATTTTGTTTTGTTTTTTAAAAAAAGCACTATGCAAACTGTGAAGTACTCTGCAAATGTTAGCCAGAGTTGGTGGTATGATGTCAAGTGTCAAGGATGCAAACTCGTCAAGAATGAATTTCTGTAAAAATGCTAGTGTTATTACTGGCCTACTGGCATTGTTCCCAAGGGTCAGAACACCTGGGTTATAGACCCATTTATAGCTCTGTTACTGCTGATGAGTAGCCAGGGACAAAGGACAAGTAACCTGTCTTCTGTGGGCCTTCATCATCATTTTGTAAAATGGAATGTTTTGGAAAGATCCTTAAGGATCCTTCCATGTTATAATTTCTGAGTGTTTTCAGTTGGAAATGATGACAACAGTATAGTGAAGCTTGCTATCTCTTAATGTCAGAAAAGTGATCAAACAAATACCTCAAGCTACTCTTGTCTGGTTGTCCCTAGGCATTATGGGAACAGAGTAGGCTATATAATGGCACTTTCCTTGCACAGTCAGTTGCTTCATGTGACATTATTGCCCGGTTCCTGACAGTCTTCTCAAAATGAAATTTAGATCTTATAATTTATAACTATTGAACGTCTGGGAGGTTAAGCACAGCACAGTCCCAGACAAGAAAAAGTCAATAAGCCCTAAGGTTGTTTTACAGAAACACAGATCTCTATGGGCTGTGGTATTTGAATGCTTTTGGCCTAGAACATGAACCTTCGGGACAAAAACTACTTCCAACAAATCACTCAAACAGCAATAGTTTCTGAGGGTTTTCTCTGTAACTGTTCTTCATCCTGAACTCGAGGCAGATTCTCCTCAGTTCTGTTAAAAGTGAACTTCTTCCGCCCAGCCAGTGTGGTACAGTGGTTGAGTGTTGACCCATGAACCAAGTCGTCATCAGTTCGATTCTCAATTCCTGGTCAGGGCACTTGCTGTGGCTGCAGGTTCCATCCCCAGTAGAGGGCGTGCAGAAGGCAGCTAGCCAATGTTTCTCTCTGTTTCTATCTCTATATAAACCCTCCCTTCCTTTCTCTAAAATCAATAACTTTAAAAAAAAAAAAGTAAACCTCTTCCCTTTCACTGGGCAAATCTTAATGAGTTACATATTTTTAACAGTTCCACACTCCTTGGGTGTCTTGTCTTAGTCTGACAAGGTATAACACCAGTGATCCATGTATGAGGGATAAGGGGCATTGCAGCCAACACACATTGTTCTCTGATTTGTACACACCTCAAAATCACTGGCTAAAACCCTTTCGGGGGCATAAATAACAGAAAAGGCATCTGTTTTCAGGTTTGGTACTTGGGCTGGGGAAGACATGGAAGTTGTTTTTTTATAGAACAATTTATGGTTACAATTTCGATGGTTGATTACTTGATTTCTTAATCCAGCTCCTAATCACATATCAAACACAAGTTCCAATAATGAAGCAATTTTAGACATGATTACAAACAGTCTCTTACTGAGGGCTTTTGCCTTGAAACAAGGAACTCTCATCCCATGCTCAGTGTCGTAGGGATCAGGACAAGAGATGGGGTTGCGGCTCTTCTGCCCACACAATATAGGCCTTTGGAATAGAACTGTCTTCTTTCCCACTGATAGCTGACTCTGTATGGTCAGCGCAGTAACGGTGACAGTAAAGTAGTGACTAAAACAGCATCAGCCCACTCCCTTCTTCCCTCCACGCTATGTCAGTATTCTTTGGACAAAACAGCTATTTCACTGCTACCCTGCTTGATCAACTTACATGGCTTCTTATTGCCTACCAAACCAGGTCTGCATCTCAACATGGCCTCCAAGGCCCTTCATGATGAAACCCAGCCTTACACATCTTCTAAATGCCACACCATTGCCCTTTATAGATCCCCCATGCTTGTCCTTGCTCCTGGGCCTTTACAAAGCTGCTTCCTCTGCCTGGACTGCCCTTCATCATCTTCTCCTCCCAGCAAACTCCTGCTTCCATTTGAAAACCTACAGTTGTTGCCTTTTCTATCGTGCAGGCTTCTATACAGCCCCAGGCAACCTTAATGCCTTCCTCTTGGCTCCATTTTGTTCAGATACAATTATATCACATTGAATCATAACATTTGCCTTCGCATTTATTTTTATTTCCACCTTTTGAAAATTGTAGGCTTTTTGAGGGTACGTGAACCATGGATCATCTCTGCATTTCCTCTATCTCTTTTATATCTAGATGAATTGACACTCAGCACATGTTTGTTGAATGAATCTGGATGGCATATAACTGTTTAGTACACATTTGATTTATAGCAGAGGGAGTCACAGAAAGATCCTCTTTTGTAGGAATATGAAATGACCGCAAAGGATGGCAGAGTAACTACCTGTTCTTGGCCACACTTATGACCTGTCTCTCTTCCGATATATAAATGTCTCACAAGCTAAGCATGGTAGACACCAGGATAGGCAGGCCATCCCATAGGAAATGACCCCAGGAATAGGTTACAAGTCATAATCACTTATAGGAAACAGAGGGTTTGAAGTCTATAACTGACATCTACAGGCAGAAAGGGCTTAAGAGCAAAGCTAGAAATGAGAGCAGTGCCCTGCCAAGACTCCCCAGCCATTGGCTTAGAGGTCCCTGTAAGCCCAGGTTGCAGCAGTGACCATCATACAGTTGTCAGCAAAGGAAAACAGCATTTACTGCTGGCGTCAACAGGTTCCAGGAATAAAGGGTTTTAGGGGAGGCCGATCTTCTCTAACTGGTGTTTAGGGAAAGATCTGAGGTCAAAGTGTGAAAGAAGGAGCAGCATATAAAAAGACAATTCATCTTGACCAGCTGGTATGGCTCAGTGGTTGAGCGTCGACCTATGATTCAGGAGGTCACGGTTCAATTCCGGGTCAGGGCATGTGCCCAGGTTGTGGGCTCCATCTCCAGTGAGGAGTGTGCAGGAGGCAGCCAATCAATGATTCTCTCTCATTGATGTTTCTATCTCTCTCCCTCTCCCTTCCTCTCTCTGAAATCAATAACATTTTTTTTTTTTAAGCCATCTTATGCTTGTTTGAACTTCAGCACCACAGTTAAATAAAGGAGGGAAAATAAAGATGAAGGTTAAAACCGATTAAAATTTTGGGGGAATCCACATGAAATGTATGTTTTACCACCACCTGAGTGTTAACTATATGGACACTCCGTAAGTCATTGAGATGTTGCTTAACCCCAAGGACAGCTTTTGAATTTAAATAACCCTTCCCATGTCCTTAAAAGAAGAATTTCAAACGGGAAGTGAGCTAGTTAATACACAAGCAGAGATAGTCTTATCTCCCTAAGAGACCTGGGGTGGCCTGTGCCTCCACCTCTCCAACCCTGTTTGCACCAAAAACCCCTAAATCACATGTTTAATACCATGTCACATGCTGGTACTCAGGGGATGGGTTCTCCAATGAAGACACATGTCTAATTTTACAACCATGTTCCCTGAGAACAACCGGAGGCAGCTATCACAACATTCAGCAATTTAATTTTTTAATGTAACCAATTATTTAAAAATAAGATTCGTGCTCTCATTCCACAAACATTGACTGACAAGCTACCAGGTTTTAGGTACTAAACCCAATGCTGGAGACACAAGAATGAATGAGACAACAGCACTGAACTCAAGCAGCACACAGTCCAGTAAGAGAGGTAGAGGGTTAGAATATGCCATTTCCTCTTCCACCACCTGACTGCTGCTGCTCTCTCAAAGGTCATCAGTGTCTGCCTGCTTGCCAAGCCCAATGACCTCTTTTCAAGAATCAGACCCCTTGGCAATCTTATTCTTGTGACATTGGAGGAAAAATCTGATTGATTTTAAGGACCAAGTCCTACAAATATCTAAGGAAAAGCTTTCCAGGCAGAGAAAGGAGCAATTGCAAAGGCCCTGAGGTAGCAGCAGGCCTGGTATATTTAAAGTAAACCAAGGAGACTGGTGTGATTAAAGAGGAATGGACACAGGGCAGAGCAATAAAATATGATGTCAGAGAAGAAACAGGGGCTTGCAGGTCATGGGGAGTCCGCAGTCTTATATTCTTCATGAAATGGGTGCCATTATAGGGTTTTGAACAGAAGAGTGACAAGATCTGAATAAACATTTTAAAAGCTTCATCAGCTTGGTTACTGAGTGGAAAACAGGCTATAGGGGACCAATGGTGGAAACAGGGGAACCAGCCGGGAGCCTTTTTTCAAAAATACATTTTTATTGATTTTTTTGATTTTTTTTTAGAAACAGAGGAAGGAAGGAGAAAGAGAGAGAAACATCAATGTGAGAGCAGAACATCAATCGGCTGCCTCCTGCATACCCTCTGCCAGGAATTGAGCCTACAACCTGGAATGTGCCCTGACTGGGAATCAAACAAGCAAACTTTTGGTGCACAGGAAGATGCCCAACCAACTGAGCCACACTGACCAGGGTCAACCAGGAGCCTTTTAAAGCAGATCATGTAAAAAATGATGGTGGCTTGGACAAGGATGGCCAAGGAGATGGAGATAAGAGGTGATCAGATTCCAAACAGTTTAAGAAGGCAGAGAATCTGCTAATGGATTAAATGTGGCCTGGGAGAAGAAAAGAAATGTGGAAGATATGCTGAGGATTTTGGCCTGAGCAACTGAAAGGATAGAGTTTCCATTTACTGAGGTGGTAAAGATTGTGAGAGAAACAAATTTTGGGGGAAAGTCAGAAGTTTGTTAGGAGGCAGGTCAAGTTTGAGATATCAATTAAGCTTCCCAGTAAAGATATGGTGTGGGATGCTGGTTATATGAGTCTGAAGCCCTGGGGAGGGCCCAGGCTGGAGATGCATAGGGGAGGTAAGCCTGAGCCCCACCTTTCAGCATCCTCTCCAAGCATGCTCCACATTATCCAACCATCAACATCAGCCACTTGGTATAAGAACGAGCTTGCCTGTAGCCAGCCTGGCCTCCTTACCTTCTTCCTCACACATCATACTCACCCCCACCTTTGTCTCAGGACTCACTTTGCCCATAAAAGTAGGGGTTCTAATGATGGCAAAAGCCATCTAACAAAGTAATATAGTCACAGGTGTGGTATAGGTTCTGTTATCCTGATGAACTGTGTTGCACTTAAGGAAACATATGCTTTACAGGGTTACTTTTTTTCTAACACATACTAGCATCAGAATGTGAAGAGCTGTATGAATTCAAAAATGGTGTCCTAGATGCCACAGAAGTTTCTCAAGAAAACAACCTCCAATCAAATCCAACTGGAGGTCAACCTACTAGCAGGCCAGGTACCCTCAAGCTAAAATCTTGGTTTATTATTTTATAAGCAAAGCAAGAAAATCATAGTGTTTTGTTTCTTGCCAAAACCAATAGAAGTAAAATAAACCAGATCCTAAAAGCTGTCCTAAGCCTCATGTTTTGTTACACTGTTTGTCTACTAGGTACATCGTTAGCTCCTTACTAAAGTCATTTCCTGGCTGGGAGCTTGACAAGTACTAATTATCCTCATCAGTTCCCCTACCCTGCAAACCAGATTCACAAAAGTTTAAAAATGGTAAAATTGGAAAGTCTGGAAAACACAGTGTGCACAAAAATATCCAGAGAGTTTTAGAAACACTGGCAGGTATCCAGATAGAAAGTTGGGCAAAAAATAAACACATTTAAGTTTCCTCATCCACAAGCGGTCAAGTAGCCACTCTTTACCGTTCTCTCAGAGAGCATGTTCCACTGGGGGAACTGAAGTTATGCTCATGGGTACAAAGCCTGACATCTGATTTATCCTTCCATTTGGGCATCAGAGGACATTATAGATCCTCACATAACTACTCTTCTGAGCCTGTGCAAGAAAGAGAGATAGCCAAGCCACTCGGGAAATGACTCCACAGTCGCCCCTGGGAAGTTGGGCTAGTGCCAGGCAAAGGAAAGCTGCCACTTCCTCAGATCACCATGGCAATAGCAAAAGTTATTAGATGATTTTCTGGGTCTGACTGGTGCTCTCTGTGATTCCCAATCCACTAGCCCACCATAATGTCAGTCTTCTCTTTTTGTTAAGCTGGTATGTGCATATAAGCAGCCAGTCTGTCTGTTTGCATGCCTACCCACCCGTCTGCCTTTTCATTTACCCAAGAGTAAAACTAGAGAGTTGGTAAGGTCTATAGAGTCATCTTTTAGCACACTCCTTCTTTTTACAGTTGGAAAAACTGGGGCCAAGAGAGAAGTGACTTAGCCAAGGTCTTCACCATGAATTTAAGAGTTGGAATGTGATCCTAGGTTGGCTTGTTTTCAATTCTTGGTCTCTGTCCATCTCTGGCTCAGCCTCTTGCTACTTTTGTCTTTTTTACTTTATCTCTGTATTTCTGCTCTTCTCTGTGCATTTGTCTCTGTCTCTCCCACATACACAAGTTTTGGAAAATTAATCTTGTTTTGGTATGTGTCCTACTTTTTTTGCCTTTTTTTTTTTTTTAATCACATCCCTATCACATAAATACTTAGTGAAAACCCCTTACTTTACTACACTGCCTCTGCTCTAAGCTTTGGTCATATTTTGGTAATACCTCCTTTAGCTAAAAAGGTCAAACAAAGAATATTTATTATTCCACAGATATTGCTTTCACCCGTGGGATTATTACAACTAGGGAACATCTCAAGTCTAATTTCTTAAATTAATTTTTATGATACTTCTCCTCCTAAATTGACCCTGACCTTGGAGTATCTGAAATACTATGCATATTTCCCCATGACAAATCAAGAATCCACTATTAATTTGATCCATACTTTCCAATGTAACCTGTTGTAAAAAGAGAAAAAAGAAAGAATATTGCTTGCTTTCTCATTCCCAATTTTAAAAAATTAACACTGTGATCTGATGCATATTATATACAAAATAGCTTTCAATTTGAAAAGTCACAAAAAGGGAGAGAAAACTCTCTAGAGGTTTTACAAAACCTGTAGAATGTGACTTGCCACCTTCTGTTTTCTTTGACTTTTTTTTTCTTCTGGGTACAGTGAACTTTATTGATGGTGCAGGACAAGGTAGGGCTCCCTAAGCCCCTCCTCTTCTTCAGGGGGTCTGAGATGGAAACTGTGGAGGTCAGGAGATTGTGTTGGGGGGTCAGTTTGGGGCAAGAACTCCCCAGCAGCTGAGGGCCTCTCTTCCTCTCGCTGGGGCTGGTGATCCAGGGAGCTCTTACTCCTTGGAGGCCATGTGGACCATAAGGTCCACCACCCTGTTGCTGTAGCCAAATTTATTGTCATACCAGGAAACGAGCTTGACAAAGGGGTCATTGAGGGCAATGCCAGCCCCAGCATCAAAGGTGGAAGAGACAACCTGGTCCTCAGTATAGCCCAGAATGCCCTTGAGGGGGCCCTCTGATGCCTGCTTCACTACTTTCTTGATGTCACTGTATTTGGCAGCTTTCTCTAGGCGGCAGGTCAGATCCACAACTGACATGTTGGGGGTAGGGACACAAAAGGCCATGCCAGTGAGCTTCCCATTCAGCTCAGGGATGACCTTGCCCACAGCCTTGGCAGCTCCAGTAGAAGCAGGGATAATGTTCTGGGCAGCCCCTCGGCCATCACACCACAGCTTCCCAGAGACGCCATTCATGGTCTTCTGGGTGGCATTGATGGCATGGACTGTGGTCATGAGTCCCTCCACAATGCCAAAGTTGTCATGGATGACCTTGGCCAGAGAGGCCAAGTGGTTGGTGGTACAGGAGGAATTGCTGACAGTCTTGAGGGAATTGTCATACTTGTCATGATTCATACCCATCACAAACATGGGGGCATCTTCAGAAGGGGCAGAGATGATGACCCTCTTGGCTCCACCCTTCAAGTGAGCCCCAGCCTTCTCCATGGTAGTGAAGACACCGGTGGACTCCACAACATACTCAGCACCAGCATCACCCCATTTGATGCTGGCAGGATCTTGCTCCTGGAAGATGGAGATGGACTTTCCATTGATGACAAGCTTCCTGTTCTCAGCCTTGACTGTGCCTTTGAACTTGTCATGAGTAGAGTCATACTGGAACATGTAGACCATGTAGTTGAGGTCAATGAAGGGGTCATTGATGGCGACAATATCCACTTTGCCAGAGTTAAAAGAGTTAAAAGCAGCCTTGGTGACCAGGCACCCAATATGGCCAAATCCATTCACTCTGACCACCATCGTGTCACTGGGCTGTGGCTGGTACCGCGCGGGAAGATGTGGCTGTCTGATGAACAGGAGGAGCAGAGAAACTGTTTTCTTTGACTTTATATGGGAAGGGAAATGAGCATATCAGCTGTGATGGATATTCTTTCCCATTTGCTGTCTACTTTAGATTATGAGCTTCCAGAAGACAGGACTATCTCAATCCTCTGCTCAGTGCCTATTTAGTACCTGATATAAACAGGCAATGAATCTGTGCTTTTGGCTCAGATGCAGCTGCTGCTAGAACTAGAACTGGTGTTGCAAAAAGAAAAGAAAATCAAGGCTGGCTCCGCACAACAGGTCAGTTGAGAGTTATTCTGACCCAGTCTGGTTCTACATTTAAGGAGAAACTTCAGAATACTCCTTATAAAACTTACTTATTTTGAAGCTAGGACTCACCATTATATCCACCTTAAAGAGATTTATTTGAGGTAAAGAAAATGAGTATACCTGCTCTATCACTTGCTATAGCAACTTATGGAATAGTTTCCTCAGGAGTTTTTGACCCAACAACCTCAACCTAGTGCAGAATCTTGGTGGCACCAGCTGTGTGCTATTAGCATGTACCCTATTCCATCATAAAGTTTATTTTTCTCCCCAATTCAACTGTGAATAACATAAAGGCAGGATCTCAAGCAGGGAGCTAAAATCACACTAAAGATGCAACTAAACAACAATCATTGGCTTCCTCCCACTTTACAAAACCATCTTTATTTTAATAGTTCTCCTTTACTGGAGGCACAATCAACATTTCTAGAACATATGGAATCACTAAAGGGAAGTTGTAGAAACCACTTAAGTTAGCACAGGAAGAAGTACACAGTGTGTTTTCAGTCCTCCTATCATGGCTTCCTTTGTCCATCTCCATCTTAGCACTGTTACTTATAAACATTTTCACTTTTCATAGACTCAAATTGAATATATCTCATCAAAATAGTATATTATCATTCTACAGATTTGTTTGTTTCAAAATAGCATAAAGGAAATTTCACTGTATTGGGGCTAATAAAATGAAAAGACTAAATTATAAACTGTCATTATCAAATTTCATGTATTACAACTATATTATATAGTTCGGAATATTTCTAAATGTTCGTCTTCTTTTTTTAATCCTCACCTGAGGATATTTTTTCCATTGCTTTTCAGAGAGAGTGGAAGGTGGTGGGGAGGAGGGGTGGGGGGACAAATAGAGAGAGAGAGAGAGAGAGAGAGAGAGAGAGAGAGAGAGACATCGATGTGAGAGACACACTGACTGGTTGCCTCGAGCATGAGTTCTGACAGAGGCCAGGGATTGAATCTGCAATCCAGGTACGTGCCCTTCATTGGAATCAAACCTGAGACCCTTCAGTATGAGGGCCATGCTCTAACCACTGAGCAAAACCAGCTAGAGCTCTAAATGTTCATTTTATATCCCACTCCCAATCCTATGATAATTTTTACCAACAGAATAGTTAAGGTACACTTGTCAATAATGACAGGGTTTGACCAAAATTAAAGGGAGGCAGAGAAATAAGGGCAGTGCTATTCATAGCTACAGACACTTAAATGATCATTGCAGGGTAACACCCATTGCTTAAGTCCTTTAACTGCATTTGAAAGCATGGAAGTGCTCATCACCACTCAGCATAGAATGTATTTTTATTGGCAGTCAAAAAATATTATATGAATTACATATAACCCTCATTTGGGGCCAAAAGTATTATCAGTCAATTTGATCTTCTACTATATTTATAAGACCTTTCTACATATCATTTTGATGCTTCAAAAAGCCATTTACACCCATAAAGGATAAAACTGTTCCCACTGAGTTTATTCCAAGGCTACACATTTCTAATCTAGCACTCTGCTTATTTCTTTCCTAACGCCTATCACAACCTGAGCATACTTTATTGACTTGCTTGCTTTGGATGGTCTATATCCACCACTAGAAGGTAAGCTCCCTGAGAGCAGGAACTTGACCTGTCTTATCCAATTGTCAAATCCCTAGCACAAAGAACAGTACTGGGTTATGGCAGGTGTTTAACAAATATATCTGTAATGACTGAATGAATGAATCAATTAATAGTAAATCTCCGATCACAGTATTGGATAATCACCAAGTTGGAGGTTCCCTCCTGGTTTCATCTACTGAAGGCCATCACCTGCTTCCTTCAGTCTCGATATGGCTTAGTGCCAACAGACCTATGATTGAAAGCTAAGAGAAGACGTGAAGAATACCTATTGCCAAGATGGGAAACAACCTCCTCCCTAAGAAGGGGAAATCAGAGAGCTTGTGCTTGAGATTGTAGGACAGAATGTTGAGAAAGAAGACCATCCCCTAATTATCGTGCTTTCACTTTGCACTCAGATTAGAAATGCAGTGCTCGGTACTCACATTAAACTATATAGTTAATGTGAATGGAATTTAAAAATGAACCTCAAGAGTATTATTTTATTCATAAATATTTATACTAAAAGAGACACTGAAGGTGCTCATATAGAAAGGAATAAGTGAGGTTTACAGAAATTTCCTGGTGAATGGCTTAACGCAAGATGTTATAATCAATGAGTATTAAATCACATTGCTCTTTAATGATATAACATCGCATGGTTTTCAGAGAATCTTCCTCAGAAAGCTCCCAACCTCCCATTTCATTTCCTTTTCTCACAAAAGATATCAGCATTTATAATTATAACTAATTTTTGAGGTTGTCTCACTTTATTTCACCCCTTATGAATTTCAGAAAACCTTCCTTGTTTCCTACATAACCAGAAATTAATTCTCATTAATTAGTCTGAAAAGGTTATTTAAGCAAAAGAATATCCCAGTGACCTCTTTTGCCTGCATAGATTCAGAGGCAGGCTATTGACTAAAAGGTGTATGTGAATTGGAAAATGGCTCCTGCCTAAAGCATCCCATAATGCTCATTTCTTCCCTGTAGCTTTTATTTCTTTTCATGCAAACAAGGTATAATGGGCTTAAGAAACTCTCTATTTTACCTCATGTATCATCTATGACATTGTCAAATCAATTCATATGGAAAAATGGGAGAAAGAGTACGCACAGGCTCCTCATAAAGTCTCATGTGAATCAGTAAAGGCCACTGAAAGACCCATTGATGCCAGTTTACGATAACTCTGATATTTCATGCTTGCACAGGAGCAGCCTTCTTGTAGGGCTCCTGATAAATGAACAGGAGCTCCCAGAGAAGAGAAGGTAAACTGTACCCTGCAGCAAGCAGAAATCAAGTCTGAAATTGGAGAAACTGTGAGAAGAAAGACCAATGTGCCGCCAGATGCCACTTATACGTGGTTTCTAGCATACCCATGGCCAAAATTATGGAAGTTGAAAAGTTTTCAAACCACATAAGGCCTTGATGAAGCCCCTTATAATTCCAGTGTCTGTGTGATGAGACGATGCTGAGTTGTCTGGAAAATTGATGGAACAAATTGGACCGTAAGCCAATGAAATTGAAGGGACAGGAAGCCCCATGGTGCCACAGTGACAGTCATTTTTTTTTCCTAGGTGCAATTTTAAGATTTTAAAGAAGGGCCATCTTCCAAATAGGAAATATTTCAACTCTGCAAGGGGAACAGAAATAATCTAGTCATTTCTAACTTGTGAAATAGTATTCTCCATTTTATGTGCACATAAGATCTCCTGTGATATATAGTTGTACTACAAATACCCTGGAAAAGACAGTGAGACCAAGCTGATGGAAAACATTGCAAACAAAAACCATCTAGAATAGTGAAACAGAAAGATAAGGAAGAGGCAACAAATATACCTGGAAAAGGATTCAAAGTACTGAGAAAGCAAAATAAAAGGCATCTAAATATTTTGATGGAGAATGAGCTATAGCTATAATTAAGAGTGAGCTTTAAAAAGATGATGTATACATTTAATTGTGGATCTCCAGTCTATAGGCATAATCCTCCCTTTCTTCTTTTATTTCAATGGAATCTTGCATTTGGGGCTCTATTTCCAATCCAGACACACCTTCCTCTGTATGACCTTGTACTATCTACCAGCTGGCCCTAAACCCTCCAAAACTAAGTGCACTTTGCCTATTCCTAAGGTTTTTTTCCCACCTTCATTGATAAAATTCCTTAAGAATAATGAATTATAAGTGCTGTGAACAGAAGTAGCACCAAGAATTAAACAGCAAAAGCAGCAAACAAGCAAGCAAAAAATACCAGCTGCATAGGTAATTACAAATCAAGGTACCGAACAAGATATAGTTGACTTGGGTTCTTGCCCCGAGTCTACAATAAATAAATAGTGTATATTTAGGTAAGTCCTTGTCTTAATGGGTACCTGTCTCTTCACGCACAACATTACGGCCTTTTAAATTAGAGCCATACAAGATCTTGACTTAGACGAAGAATCATGCCCAGGTTTTCTCTGGATTTGTAAAAGTTTGCATTCTTAAAATCTAGTCATGGAGTTGATTCTTGTGTTTAGAATATGGTCAAATATCTGAATAATAAGTGGAATAGTGGAAACATAGAAGGGAGTCGCCAAGGGTACTTTGAATGTTGTAATTTCTATCTGTTCTAAGCTCTCCAAACCCACCCTTCTTGCTTCCCCGTCTTCTTCGACAAAGTCCAGTGCAACAGATTAGGAAGGGGTGGGGAAGTTAGGTAGGGCAAGTTTTCTAACTCCTACTTCAACTCCTAACTTGGCTTCGGCTAGGTGTTAAGGAGGACTGTCATTTTGAAGCCAACTTATAATAACTTCCTTAGTTTTAGTGGTATTTGTTTCTTCTTGGAGATTTCCTATGGGCAAGCTGAAAAGGCAGTGAACTTGCAGATATTCACATATGAGAAACTGACAATTGCATCTGTAGTGTTAAATTGTTGCCCTAGCTGGTGGAGGTTAAAACAAGAAGCAATGTTTTAACTTCTTGTGACATTTACCAGAATTGTAAAACTGGCTTTTGCCGGAAAACTTATGCTTAATCTAAGCAGCTCTGAATCACTGGAAAATGTTCCTACACAGCCACTTTATAAAATTAAACAGAATGTTGGAAAGAAATCTTGGCTCATGTCTCTGAAAACAACTAATTGTACCACTTTAGAGCTAGAAAGAACCTTAGGGATCTTCTATTATGAACACTGGTCTTAGAGATGAAGAAACAGGCTGAGAGAGAGGAAGTGGCATGTCTCAGGTCATACAGCTCATTTGTAGCAGTGAAGTCTGGGACCAGGTCTTCTGACTCCCAATCCAGTACTTTTCCCACTCCAGAAGTAGACAAAGCTAAATGCCACCATAATTGCTAACCTTTTATGTTTGGGTTTTTCTTTTAACAGGCAGTTTGTCTTGAGCAGCAAAAATGCTTTGAGTAATCAAGTAAAATAGCCCTAAGGAATTAGTAGGCCCATTTACACTCTATGACAGGGAAGAGGATGAACTTGATGAATTCTAACAGTGACAAGAACAAGAAAAGTGTGGAACAGAAGTCTAATAAGGAGAATGTATTGGGTTATACTTTAGGATTAGCTAATAAGGTGGTCCTAATTATAGCATGACCAGAAGCAGTAAAATTAGAATTGGTATCAAGTCCAGGAAAGTATAAAATAGAGGAAACCAAAGGGCCTAGACAAACTGTTAGTAAAGTCTGTACAAAACCAATAAAAACAAAAAGCAAAATGTACCTTATCACTCCTCACCCTCTGAGATTAGCTTATTTATTTGTATACTTATTTATGTTGTCTCTCTCCAATATGTGCGTGCACGTGAACACACACACACTTTACAAAAACAGAAGAATAAGGACCTTGTCTGTCTTATTGTCCCCAGGTCTAGAGCAGTGCCTGAAATGTAGTAAGTGCTCAGTGGATACATATTAAATGAATACATTTGAGAAAGATAAAACAAGTTAGACTATGGTTGATGCAAATCATGAGAAGATATCCAAGATTACAAATTCAAGGATGTTTTTATTATGCTTATTTCCTATCACAGTAAGAGAAGTACATCAATGTCTCTAACTCATTTAAGACAAAGGAAATAAGAACACCAGTCAATATGTGCACCATTATTATGAGAGCTTTTGTGCTTTCATGGTACTCAAAGGGGTGCTGGCATAGTGGAAGAGGGGTGGTGCCACGTATATATCCATAGGAGGAGCTCTGGGGCATCGGGGTAGGTTTTCAGGATTACAAATGCAATGAGGAATCTTTGCAACCTGAGCGTGAACATAAAAGGTACTTTGAAATTTACAATTGGGACCAAGAACACTTGCATTTAAGAGTTGCAATCAAAGAGCCATGCTAAATTTCTAAAGAGGAGGCTGGAGCGCACCAATGAAGGCAAGAAACTCACCTGGTTTACTAGGCTATTACAGTTTGTAGGGTAAGATGGCCTGACAATACTTTATAGGGCAGGAACTCTACTGGAATGGATTTACTTAATTTGGGGAAGGTGGGAAATGGGGTCACCCTTCCTCAAAAAGAATGTTGTTCCCTGTGCTAAACCTATAAGCTAGGTCTATAGATTCTGTAAGAATAGCTCATTTACAAAAAATTCTCCTAACAATACTATGAACATTTTCTTATCCCTTTGCTCTAATTAAGTTTCAGGGTTTGACATAATCATTCTCACTCACCTGAAACACTGAGAGCCAGCTAGAAATGTAAAATCCCAAAGGAATTCAATATTTACTAAATTTAAAGGAAGTAATCAATTTCTAATTCAAATTTATGCACATTCTTTTCCCACTTTGGCACTGTCTTATTTCCCTTAAGTTCCTATTTGGTCATTAAGATTGTCAGCAAGGTTACAGTTGTTGAACAATTTGTTACATGCAGCAAATATTTTTAGACAAATGAAATTCTCAGTGTACTTGTATATAACTAAAAATATATATATAAGGCATTTATAGACAAAGACTCTATCTGTTCTATATTCACAGCCCATTGCTCCAGAGGGTGTGGTGTCTAGTAGGTATTCAGTATATATTTGCAGAATGAATGAAAGAAAAATATCTATCTACCCTGACAGAATTATTTTCACACATTCGAAATCTCCGGCATAGCTCTCCCAGCATGTGTGCGTGTCTATGCATGCATATGCTCTCAAAATTCCCACATGCTCATTCTTCAGGTTGAATATATCCTTCCTCTTAGCAGGTGTGTTTGTATAACAAAACACTGAAACAACATCAACCATACAAATTGTCCCAAGAAAGTTAAATTTAATTAACATTTCCCTGAATCTTGCCAACCTTCTAGCACCTAAAAATTGAACTCAATTTTCATTAGGAAAGCTGTTTCCTCTTTCTTAGAAAACACACACCTTTTAAAGTTTCAAGTGCCAATTTATTATCCCCAGTTCATAATAACATAAATTCACAGTTTACTTGTGATTGCTTTCCCTGGAAATCTCATTTTAAACCACTTGCTTCACTTCAGCTACTTTTACTTCTGCTCAGACTAATGCCCAGCATTTCTTCCTTGTTTTCAACTCTTAGTGCTACTTGAAGCTACATTCCCCCATTTGCATTCCTGATGCAGAATGACAAAAACCAGACTACAATTCAGTCTCCTCAGGTATCCTGCCCTGGAGATGCTAAGCAGGCAATTGGAAACTGGAGTTAGCCTGGAGCTCCAGAATGAGTTAAGGATTGGAGAGTTCAATTTAGGAATCACTAGTGTAGAGGTGAAAGGTGAAGCTATGTGAGGAAATGGAATTACCCGGAATGAGAACACAGCAAGAGAAGAGAAGCAGATCAATGACAGAACCTTGGGAATTGCTCCATTTAAAGAGTGAGGGGGAGTGAGAGGCTGTATGTGTATGTGTGTGTAAAAGAGATCCCAACAAAAGAAATTAAGTGTTAAGAAGAAGACAGAAGGTGAACCAAGATAAATTATGAATGCTTTCAAGCAAGAGAAGTGCAGAAGTGCAAGAACCTCCAAAGAGTTCAAGACTGAGGCCAGAGAAGAAGCCATTGGATTTAAAAACATGATGGTCACACATAACCTTTGGGAAAGCAGTCTTGCTAATATCATCCTTATGGACTCAGAGTGTCCATATGTGGATGTGTACAGGTGTATATGCATGTACTCCAAACTGCCATAAGATGAAATGTTACTAGTGAATGAGACTGCTACTGGGTGTGCCAGACAATGGCAGTAATAACCACTACTATTTGTTGACCGTTTACTATGTGCTAAGAACAGCACTAAGCACTTGATATTCCTGATCACAATTTAATCCTTGCAATAACTCTGTAAGGTGGCTACATTTTACAGGTGAAGAAACTGAAAACCCATACAGGTTAAATAAATTATTTAAGGTTACACTGCTACAAAGAGGCAGCACGGGATTGAACCAAAGCCCATGCTTTCAGTCACTAAAGTAACACTTCCACTATGCTGATGTTAACTAGGTAACCTATGCATGAAGGGAAAATAACTAACAATGGTTGTGTCTCCAATTATCAAGAGCTTTCCATAGGCCATCTCCTTTCACATCTATACCATCACCTTTATGGCTATGTTTAGGTAAACTTTGTGAAGTCATATTTAAAGGAACCTGATTCAGCTTTTTGGAAAATAAGTTGAAGCTATATGATTTCAAAACAAGCAGTTATAATTCAAATGTATCAGTACAATAGTTCCCAATGGTTTGAAAGCTAAAAAAACAAAAACAAAAACAAAAAAACACACAACAAAATAAACACAAGCATGACATCATTCACTTGGTGGTTGTTACTGATATTCAAATTACTGATAATCATACTCATCTGAAAAGTGAGGGAATTTGACGGGATGATCATAAAGGCCTCTAGCCTTGACTTTCTAAGACTCTCATATGAGGGTCTAATACCAATAATTTTAAAGATATGGAATATGAAGTAGAATGTAAATGCAGCAGCAGAACTGGTTGGTATATCAGTATCCTTTAGTTCCTTAAATTTACAGAGGCTACTGTTAAAATATTATAAAAAATAGATTTTGGCTGTTCAAGACATTGATTGCGAACTTAAACAGAAGCTTGGAAACTACATCACAAAATGATACACTGAAAATCCAGCCAAATAGTTTGCTTACAATTAACTGCATACCTTATGATACAGCAGGTTATAGGAAAAAGAGAGAGAGTGACAAAGATTCTGACGATTAATGCTTTGGCTGTTTACAAAAAAACACATGAGGTTCTGGTTTCAATTAGTATCACTGTTCATTGTGCATGTGTATAGCAATAACAAGGCATTTGGGATGACATCCACTGATTGTTCCCTTCTCTTTTTGAATTGCAAAACCCATTCAGACAACTAAATAGCATATATTTATGCAAATTTTAATTATGAGGCAGAGATAATCATAATCTTATATATTTATAAAATGGAATGACCAATAGAGATTAGGAACTCTCCTGTGCTTAATTCAATTTGCTCCTCTGCAGAGTTCAGGCCATAAAGGTCTCTGGCCTATGGGATTCCTCTACCTTGCAAGTCTGCATACAAGGTGGGACAAAAGTAGGTTTACAGTTGTGAGTACCTCATATACAGAGTTGATTCTTGTATTGGTATTTATTAATAATTGTATTATTTTTCATACAAAAACCTACATTCGCTCCATCTTACATTTACATACTTTAAAGCCCTGATACTTTTAAATAACTGGATAGTTGATTTCTCTTCAATAAAAAGCTGACCTAGTTGGTTCCTAAACGAGTGACTAGCCTAGCAACAGGCAGGCATGCCTGAGCACTGTGAAGAAGGCATTGTTGGTGGGTGGTGGGGTCTTCTTCCCCAAAACACTCCACTATGTCATCCTATTTCAGTAAAGAGAAAAAAGGAGCTGATGACCTACTGCCCAACTATCTGGGGTTTTGCCCCTAAACATTCACCCCACCTCTGAACTAAGTCTGCATGCCTAAGACTACATACATGCTTGGGTAGTTTCAGCTATATTAAGCTTAAAAAAAAAAGTCAAATAAAGTCAAATAATTTGTCTGAGCCCCAAATCTAACTATTTATTGTATTGAAATTAAACTGATAAGCAACTGCAGAGTCCATTTATTCCAGCTTACTTAGGTTTAGTTAAACTAAAAATACATTGTCACTTACCTCACTGCATCTAGAATCTGAAAAATCCTCCACCTGTTAAAGGAACAGTGAAACCAGGCGCTAGCAAGAGCTTGGTAAGAAAGAAGTTAAAATAGTGAAAGTTTTCCAGTTTGATTTGAGAGCACATTTTTTCAGCTTTCAAACCCACAAGGAACCAGCTCACATATGGCTCCTTCACCTTGCTCCTCATTTAGCTCCTCTCAAGTAGTGGGGAGATTACAAAACACAGTGCTAAAAGGGGAGCCTTAAGATCCAGGCCAATGAAACCTGATGGACTGAGAATGACAGATCATACTCATTCCATTCCCTTCCACAGAAGCGATAGCCATCTAAGCAAAAAACAAAAGTCATTAAACCAAAAGCCAACTAAACCAAACCAAATGCTATGGTATCACTAAAATGGAAATGGCTTGACTGAAAGGACCTAGTAGGAATTTGTAGAAATTGTTCATATTATCAGGAATATATAAAACACAAATAATAAACGGAAAAGGAAAAGGAAAAAAAGAATGATTATGCTGATGTTCTTCAAGAAAAATGAAAATTGAAAGAAAGCACACAATAAGTGATACACAAAGAATTACTCTAGTCCTTTCTATGCAAATGCAGGACATCCATCAAAGTAAGCAATGTGTCTCTCCATTAAAAAAAATGCTCAGCTGTTTCCATAATCTATATCTTAAGAGTCACAAAACACTAATTCTACTATGTCAATGTCTGATATTAGCAGGGACTGTGAAGTTGTACACGAGTCAACTGCTAGTTTGTGAGCTAAAATGGGCTCAGTTAGCTTTTGTTTTATATTAAGCAAAGGATAATATAATGTGATAACACACTTTTGCACCCAAAGAGAGTTATGTGGCCTATACATTTTCTTGGGAGAAGTGTTTCTTTATATTAAATTTGTCTAGAGGCTTTAGAAGTGAGGTAAGAGAGACTTTTAGTAGCATTATTAGCAGCAGAACCTCAAATCATCATTTGAAAAGCAATATAAGACTCTCCTTATCAGTTCCCAATGTGGCTAAGCCTCACTTCCCTAGTCCTGTGAGTTGGTAAGAATGCCACAGAAGCAAGTGTTATGAAAAACTAAAGTGATGTAATTAGTGAGCCCTGATGCCAGATCTGTTAGACAAGACACCCACCCCTATTAGCTGACTTACCATCCAAGGACCTATGTGCTCCTCTTCTATTCCAACCACAAGAAAGAAGTAGTCTAAAGTTTTCTGATCTACCCCATAACTTCGTTTCCCTACACAGTGAAGAGAGGCTAGTACCCTCTCCACTGCACTTGGCCTCATGAACAAAAAAATAGCACCACTTTGGGGAAAAAAATACAAAGCAAAAAGAAGAAAAGATGAAGCTCTATGTTGATTCTTAATACTAGAAAATTCCAAAGTCACATATGTAGCACTTTATAAAACCATAATTTTAATGTTGCTGCGCTAACAGAAATCTTCAAATAATACAAATATGTGCATAATTAATTTATATGGGGACCAGACCAAATTTAGCTTTAGTTAGGAAGAACTACTACATCTTGAGATTATTTTTTTTAAGTTTCTATGTATACTTCTCAACTGCCTATTAAAGTTTGTTCAGTGATTGCCCTGAGGAGACTTTTAAAAGTTCATTGTCTTACCTGGGAATCCAGGTTGTCCAGGCAGAGTATTCAGTGGTGATCCAGGAAGATGTTCCAGGTGCATCAATCAAAGGGGCAGTCAGTCATCGGAAGTGAATCAAAGGCCATGGGTAAAAGGTAAAAAACAAGGAGAGAGATACTGATTAGCAAAAATGAACTAACTTTATGAACCCATTTATACAGAGACACATACACACACTTTAGGAAGAATTTTAAATGGAATCTTTTTTAAAAAGACCCTTTAATAAAAAGAAACAATAGCTATATAATGTGACAGAGATGCTAAATAGCACTATAATGGCAATCATATTTAAACATATAAATGTATCAAATTAACACATCGTAAACCTTTAATTTATACAATGTTATATATCAAACATATTCAATAAAAAAATCACTCCACAATATGTTGATTATTTATTATGCAACAGGCATTCTCAGAGGTACTGAGGGTATAGCAGTGAATAAAAGAAACACAAGTTCCTGACTTCACGGAGTTTACAATCTTGTGGAAGATTTTTTTAGGCCATCTGCTTGGAAAAGAATTCCACAGAAATATACTGTAAGTTATTAACTCTCAGAAGGATTTTCTCCCCATTTTATTCATGTCTCTATTTATGTATGGAGAGCATATCCAATGGCATAAGATTCAACATTTGTACTACAAACAATTTTCTTTCTATTCATGATTTCTTCTTGTGGAAAGTTCCCCACACAAGGCTATAAGTCAGATTTCTTTTTAGCTGGACCATTTACTGTCCATAGGACTCCACATGCGTGCACCTTGAAATGCTGCAAAAACAAGAAGTCACTAAATGGCAGCTTTGTAACACTGCAGTCCCACATCCCAGCAGAATAGTTCTCACAGATGCTGTAGTGTTCTGTAACTGTTATACTGGTGACATTGTGAGATTGCATTCATCACCAGCAAGCCACATCCTGGGAGAGCAACAGCACTTGGTGGACAAAAAGAGCTGTGGTTCTCATACTCATTACACAGACACTGGCTGGAGAAGAAACAATAAGAGTAGTTTTTCCTCTGGGCCCAGGTTCAAGAAGATGTTAGATATCTCTCAAGTGACAGTCACTGCCTAAATGTCAAATTACCATGGAAAGGAAAAGGTGAAAATGAAGAGAATACATAAATATCATTGGAAAAATGGGAAGTGGGGGAGACTTGGAAGCCCCAAGTCTCAGATGAGGATTCATGCTAACCAGAAACCTCAAACGATGACACCTACTCCTGACATTTATGTTCTCAGTGCAGGTGCTTCATGCTTCAGAAATGAAAATGAAGCTATCTATTCACTTTGATATTAAAGATCCAAATCAAGATCTAGGAAAAACAGTATGATATAGAAATCTCAGAGCCCCTGCCTAAAAATCAGGATCCATGGTCTCTATTCCTGGTTTTAGCAATGACTCATTTCATCTGGGTCAAATTCTCTTCTCCATTCTCTCAGTGAGCCATATGAAATGAGGGATTTCTAAAAATTCTCCAGTTCCAATATTTTGTAATTCTCTAATAGCTTTGTCTTTTATTTTGGTGCCAAGTCGGTTAAAAGTACACCCATCTCTAGTCATTTTCTCAGTAAAACATGCCATTAGAAGTTCAGAGAGCCCAGAGCCCAACATTCTGAGCTTATGAGTAAATGAGAACATGGCCAAAACAATAATCACCAAGTTGAAATGTAGCCAATCATCATTCTGTCCCAGGCAACAGCTTTGTTTATTTGAAATATAGAGTGGCTGATTCTTTAGGATGGAAAAGTTACACAAGGAAACTTCATTGAGAATACTGTAACAAGGAAAACCTAACTGATGAACAACTGACACACATTACCCCCATTTCTCTTTCTACTCATGCAAGCTTCTTCATCTGCCAGGAGCCTGGGATGTTGGTTGCTGTCAATCAGCAGAGACCTCCACTGCTACACACTCCCAGACAAAGGCTACATAGCTGCTCAGATTTTGCGAGGGATGGTTAAAAAAACAAACCACAAACACTGTTTTGATCTGACTGCAAATCTGTGGCAGATAATAATACACTCTGTGGGAGCCAATTACCTATCACTGTTCCAGAGCTGCCAAGCAAATGGCCCATTCAACTTCTCTGGCTTCTGACACTAGGTTGGTTTGCTCACCCTCTCACCAACTTCCACATGCAGAGTTACTGTGCCCTTGATTGCCCACCCTATATTCACTTAGGGTGCATTTTCACCCACATCATTGTCTGACCTACTCTACTGCTGCTTAATTACCTGTCACCACCTTTTGTATCTCAGGCCACATCTTTAAAAGCAAGTGCAAGATATCCTATTGAACCATTCTGAATGTTAAATGGGAAGGGGTTTCATGTTTGCAAAGTTTCAGAAAAAGGATTGTTGTTCCAATTGGTGGGAGGAAATAGAGACGCCAGACTAAAGGACTGAATGATTCTTAAGGCTCCAGGCAAAAATGCTACTTGTATACATCACTTGAAAAGTGTGAAAATGCTTGGCCTCAGCTTTTTGCTCATGTGCAAGCCTAAGAGGTGGTATGGGTCCATGGAATCAGCCCAGAAGTCACACAGACTGGGTTCTAGTCCAGGCTCTTCAATTTACCAACTGTGTGACCTTCTAAGGTCCTGTAACCTCTCAACCTTGATTTCCTCAGCTATAAAATGGGAACAAGTATAGTACCTACACCAGTAATGATAGTCAACATATTTAACAACTAATATGGCATGGACAGCGACCAATGAGAACAAAAACCAAAAGTAAACAACCTGCGTAGACATGCCAATGTATGCCTCACAAGGTGGTTATAAGCATTAGATGAGATCATGAATGGAAAACCTGTAGCTGACTACCAGGTCCAGGGTCAGGACACGGTAACTTTTATGCATAATTACTTTTTTTAATCCTTGACCTAGGATATGTTTTCATTGATTTTTAGAGAGAAAGGAAGGGGAGGGAAAGAAACATTGATGTGAAAAAGAAATATGGATCAGTTGCCTCTGTACATGAAATGAGCGGGAATAGAACCCACAAACTTTCTGAGCACAGGAGGACACTCCAACCAACTGAACCACCCAGCCAGGGCATATGCATAACTATTTTCTTCTAGGGAAGAAGACGAATAAAAGAATTGTCCATAACTATAGGGAATCTATGGCAGGCCTGGGTCAGGGCCCCCAGCCCCAGCTTTTTAAAACCAGGACTCAAAGACAGCTACATGTAAAAAGCCACGTTGAAAGCAACCACGTTTATTGATATGGGAGGAGTGTCTCCTAATATCTATGTTCTGCTGTTTGACTGGTGGGCTTTCTTCCTTGAATTATGCCAAGCCTGCCAGAAATTATGGTAGTCCAAAACAGGGAGCTCCTCATGGTTTGCCTGGGATTACTGAAATCCAGAACACCCTTTCCAACTTTTATCCTATGAGTATTCATTTTAATCCCCTGAAGGTTAGCCTTTGGCACAGCTGTGAGGTCTCCTAAATTTTTCTTGACTGCTCCATTCAAAGTGTCCCCCTTTCTCCAAGAAACTAAATCTGGCTTCCAGACCCATTCTCTTGGCCTACTTTCCCTGCCAGCCGACAGGAATTTCAACTCTATCCTGTCTTTGGGCAAGAAAATCTTAAGACTACAGAGTCTTCTAGACCCACAGAAATTACCCTCTTATGGTTCAATCTCCAGTCCTATGACATCTAGAGACAACATTTTCAATAGGGATTTGCTGCCATATCTCTCCATCCATGCCACCTAAATACAAAATATTCAATACAATATACAATATATACACAGAGCTATTTTAGCTATGCCAAAACCCTGTGGTTAATAGTTAGCTACTGGTTTCTTATTTCCTGGAATTAATGTGGTTGGGGAGATACAAATGCAGCACAAGGTAACAGAAAGAGGCCTGGACTAGAAGTCAAAAGACTAAGGTCCTTATATGCACAACCCAAGGACATGGACAATGGTGGGGAGAGGGACTGGGGAGGGGGAAGGGACAGGGTGGAACGGGCCATTGGGGAGAAAAAGGGACATCTGTAATATTTTAAACAATAATAAAATAAAAATAAAAAAGACTAAGGTACTTTAGTTAATCCTTTCACCTTCTTTATCCAGTCACTCCTACACCTTTCCCCTCAGGCACCAGCCAGTCTGTCCCATGTATCCATGCTTCTGGTTCCATTTTGTTAGTTGATTTTGTTCATTAGACGCCACATATGAGTGAGATCATAAGGTATCTGTCTTTCTCTGACTGGCTTATTTCACTTAGCATAATAATCTCCACATCAACCCATGCTGTTGCAAAGGGTAAAAGTTCCTTCTTTTTTATAGCTGCGTAGTATTCCGTTGTGTAAATGTACCACAGCTTTTTTATCCGCTCATCTGCTGATGGGCACTTGGGCTGTTTCAGATGTTGGCTATTGTAAATAATGCTGCTATAAACATAGGACGAAGACAGCAGTTTGGTGAAGGCCAAGGGAGAGGAAGGCGGCGGATGGGTGGAGGTAAGCAAGGGGTGGGGGAAAGGGGAACACCTGCAATTATGTCAACATTTAAAACTTTTAATAAAAAAATTGATCACGCTTAAAAAAAATAGACTGAGGTCCTCCTGCCAAATCTGCTGTGCAGCTCGGGGCAAGCCATTCTCCAATGGGGAAGATGACACTCAACATCCTTATCCATACTATCAGGGTGTTGGACCAGGTGCTTTCTCAAAGGTCTCTGTTCATTTAATGTTCTAAGACTCGATAAGAATTCAACTCTGTCAGCAACATTTCTGATTAAATGTAGCTTGGAGTCTTACAAGTGAGTCCTAGAGAGTAATGCATTTGCATTGTTCTAAGAGACTTTAGGGCCAAAGACAGAATAGACAAGTCTGTCTTCTGTGGCCCTCTTCTAGATATTCAGACCTCCCACTGGATCCTCAGGGAACTGCACATGGGTACACCTGAGTCGTTCTGGTCAGTGCCCAGCGTGCAAACAGGAGTCGCAACTGATACTGAAAATTTTTTCTGTGATCATCAACCACAGACTCTGAGTGGCTGGGAGATGTCACCTTGTGTTCTTTTAGAGACCATTAATTAGTATTGTCCAACCCTTTCCTGACCCTGAGACCTTATGGGGGCAAGGATGTGCCACAGATCACAGAGCACCATCAGTGGCAGAGCCAAGACACACACTACCTACTCTGTATCCATAAGAGTCTGCAGACACACATCTGAGCCTCCAGACACAACCACTCAAAAGAACTCAGGGAGCAATGGCTGCAAAAGACTTGGAAAACAACCATAAAAGACCCCAAGGATTTTAAATTCTTCCTTTCTAGTAGCTGTTAACTTGTAAACACATTTTCTTAAACTTCTCTCTCACCTTTTGCCTTCTGCTTTAATGCGCTTTTATTACATCCCATGGTGACAATCAGTGATTCTTACTTTCTTTTCACTCTGAGAAATCATGCTGAATACCTGGGCCCTCTATTGACAACACACCAACCACATTTTGAAAACAAAGTGAAAATGGCTAACCAACCTTTTTCAAATAATGTTTTCTCATCTGTTGGTGAGCCAGTCAATTCTCAGTTGCAGATGTCTTCTCTAAGCTGTTTGTCTATTGTCTACACTCATTACTGGACCAGACCCTTCAGCTCACCCCCACCTTCATCCACCAATTTTTAGTAAAGCTCTTCCATTTTGGCATCATAAGAGTGCCCTCTAGTGCTGATCTAATTAAGAATCTGGAGACACTAATCTGTATTCGTACCAACAGTGCACGAGGGTTCCCTTTTCTCCACATCTTCCACATCCTCGCCAGCACTGGTTTGTTGATTTGTTGGTGGTAGCCATTCTGACAGAGGTGAGGTGATACCTCATTGTGGTTTTAATTTGCATCTCTCTGATGATTAGTGACGCTGAGTATCTTTTCATGATGGAAGGAGACTTGACTTGCGGTGTTAAACACATAATACAGTGTACAGATGATGCATTGTACATCTGAAACCTGTATAATTGTGTTAACCAGTGTCACCCCAATAAATTCAATAAAATGGAAAAAGAAAGTATCCGAAGACAGGGAGTCCTGTTTTCATGGGAAATGGGGTTAGCTATAACTTGTCCTTGACTATGTCAAGATATGCTCTTTCTGAAAGCAGTGAAAGCCATTAAATAAAGCAAAACAAAACAAAACAAAACAAAACAAAACAAAAACACACCAAAAAAAGGAGACCCATAAAAGAAAAAAAACCTGGCTTGTCCTCCTTCCTGAAAACCACTTCCACTCATGATGCAGGGGCACTGCTTGAACTATCAAATAAGGTGAATAGAGGCAGCCCGAATCCATTAACTGAAAGTTAACAGTGATTTTGGATTCTGAATGTGTATTAGAGTTCCCCAGATGCAAACATCTGTATTTGTATGTTAGGTTTCAGTAATATGTTTCCTCAATTTCACCATATATATATATATATATATATATATATATATATATATATGCTTTGAAGGAATGATAGATCATTAAGAATCCCTTAGAAATCTGGAAGTAACAGGATTTGGTTTTTGTTTACAATGGCCTGAAAATTTTCACTTATAAAAGTGTGTGTGGTTTATTTTATCCCATTTTGTTTCCATATTTCAGATTTTGGGCTATGAAAGGTCTACAGTGAATGCTATTTCAGCCCCGTTCAAATCAGCAGGGAAGATTTTACCTGTAAATTTTACATTGAGCTTCACAAGGGGCTACTACTACTGTTTGAATCCCAAATAGTTTATGCTGAGACAAAGGATGGCAAGCTACCAATTTAAGATATAACTTCATTCACATTTTCACATGCTTAAAACACAAAACATGAAAAAGTCTCTAACACATAATGTTTTGCCAATTGCTAAAATAAAGATCGAGATCATTCTCAAAAAATATTCAGTCAACTCTCTAATAGGATCAGACAGTAGAGATATATGTCTGCTGAAGTCAAGTACAGCAGAAGCCAATGGACTGGGTCTGAAACTTCCCTCAAGTCAGCCCCAGATGAGTGAACTGACAGGTCTGTGAAGAGACAACGTGCTTGAGCAGAGGGGCACAGGCTTTAGAGTTGAAAGAACTGCATTTAAATCCCAGCTACTCCACTTTTCTTTGGTCACTTCATACCTGTCAGTCTCACTTTTGTCAACAAAATTGTGACCTCCCTATGATATCTAATAACATCTAATAGAGGACACAAACTGAGTGTTTAAAACTTGCTGAATTTGCCCGGCCAGGCGTGGCTCAGTGGTTGAGCATCGACCTAGGATCCAGGAGATCAGGGTTCGATTTCCAGTCAGGGCACATGCCCGGGTTGTGGGCCAGGCAGCCAATCAATAACTCTCTCATCATTGATGTTTCTATCTCTCTCTCTCACCCTCCTTTCCTCTCTCTGAAATCAATAAAGATATGGTGTGCTGTTGTTTTTTTTAAAAAAAGCTTGCTGAATTTAATGCAATCAACAATTTCAATTTAAAAAAATGAGAAATCCTCTTCATTGTCTAGATGCCCCCAAAGTTCTAAGTTCCTCAGAGAGTAAATGAAACATCTATATAATGATTTCATTGTTAAAAATCTGCTTAAAGACTTTAAGCCACTGCTGTTCTTGCCCATATATACCTTGTGGGTCTCTGTTAATGTGACAAATCAGAAGGTCCAGGGCTGTGCTTACTACCTCTGGCTAAATAGTTCTTTTTGTTTGGCAGATATAATACCCATAATTGAATTTACTTTGCTGCTATTGATAGATGTGCTATTTAAAAATCCATGACCAGTTCAACATTTTTTGTCAGCTTTGGACATCATTCGATGTGAAGATGTAGCACCACTGTTAGGGCAAAGCCTTTGTTTTCGTGAGGAAAAAGGTCTCCATCTTTCAGCAGGATTCTCAGGTTCATGTCTTACCTGAGGTTCCAAAAGCAGGTACCAAAATACAGGACGAGTTTGCCAAATCATCTGGAAGAGTGCACAGAATATCTTTTCTGGAATTACTGGGAATTATACCCAAATAACAAACAATAACAATCATACATACTATTAGCTAATATTTCATGAGTGCTTACTATATTACAGGGACCATGCACTTTACATGAATTATCTCATTTCATCCTGAACAAAAGTCTGTACTCATTGCATAGCTGAGAAAACTGAGGCACAGAGGGACTCTCACAACTAATAATTCAGATCCAAAGTTGGAGGATGCCAGTACCCGAAGTCATTATCTAGTAAGCTGTACTGTACCTTCATTCTCATTTTACAGCTGAGTCAAGTGAGGGTCAGAGAATAACTTGCTCAGGGTTACACAACTAATAAGTAAAGGTGCTCATAAGGGAATATTCAATATTCCCTGACTCTGAATTTTACACCTTCCCCATTGTACTGTGTGCCATGCCTCCATTAAGCCGTAATGTGGGAGGGTCGTTGTATAGACTCTCCCTGTGCGTATCACACCTTCACTGATTGCTGGGCTGCACTCTAGTTACTGTTACTTTACATGCCTGCACACTGCTCTGAAGTGATTCCTTGGGCACCTCTCTTCAAGGTTCTCATGGGACCATTTTTCATTGTGAATTCCAGGATAAACTTGCAGGCTCTGAGTGCCAAGCACTTGAATACACAAGGAAGAGAGTCGGTAGCTCATTTGAAGATGAAAAGCTGCCATAAATCTTCACCACAGCTATGCCGCTTCCCTAGGACATAAATCAGGTGGCTGTGGGTGGGCTGAAAGCCTATAGGGAAAAGGAAGTTGGCAAGCAGATCAGGTCTCTCTCTCTTGGGAGAGTGAGGAGTGCTTCTTGCAGCTTTCCTATATTTCTTATCTATAGGAAAATGTGACTGAATCATAAAAGGACCAAATCCAGAAAGTCCAAGGCAAGATGAGGAAGAAAAAAAACAGGAAAAAGCTAGAATGCATTTCTCATTCCAAGAAGACCCATGTAATTACAGCAGTAAGAGGAAAATTGTTGCCTTGGGAAAGAATTGTGGTTGCAAAATGATGGAGTCCATCCTCAAGCATGGTGAGCCAGGCTGTTCACCATTTGACCTTGACATAGCTGTAAAAAACCTATCAAGCCACTCCCAGTGCCTCCTTGTTTTCACTTTGCAAGCACACTTGGTTTTGTAACACTCTATGGTTGCTAAAGCAACAGAAAAAGAAAAGCAAGCAATGATCTGCCCTCCCTCCTCCACCATATTCACCTTTAAATCCAGACAGCCCCAGCCTTCTCATTACAAATAATCCAAGCTGGCACCTGATTCTTCAGCGTGTCTTGCTAAGCAGCATGCAACCCATCAGAGAGGGGATTTTGGAAAAGGCAGAAATCAATTAATGTAATCATGTTCTTGTATAGTTCAAGAAAGGTCCACATGGGCAACAAGTGGGAAGTTCAGAGCACCAGCTTGATGGATTGTCATGTGGTGACTGCACAAAACGTGCCTTTGTGCCTCTTGTCCTCCTGTCCAATGCCCACCTCCAATCCTTTAAAAAGACTCTGCTAGGAAGGGGCCAGTTGAATGTCTTGTAGAGTTGGGCTAATTCCTTTACCACTGGTGTGGCAGCAGCAGGGCACATAGTGCCAGAAAAGAATCCCCCAAAATTCTGGCAGAGCTGAGAGGGCCCCAAGATACTGGCTAGCCAGGGTGCTAAACTCGAAGTACACATCAGAATCACCTGGGAAGCTATTTAAAACACACCAGACTGCAGCACCCTGCCCCAGGGGAAATTCTGCTTTAGTCAGTCAGGGATGGATCAGGTACCTGTGCACTCCTGTGGGGAACCAATCAGAAACCAGCTCCCTCCCTTAGCAGATGGGGAAACTGAGAAACAGAGAGTCAAAGACCTTTATCTGGAGCCCAAAGAATTCAAGAAACAGCTGGGATGAGAATACAGATATCTTGACCCCTAATCCAGTGCTTTTTCCACAATTCCAGGATATGTTCAATTGAAGGGGTAAATATGTGTGTGTGTGTGTGTGTGTGTGTGTGTGTGTGTGTGTGTGTTGTGGAGTGTTAAGGGGCATTTAGAAATAACAAACCACTTTTATCTGATTCATACTTTTCATTTCACATTTTCCCCCTTTCTTCCAACTTGATTACTGGATCCAAGCCTCTCACTTTATAGGTAACCTGAGGGCCAGAGCAGAGAAGGGTAAGATTCTGCCCTGGGTCAGATTTAGAACCTGTATCCCTATGCTTTCTTGCCTGTGTCCTCCCACTGCATTTTGACCCCTAATCCCCATCCTGAGAGAAATATATTATTATAGACTATTTTTCATTATTCCTCCTACCGGGGCGGGGGGGCAAACTTCGTTATAAGTCAACACACTCCCTGGCTCTATAGCATCAGCCTGCCCTGGGAGCTGCTCTGACTGCTTATTTCCAATCTAAGCTTAAAGTTCAGGGCTGCCCTGGAAATACTGGTAAAACCAGCACTGCTAATGTAGACAAATGATGACAAAACTAAAGAGTAGTGTTGGAATGAAATAAATTATTTGCATAGGTGGGACTTCTCTTTTAATTTTACTACTTTAAGATTACAAATTGTTTTCTGGCCTTTATGTATAATTAAATATAGATGTTCTTGGAGCTTAATGTCAGTTTAAATTTCAGCCCTTGGAAAGTAATTTGTTTGCATGTTCAATGAACAAACCATTTCTTATCGGTTTCAAAGACCCAGGCTCATGCATCATGAATCAAGGTTGCCTTTATCAAAGCTAAAAAGGTCAGGGAAAGTAGACTTACTACTCTAGTTTAGCCAGCCTTTAAAAGAGAAAAAGCGAGCTTTGGGTTCTCTGTCTTAAGTACCAAATGTCTTAACTTCTTTCAGTATAGGTATGAGAATATGAATGATATATCTGTGCCCTCCCCACACACAAAGCCAGATGAAGTGCTCATTATACCACTATGGATTAAACCATTAGGAGCATTTTGAACAATTCCTTGTGCTCTCTGGGTCTCAGTTTCCTCGTATGTGTAAGAATATCTCTGGCCCAGCCGGGCATAGCTCAGCAGTTGAGCATCAACCTGTGATCCAGAAGATCATGGTTCCATTCCGGGCACAGGCCCGGGTTTCGGGCTTGATCCCCAGTGGGAGGTGTGCAGGAGGCAGTTGATCAATGACTCTCACATCATTGATGTTTCTGTCTCTTTCGCTCTCCTTTCCTCTCTCTGAAATCAATAAAGATATATTTAAAAAAAAAAAAGAATATCTCTGAAGTTCTTTCAGATCATATAATAGGAGGTAATCAGAGACAGAAAGGCTATCCCTAGAGGTGATTTTAAATGGCACTTAGAAACAGTTTATAAGGTTTGAAGTTATTTAAGTTAAGCAATCAGCAAGGAAATTAGACCCATGGGTTCTTCCCTCCCTCTGTCCTCTCCACATTCAGCACTATGTCAACTGTGCCAGCTCCTTTCTCAATGGCTCCAAGATTATTCTCACTCCTCTAGGCACCTCTCTAGTTTCAGAAACCTATTTTTCCCATTCATTCCCCAGTCTCTTAGAGTCTCTCTAGTATATACCAGGGCTCATAAAGGGAATATTGCTGATTGTCAATACATGACCAAGATATTCTGTCAAATAAAAATAAGAACATGCTGTTAAATAGGATATCTAGTATTATCTTACTGCTCCCAAGTAAACCAATCATCCCATTCTTTCTGATATGGCCTAAATCTAGACTAGGGTGTCTGTTTCACTTCTCTCTCTGAGTTAACAATGGAAAATTTTGGAAGTTACCCTATAAGTACTTACTAATGGGTTCTCTGTTTTATCTTTCTTTTTTCTAGTTGAACATATTAACATTTACAGAAACTCTGTTTTTCAAAACTTATTGAAATGCTGGTTTGATTTGAATTCCTTAAATGGTTGCAATAATAAGATTCAGAGCAGGAAAAGTCCTTTCAGTCTAAAAAATTCTATATTGGAAAGACTGGATAAGATTTAACAGCGTGTGGAAACTTCTAGAAGAGCTGCAGTGGTTCTGGATTTGAAGGGATTGACTCAAGCCAATGTTAATTACTTTATGATTTTTTTTCACTTCATTCTAACAACAGTACCTTAAGGTATTATTATTATTTCCATTTAACAGATGGGGCACAGAGAGATTCAGCTATTTATGCAAGGTCAAAGCAAGCAAATGATATAGTTGAGTGTAGATTTGAACTCAGATATTTGTTTCTAGAGGCTATGAACTTTACCTATGTTTTAAGGATAGTATGATGTCAAAAAAAGCCAAAGCTTAGGGATATTTAAACTTGGGTTCTAGTCTCAACCTTATTAATAACCTTCCAACTCTCTGAAACAATGAAAACTTCATGCTAGATAAGCTCTAAGGTTAATTTTTTCATCATCAACAGAATCCATAAAATTGCCAACTGATTAGATATACAGATGGCAGAGAGATGATGATGATGGAGTTGTCCAAGATGATATTGAGGTTTATATCTTGAAAAAAATGATACTTCTTTAACAAAAAAGGAAGGCATGATAATGAGTTTGGTTTTAGATTAATGGAATTAGAAGATTGGCAGCACATGCTTATAGGTCCATGAAGCCTTTCAACTGGAACTTGAAAGACAGGTCTGGGCTGGAGACACTGAGGCTTTCCTCATAGCAGTGATATTCAGTGAGATGCTGAAATTAATGTAGGGAGAAAGAAAGACAAAAAGCAGAGGGCTGAGCCTCTGAGAAATCCCAGTTAGAGGTATGTAGAAGAAAGACCTAGCAACAAAAGAACAACAACAGAGAAAATAGCACCCTGCTAATCAAGACAAGAGAAGACAGGGTTTAAAAGTGGGAGGTGAAGAGAGGAAGTCAGAGGTGGTAAAACTCAGCTGAAAGATAAGTCACCCTCTCACAGCCCTTCCCCTCTCTGAAGACATCTCCCCACATGAGCTCTCAAGATCAGGGTGAAGCTCAGCTTTTCCTTGGATGCCCTGGGTGGAGTAGATACTCAATGTTCTTCCACTGAACTGAATCACACGACACTGACTAGTTTGAATCATCAGAGTCTTAAGGGCTGTCTCTTCACAAGCAATGGCAACAGGATGCCTGAAAAGCATAGGAACAGGAGCAAAAGAAGCTGCAAACCAATGCACAATGTTTATGAAAAAAATATGCCATGTTGGCCTTTTCAACCAAACCTGTATAGGCCTAGATATCATCATTAGCTATGTCATATCTACGATTCAGAATAGAAAGGATAGTGACAGACCTGGAAAGATACAGTACGTGAATGGAGATCAGCAGAGCTAGAAGTGGGTATATCTTTTCCAGAGAGAAAGTTGGTGGGGTGACCAGGCGGGTGAGGGTATGAGAAGAGGCATGAAAAAATATAAGAACAACAAAAACTAAATAGAGGCAATTTCACTATCATTTCAATTTTGGAAACCAAACTGTATTGTTTCTTGATTTTTCAAACAGACTTGAAAAATGTAAACACAAGAGCAAAAAATAATGAGATCCTCTCAATATATTGAATCAGTTGTCACCTGAGTCACTGCTCATACACAGCTGTCACTTGGTATTCCAACGTCACAGAAGGGAGGTTTGTATGTGGCCAGAATTATCTTTGTCATATGGGAGGGGGATGACTGACATCAAGGCAGCAGAAATAAGGCAGACTAGGAGGTGTGCTCCATAAGCAAGACATCTGTTAGAGAACCTCTGGGGCAAGAGATCAAAGATCTAGAAAGTCAAAGCAGGTGTCAAGAACATGTAGAAACTCTAGAAAGTTCCAAAGAAAAAGGTGTGTAAGATACCAAGTGGCAGAATCCAGTCTAAGACAAGGAATTCAGGCAATTAGTCACACATTTGGGGTCATGGAAGTTGTAAAGGTCTGAGCACACAAGCAATCTGGAATAAAGTTGAGTTAGAGGAGTTCTTGGCACCAGCTATCAAAGCTTCAAGAGGAAACTTACTACCAAGTCTTCCTCCATTTATACTTCCTATGGAAATCCAAATGGAGTTGGGGTATGGTTGGGCTTGGGCCTGATGACACTGCAGAGAATTAACAGTTGGAGCTGGAGAGTGAGGGTACCATGGCTTTTCATGGTAATTCAGGATTGAGCACCATTCACCATCTCCCCAAAAGAGGGCTTTACAGCACTTCGACTATGTTCTGAGCAACTAGACAGCATAGTAAAGGCCACATATGGTCTCAACTCCCCTTTCTGTAAAATGGGTAAAGGGGTGGGAATTTGATGAGAATATCATTGAGAGTTTTTGGCTCCAAGTTTGACCTATTCAATCCAAAGACGAAAGAAGAGCCCTGTTAATAATACTAGGTCTGATACTCAAAGTCTCCTAAGTGAAAAACACTGCTTAATATCTCATCATGGGAATGAAAACACACACATACAGCTTCTATTAGCTAATTTGCACACCTTTGCCTATCTTTAAGTTAAGCATCCTTTGAGTAATCTCTATTTTAGTTTGCTTAGCCTATAAATTAATCATTAGTAATACTCTTATACTTGGGTAGCTGACTGTTTTCCTAATGATACGCTGCAAGTTGCAGGGTTCCTGGACAGAGTTGGTATGTAGTAGTGCAGACTCCAGCAGGGTTCATTGCAAATCACCTCCCATCTTAGAAAACTGATTGTGTTGCATATTCTTAAGCATACATACTGCCCAGCCCAGCATTAGAAACACCACTGATTTACTGAGTCAGAGAAAACATAATCAAACAAACCTAACATGAAAGAGTGGTATTGTGTGATGGGTCTGAGTATCTTGGATAAATACAAGATTCCTCCTTGCCCCTCTTGAAAATAAACCTCAAAACAAAAGACTCACTTTGTGAGAGGAACAAGAAGGACCCATATGTTCACACTGGTAGGCGATGGAGAAGATAGAAAGAGATGATTTTATAAGAATATGAGAAGAAGACAAAACTCTTGGGGCATCCCAGGAAAGAAATTGCATTTTGGACTAAAATATGGCAAACTTAAATCCATAGAATGATTAATAGAGCTCATCTGACTCAACTCTCCCATTTTACAGATGGAAATACTGAGGCCCAAAATGGAGGTGCTACTTGGCAAAGGTCAAATAGCTAGACTCTATAAGGAGCCAAGCAAAAGACTCTTAGACTGAGGATAACTGGCTCCAAAACTAATCTCTGTATCATGTATGGGCCTATGAGTTCCTCATTTATAAATTACTTAGCCCTTACACATCCCAGCATCTGCTAGAAACTGTTTCTGGTGCTCTCAAGAATGGACTCACATTGTTGTCATGACAACTCCTTGGGTAGGATTGGGACTAATGTGGAGTGAGACAATAATTAGCAGCTGAGTGGTAGCAAGCATGCACATTCAATTCTTTCTGTCTCCATTTTTGCAATTGGAGACCTTCCTTTCACTCCCAGCTCCTCTACTGTTAGCAACATGGTGGAAGAGATGGTCAGACACCATGGCACAGGCCTGGCCCTCCAAACTTATCTTCCATAATAAATTCAGCCTAAATACCAGTTTAGCTAAATTTCTAATTGAATCAACCAACTGTTTCTCTGAATTATTTCACTGAATCCCTCAGGTCAATTCTGGGAAAATAGTCAAACTAGTGAAAGGGGCAAACACAGCTGTTTGGGTATTTCTCTTGCTAGAACATGCCTTGTCCCCCTGGAGGCCCCAGACCTGGGCCAGGGAAGTATCAGCTGTGGCAGTCAGCAGATTAGGCATGGGAAGGCTGGTGGAGCATCCTGCTGAGTTCTGAGATTGAGTTCCTGGAAGTGGGCTCCTCTGTACCAGGCAAGACTCCAGCAGGGTTCGATCAGAATCGCACTGTGTTGGCTCCCATGGCCAGTTCCTGTCCTAAAATCCACTAAGTTGGTTCTGTTCTCCAACAATCCTTGGGTCTAGGCCAGAGCAGGTTTCTCACCTAGTTCAGACCTGTGGCAGCAGCCCTCAGTGTGTCACCTCCCTCTTGGAACTCTCACTGCACGCCAAGGAGTCAGTCTATACTGTATTTTCTGCCTTGCTCTTCCCTTCTTGTGAGTATCTCTTGCCTCCCCAACTAGACAGATAACACCACAGTGTCTTGTTTAACTTTCCTTATAGTCCCTGGACTGGGAGATGGAGACCATCTGTGTACATGGGACAACTTATAATGGGCTATCAGCTTGCTTTGCTCAACTCAAAGAAACCCTCCCAAAGTCAAAGAAAGTTGTCTTCCTGCCTGTTGCTTTCTCATAAAATTGACAAATCCAGATGGATCTGTGACTAGACTTTGCAGTAGAAGTGTACAAATGTGGGATGCAGAGCTGTGGGAAAAGAGAACAAGATTGCTGACAGCAATAAGAAAACCTCTGCATTTTGATATCAACAGTTAATCTACTGTGTCACATCTCTTAGGAAACTAAACAAAATGTAGTAACTGCTAAGACACTGAAGCTGTGTTGCAAAAACGATTTTGTAGAGCAAATAACTATCTTATACTGGTTATTGTATGCCTTATTGAACAACTAGTAGTTTACAAAAACAACATTTCATAAATATGGTTGCAGGTTGCATTTCATAAATATGGAGTCAGGACACCTATATTTCAGTCTTGTCTTTGTTATTGACCAGCAATGCAACAAGTCCCTTTACCATTGGGAGTCACTTCAACTCAGGGTGCTCATCTGGAAAATGCAGATAATTGCACTTGCCCTTCCCACCCCCCCAAGGTTGTGCAATAAAATGGTACCTTTGAAAGCTTCACAGACTATATATTACTAGATGCATGTAAGAGATTATCACTACTGTTATACTTTGCAGAGGCAGCTACCAGAGGCAGTGAGTGAGTTACTTATGCATGGTGTTTAAGGAGAGGCTATCTGTCAAGTGTGCCAGGAAGTCACTGAGGGGATTTCTGTGGCATTGGTGCTGCTGACACCAGATGCACTCCAAGGTCCTTTTAAGCTCTAACTCTGTGAATCAGAAATGTAGAAGCTTTTAGTAATTGTCTTAGTGCAGACCATGTGTTTGACTTAAGCTATATCTATCATACTCTAAGCCTAGTTTTTGTTTTTTTTTACTTCTACCAGGGTTTTGGTTTTTTTTTCTGATTATAAAACTAATACATACTCTTTATAGAAAACGTGAATAATATATTGCCTGGCCGGGCGTGGCTCAGCGGTTGAGCGTCGACCTAGGATCCAGGCGATCGGGGTTCAATTCCTGGTGAGGGCACATGCCCGGGTTGTGGGCTCGATCAATGACTCTCTCCTCATTGATGTTTCTATCTCTCTCTCTCCCTCTCCTTTCCTCTCTCTGAAATAAATAAAGATATATTTAAAAAAAAAAGAAAAGAAAAGAAAATGTGAATAATATAGAAACATATAAAGAAGAAAAATTCATGAATAATCCTGACTTAGAGTTGATCACTGTTTACATGGTATATTTACAGCCAGCCATTTTTCTATGCATTTTATTCTTTTTCAAAATTTGTATATTTTATAAAATGAAGATATGATTAGTTTTGTACCCTGAGACTATTTTTTTTAAATATTATGCCATAAGAATTTTCTTATAACTTTAAGTCCTTAAATATTCCCCAAGTACATGATTTTTGATAAATAGCTAAGTAATATTCTAGTCTATAATTATACCTTAAATTAACTAATACTTTTTAGACACAGAATCCTGTAGCTTTTTCTATTATAAGTAATGTTTCAATAAAGACCCTTATACATAAATGTTTGTATCAGATTATTTCTTTCAGTGAAATTTCTAGTAGCAAAGCTATAGAGTCAAAACATAGGAATGTTGTTAATTTCCTTGATCATATTGCCAATATGTTCTCCAGAAAGGCTATGAGTAATTTACAACTTTTACCAGCAGTGTATAAAAATAATCATTTCACTGCATCCTCTTCAATCCTGGGAATTTAGGTTTTAGCATTTGTCAGCCAATTTTGTATGGAAAATAATTTCATTGTTAGTTTTAATTCACAGTTCATTGATTACTAGTTAAGTTTATTTTTTTGCCTTTTGTTTATTAACTATTTTTGTACATAAGCTGTTGTGAACTGTCTTTTATATTAGCCCTTCTAGAACCTATAATTCACACTGCTCTGCAGATGTAATCAGCTTTAAGTCATCAATACCAGATGAAAACAGAAGTATTCTGAATGAGTCCAACCCCATCAGAAGTTCCTAGATCTTCTCTTCCGGAAAACCACTCACAATAGCAGGGGCTTGGGGTGGGCTGGGGACAGGGGAATGTGTATACTGAAATTTGTCAGTGATGTGTGTTTCCCTGTGTTTACTTCTCCTCCTTTGCTTCTTATATAAGAGCTAATGAGTAGCAAAACTGACAAAAGATAGAGAGAGAGAGAGAGAGAGAGAGAGAGAGAGAGAGAAGAAGAAGAAGAAGAAGAAGAAGAAGAAGAAGAAGAAGAAGAAGAAGAAGAAGAAGAAGAAGAAGAAGAAGAAGAAGAAGAAGAAGAAGAAGAAGAAGAAGAAGAAGAAAGGGCATGGTTAATTCTTTGACTAGGCTTGAGGAATGAATGGGGCTTGCCTTTAAAATCACTTTTTTTAAAGCCCTGCAGTTCCCAGGATGTACCACTTGATGGCAATCCTCCACTGGTTAAGCACTAAAGCTGAGTTTTCCCAAGGCTAGGGAAACTGAGGAAGCAGCTGCTGAAATTAAAAGAGAGGCACATCAATGCAGGTAACCGTTAAATACAGGTAGCCTATTGATATCACTGGAATCATGGATCACTGGTGGACAAGGAGATGAAAAGCAAGGACCATACATCATAGACAACAAGACTGTGGACATTGGCTAAGGAGGGTCTGAGAAGGGGGAGTTCATTTCTTCCTACTTCATTTGTCCCTTATTTCCTCTGCTCTATTTTGGGTATCATTTTATTTACTTGTTTGTTCCTGAAAAGGCAAAATTACTTGCTTTGGGTTTGTAATTGTAACTAGAGTATGCTTCTCAGGGGCTGTAAGGCGGTGGTTGCTGCTGTACTATAGGAACTCGGAATTGCCCCGGGTCTGAAAAAACATGCTGGTAAGGCTGTTCAGGAAAGCAGGGACAAATTTCCTGGGAGCAGAAGATGGAAAGCAAATTCACAAGGCCCTTTAAGGCCAAAGGCAGCACAGTGTAAAAGAAACAGCACAGTTGGGAAGCAATCAGCTTTGAGCTCATTTCAGCTTGGACATTACTGGTATGTGATCTTGAGCAAGCAACTGAAGCCTCTGAGCCTGTGTCTTCCTCTAAAATGGAGGATAACAGCACCTACCCAAGAGCATACAAGACAAACTACTACTGTGATGAGGATGAGGATGGTGATGGTGATAATGTCCCAGTTCCACACAGGGAGGCAAAAAGCAGTACATATAATAGTCATTAAGACCCTCAGATTTGGATCAGATCCCCAGATTTGGATCTGGGTCATAATATGGGCCTGTGCCTCATTAGCTGTGTGTTACTATCAATAAGCCACCCCTCCTTTCTGTAAAAGAGGATAATAATACCTATTCCATAGGGCACTATAAGTTTTAAGAAAGAAAATGTACATAAGATACACAGCACACTGTCTGACACACAGTTAGTCATTGGTAGGTGCTTTTGGTAGTGGTAGTAATAGTCTTATATAAAAGTTTTAACCAGTCTTTGGAAAACACAGTAAAGAGAAAGGATTTATACATCTAGTGGTGAGAGGAAATGGTCTCGTGTGGTCAGTCAGTAAATGGAGCCAGGTAGAGCTGAGAAAAAGTGAACATCTGCAGGAGTCAGCACAGGACACAATTCAAAGGTGGAATCTGCTATTTCAAACCATCTGCCATTTGCCTACAATGTGGTTTTGCTTCTTGTTTTTTAAGGATCAAGTTCGCAAACAGTTCTCCCATGGATTCAGTTTTTTCTCTTGAAGTCACTAGAAGAGTCAAAGGTTAAATCTGAAGGAAACATTGAAGCTCTCTGGAAACTGAGAACTAAGAGGATAGGCAACAGCTTCCCCAAGTCACAGAGAGCGTCAGTTGCATAGCAGGGAATGGGTTCCAAGGCTCTCAAGGGAGGCTCCTCTCTCTATATACTGAACTCTAGGGAAGCCACCACATGGCTGGTCCTCTATAGAGCCCATTAAATAAAGGCCAAACAAGTATTCTCCCCATCTACTAGCCTCAAAGTAACCAGCCAAATTTTCCCCAGCAACAGGTGTGAATATGGGTTTTATTTGTGCTTTTATTCATTCAAAGCTTGACTTTTACTTTTCATGCACCAATTTAAGGAAATAATAATACAGTTAATTCAAAAGTCACGCATGGACATCTGGTTTTCCATGGCACTAAATAATTTTCCTAATTTTATGAAGCCCAGGTCAATATTTAAAATCATACACATTTCTCACATTCCTCAACACTTAAAAGATTTAGGAGTACAAGGCAAAGCCCTCTAGAGTCTTGTCTAGGCACAATGGTAACATTTCAGGTAAATGCCTCCAGATGTACAGCAAGGCCTGTTTGAGGGTATAGATCTACCAGTCAGGGTTCTCAGAAAGCCAAGTGAAAAGTAGGTATATCAATTCAAGATTCACAAAATCACAAGAAGTACAATGGAGAAGATGGTGGCATGAGCAGCACCATAGCCAGCCTCTGTCAGACCCAAACCCTCCAAAATAAATATCAACATACCTGCCTACTAAAAACCTCAGCCAAAATAATCAGGAAAGCAGATGACAAAGAGATAGTAACTGGCTGGACTCATGGGCCAAAACCTGAGTGACCTTTGACAAGGAAGAAGGTAAAGCTGAAGGCTGAGGTTTAGAAGAGCAAATAGGCAGAAGCTTGGGGAGACCCTGCCTCATGGTGGTCCCTACCACAGGACCTTGGGGTTTTTGTTGACAGGAAGCTCAGCATCAGCAAACAGAGGGATGCAAAGGGCAGTGTTATGAGAAGGCCATGCTCCACAGCAGCACAGGTCTGGGGTACACTTTGTATCCCACACTCCCTTTGGGAGAAAATGGCAAGCTAACGCACAACCGAATGAAAGGGAGAAAGGGACTGGAATGGCAAGGAGTAAAGAAGAGACATCATACTGAGGAGTGGCTGAAAAACTGGGGCAACTTTCTAGCAACTATCAGGATGATGACGGTGATTGATAATCATAATGATCATCCTCACTAATATGTCTGTGCTAAATGTTTACATGATCTCACTCTTCAGTTATGACAGGTGGTGAGGAAAATGGGACCCACCAAGAGATTTTAACTAAACTTGCTCAAGCCATTAGTCAGGAAGTGCTAGAGCCAGAATTCAAATCCAGGCAATCTGACACCAAAGCCTGTTTGCAACATTATTTTAAATAAGAATCATCAGGGCTACCATTTATTAGATGTTTTCTATGTGTATGAATCAAGGATTTTTTTCTAAGATTTTTCCATGTCTAATTTCATTGAACCCTCCCAACAACCCTATGAAGTGCTTAATATGGCAAGAGGAAGTAACTGAAGCTCAGATAGGTCAAGTCACTCACTCAAGTTCATACAGCTAAGAAGCTGTAGAGTCTGATTCCAGACTTGTTATTTCCTCTCTCCTTGTTGAACAGGAAACTTTGCCGAAATGAGCTGTATAGCCCCAGAGATATGAAGGAATGCAATATGATCAGGAAAAAGATTTATCCATCCCCATGGTGTCACAGTGCACTCAATGTCTCTACTCAAATCTGGTTCCAATGGCTTGAGCCAAATGGGCTCCAGTAATTGTTAAGCAGATGCTTTTGGCATCAATTGGTTGTCTGACCTCCCAAGCTACAGTGCTGTAGTTCAGCCTTCCTGAGTGACTCCACTGGCCCAGTCAATCAAATAATCATCAGTCTGACAGTTGGTTGGCTGGTTTGCTTTTTCACTCCATTGACCTGTTTGACTGCTCTAAATACAGGGTAATGTAAACACAGACCCTATCCCACCAAGAACTCTCTCTGTAAGTCCCACACCTCAATAGCCCCAAAGTCAAAGATTTGCTTCCACCATGTTCCCACCACACATTCAGATCAAAGAAATATATGAACGAAGAGCAGGCACCAAACACACTCTCACAGTTTAAAATTACTTAAACTTTGACATTAAAACTGCTTTAGCCATATGATTCTGAATACACTTTGGAAAGAATTTTTTTAAGTACATATGAAATTCGGTAATCTGTGAGGAAGAACCAGGGGCTCTGGCTGGTCAATGAAGTCAAAGACAAAATCATTTGTAACTGGTGGCCTTATAAGGCATGGTGAGAATAAAACTGCCTCAATCAGATACTTTTACCTTTACCCACAGTTTGATGTAGACTCATACACAACTCAGACTGAAGCAAAGCTCCAGGTGAGAGAAGAATTAGTATCACTCTCAAAATCTGTAGTGTCTCAAACCTTTACAGAATTGGGGGAAATCCTGAAGGTTCTGATTTAAATAATTACCTATTTTTAGAATCTTCTAGAAAGTAACTGAGAACAAGGAGTGAACACATTATCTATCACTTTCTACTTAGGCCAGTAGTTCTAAAATCCAGCTGCACATTAGAATCATACAGGGAGAGTTTTAAAAATACTGATGCCCAGGCCTACCTCACCAGATCCAGATGTAATTGGCCTGGGGAGGGTCTGAACATCCATTTTTTCCTACTTACTCTGGTATCAGTTTTTATTTTGTCTTCCTAAATTCTTAGGTTAATTTTCTTTTTTTCTTAATCCTCACCCAAGAATATTTTTTTCCATTGCTTTTCAGAGGGGAAAGGAGAAAGAGAGAAACAGTGATGTGAGAGAGACACATTGATTTGTTGCCTCCCGCATGTGCCCTGACCAGGGCCGGAGATCAAGCCTGCAACCCAGGTGTGTACCCTTGACCCTGGAATTGAACCCAAGACCCTTCGGTCCACGGGCTGACACTCTAACCACTAAGCCAAGCCGGCTAGGGCCTAATTTTCTATTTTTTTAATAGAAGACATCACATGTGCAGTAACTGTTGAGAATGATGGACATAGACCAGGACAAAATGAAAAGCAAGTTATTGGTCCCTCCTCCTACAGCCTTGGCTCTGCAGAAAGAAGAGGCCCTTGCCCATTTTCCTGGAGCAAATGAGTCTAAGCCAAAAAAACACGGCCTCTAGTGACTCAGGCTTTTAGAAACAGGAATAACATTAAATGCAAACCTGCAGAGCTCACCAAAAAGTCAGAGAACCAACACCAAAAAATCATTTAGTTAAGAGGTAAAACATTCTGACCTGAAGCTCAAGTCTCCACATCAACAACCCAGCCTTGCCCCACTGCCTCTGCCTTGGAAGATACCTCTCCTGTGATCTTCCATGAATGATGATAAAATTCAGCCATGGCTTCCTAGTATAACTAAAATCTACTTAACAACCTCCATCCCATTTCCTGAAGTCTACAATCACAGGCACCCAGAAGAAACACACCATAGAATTGTACTAGTGTGCCCCTGGCAGACACACCTTCACAGAGAAGGCTATTCAGAGTTTGAGCTAGCAGAGACTTAGCAAGTATCATGCCCAATAAGTAACAAAGAGTTCATTCGGATTTTCCATTTCTCCCCCTGGAGTGGTTGGATTTTTAATTTGCTGAGGAAACAAGAGTAAATATTTGTTACTGTGGGCATCTGTGTCCTGGGTCATTCAAGAAATATTTATTGTCTTCTTTGGGCCAAACCGTGTGCTATGCACTGGGGACGTAATGAGGACATGGTCTTTGTCCTCAAGTAGCTCACAGTCCAGTGAGGAAGACAGATACATAAACAATGACATGCAGTGTGATAAAGGTTAAGGTGGGGAGGGTTGTACAGCTCAGCCTTAGAAATCGGGAAAGGGCCCAGCCGGGCGTGGCTCAGTGGTTGAGCGTCGACCTAGGATCCAGGCGATCGGGGTTCGATTTCCGGTCAGGGCACATGCCCGGGTTGTGGGCTCGATCAATGACTCTCTCATCATTGATGTTTCTCTCTCTCTCTCTCTCTCCTTTCCTCTCTCTGAAATCAATAAAGATATTAATAAAATAAAAAAAAAGAAATCGGGAAAGGTTTCATGTAGGAGGTGATCCCTAAAATAGGCAGACCACTTGCTCCCAATATGGAGGTTTGAGGACAAAACCTGTGCCAAAGGGGGGCTTAGGTCTGCCTGACTCTTCTCTGTAACTGAGGAAGTTTATCAATTCTCAAGGCATATGAAATAGGCAGTGATCTCATTGTTAGGGAAATACACTAGAAAGAAATGAGGCAGATTATGTGGGGAAGGGGAGCACCAAGTAAGCCTAGCCCTCTTCTCTATTCCTTTCCCTATTTGCAGCACTTAGAGCACTCCCCTGCCCTTCCCAGAGAAAAATCTGATGCTCTTAACTGCTTCTGAGAGAGTGACTGAAGTATGTGATTGTTGCAAAGGGGTCTATGAGAAAGTACCCAAGTTCTACTCTTGGATCTGCTGCCATGAGCTATGTGACCATGAATATGTCCCTTCCTCTCTCTGGGTTTCGGTTTTCCATTTGTACAAAGAAGGGCTGGGCTCAGCATCCTCCAAGGCCCCTTCCAGTTGTGATGCTTTTGGGTCCTTTGCTTGACCAAGGTTAGACAGGCATGTGGCACAGACAACCCAGTCAGTCAGTACATTCACTTCTGGCATCTCTTTGTGGATGCTGGCATCACCAGAGGACGTTGGTCCTCAAGGCTCCACACCCTCCAGGTTTGAGGTTAACATTCTACTTCCCATCAGGGTAAGCAGGCTTTCAAGACTTGGAAAATAAAGCCACGTGAAAGGCACACGATTAGTGGCAAAAGTCATACATTATTTTCTCTAGTTTAAAAAAAGTAGGAAAAATGGTTGACATTTTTCAAAATAAAACTGCTGCTTCTCGGCCACAGTGCATGGACCAGTCAGTCCGCCCATAAATTAGACATCAAATATTTTCTTTCTTCCTCAACACAGCCCTCTCTGTGGGAAAAGAGTCTAGTATCAATAACAGCATTAAAGGGGAACTACCCTGCAACTCCACTAAGCCACAATTCAAACCTGCCAATCAGACAAAAAAAGCGATTCAAAATCCTCTAGCCATTACTGTCTACTTCTTTTCTTTGGAAGGACCCTTTGATTTCCTTCTTTCTTTTCATCTTTTTTGCTTTTCAAGCCAACCCTGAACACTTCGGTGATACTCAGGCATTCATTAGGAGTTTGCCTCTTGTTAAGACTCGCTCAGAAAAGGGGTGCTGGTAATGGGACCAAAATAAATCTCAGATTTAACTCCTCTCTCCCATAAAGCTGCCATCCTTGGCTGTCACCACCACTGCCACCATTTAAGGTAAGGTGGCTACATACCAACCTTTGGTGCCCTCGGAGGAGCTGTTCATAATTACATACACTTGCCCATCTACACATGCTGACCAGGATGGGGCTGGGTCCTAATAGGTCACAGTTGGGAAGAACTTCTCTACAGCCAGAGGCTATTTATTTAGTGCATTTCCTGGAAAACCACTGTCTATGAGAGGCCTCTCATCTCTTAATGAAGGCTCCCTGAATACACCAAATGTGTGCATGCTTTGACTCACACACTGCTCCCTGCTTGGAATAGCTTTCCCATCTGAGCCAGCTCAAATATCACCTCCTTGGAGCAGCCTTTCCTGACCCTCTCCCCTCCCCAGCAGAAGTAATCCTTCCTTCCTTTGGGTTTACATGACACACTTTGTTCTTGCCTCTATCATGCTACTTATTACATTACATTACAGCCAGTTGGTGACCTGTCTGTCAACCCTGAGAGACTGTGAGCTTCTTGAGGACAGGGGCTACAGCTCATATTAGAACACTTAACCCTGGGCTCAGCCCATAAAAAGTTTTGGAACTTGAACTGAATTGGGGGTGGGTGGTAAATGAGTCTATGGATTGAAGTCCTAAAGAGGTCCTTCATGGCTATAAAAATTAGGTGACTTTAGAAATGAAATGTGGTCCCACAGACACCCTGGATTTAGGGCTTGGGAAGGAGCATATTCTGGCTTCATGAACTGTTATAGATATAACTATTAACAAAACATACTACATATTTGGAAATCAAGCTCCAACACTTGTTAGTTGAGGTGGACCAATGTGATACGTCTGCGCTAGGAGACAGATGACTGATAGCCCTTAACTGTGTGATACATGCTTATGAGGAATGAAAGAGTTGGGGGCAGGAAGGGAAGAGCAAGGCAGTCTAGGTATATTTATTTTGAACTGGGCGATTCACTTGTGTAAAAGCAGATTGGAACCGTTGGCAGAGTTGTTCAGCAGTATTACAGACCTACAGTCACTGCAGCTTGGTGGGGAAATGACACTAGTTACAGTTGTTTGGTTGTAAATAAAATATCCCCTGGAACAAAGCATTTTAATTTGAAGTGATTCTCTCAGGAGCAGCTGACAAACCTTTTAAGGAAACTGGCAGAGTTAGGAGGAACTTCTATACCAATAGGAAAGGGCTTTGAAAAAAGCTAATGAAGTTTTAGCATGCAGCCCTGAACATGAGCTAGGCCCATGTGGATACTGGTCAGCATGTTTCAGGAACAAAGCAAATGAACCATAGTTGGGGGTTTAGGAGGCCACACTCCCCAACTCCCTTCTTGAAGTTTCCTGTGAAATAGCAGGCGTCAACAGCCTCTTTCCAACCAGCCTCTCACCACAATCTGTGGGGACTGGGCCTTGTGTCTGGACTGGGCAAGGTCAAATCTGGGCACGTGTACATGTGGCATTCTCCCCCAATTCTAGTGCCTGGAACAAGCCTGTGAACCCGTGAACCTGGTAGGTGCTAAATAGATGTTGATTAGCTTGACTTTCTGGAGGAAGTATCTTGTTTTGTTTCATTTTTTAGAAAAGAAAGCTGCCAATCATCAAGAAAAAAAACAAAACAAAAAAATGGCCAGGCGTGGCTCAGCGGTTGAGCGTCGACCTAGGATCCAGGCGATCGGGGTTCGATTCCCGGTCAGGGCACATGCCCGGGTTGCGGGCTCGATCCCCAGTCGGTGGCGCGCAGGAGGCGGCCGATCAATGACTCTCTCATCATTGATGTTTCTATCTCTCTCTCTCCCTTTTCTTTCCTCTTTCTGAAATCAATAAAGATTTTTTTTTTTTTTAAAGCCAAGCAAAGCCTGCAAGCCACCTTGCATGGGTGGTATCAAACTAATAGGAAATGGGGTAAAGAATGAGCAAGTAACCACAAGCCACAACAATCTATTTTCAAAACTAAGACAATATGTGGGCTGTACAGTAGTGCTGCTAGCTTTGTTTTTATCTACGGACATCTGTTTGGGGTTTCTCTGGCCCTGGTACTTTATTTTTGTGGTGTGATAGACTAAGAGTCTGGGAATTGGATAGAATAGCTTGCATGTATATGTGTAGTTCCCCAAGCAGGCATGACAATGTCTTCAGAAGGAGATGATGCTCTCAAAATGCTGTGATTTAACAAGTACCCAGGCAACTCCTCTGTCCCCAAATTCACACCCACCACCACTCCGAACTTGCAGCTGGTACTTAAAATTACACCATTAACTCATCAAGCTTTTGGCTTCAGTGTTCACCCATGTGTTTGAAGGCTTAATACATATCTTGCATTTTTATTCAATAAAGGCAGAGTATATAATAAGCTACAAACATCAGGTTGCATGATACTCGGCTACTCAGCTCCTTGAGAGCATGGCAACCAGTCCAAGCAGGCTATGTAAGGGATGGTGAGTTGACTAGAGGTGGAGGTCCAGGGTACAAACACTAACCTAAAAGAGGAAAGGAGACATATTACAGATTCATGGGTCCTTGTAGAGAAAGGCAGATGGATATTTCACAGGCCAAGGATTTGTTTTGGAAACACTCTACACAGTTTATTTTTTTCTTTTTAATCCTCACCTGAAGATATGTTTAGAGACAGGAAGGGAGAGAGAGAGAGAAACAAGGATGTGAGAGAGAAACATCAATCGGTTGCCGCCCATACATGCTCCAACAGGGGATCAAACCCACAAACTAGGCATATGTCCTGACCAGGAATCAAACCCGAAACCTTTCGGTGCACAGAACAACCCTCCAACCAACTAAGCCACCTGGCCAGGGCTTTACATGGTTTCTGAATCCATAGTGTGGTCATGACAGCTCAGTTCAACATCTGGGTACACAAAGAAAGATATGGATAGAGGACAGCTGCCATTCTGGATCCACCCTATCCCCAAAGAACCCTCAGAAGCAGTGTGCCAGCTGCTTCTATCCCCTCTCTATGCCCCACTTTTCAATGAGGTCATCCAGTCTTCAGCTGCACAATCAAAAAAATTAAAGAGGAGGCCTCTTGGGTTATAATTGCTATTAAAACTAAACTCCATCAGCACATGTTCAGGACTGCACCTGGGGAGGTAGATGTACAATGCTGTCAGTTCCCAGGGCTGCTCTTGGCTTCTGGAGACCTAAGTGCAAAGCTCAGACAGGGGTCCTCACACATTCCAAATGCAAAGAATTCAATATGCAGCCTGACCAGAAAGGAGCAAAAGGAGAAGCAAGCCCCAAGCTGCTCTCCTCTGGAAACCAATTCTTGACCAAGGAGCTCTCCCCTCCTTCTTGTGGGCCTAGAAGGGGAAGGACAAAAAAATCTGGTCCTGTGGGATTTTCTGTGCTGTCTTTTCCAGGATGCTCCCAAGGGCAACATTTTGTTCCTGAGCCATTTCTCATTTACTAATCAGCAACAAGGAAACACCCCTGCAAAACTGGCAGGCCTCCTGCAACATGTCTCCAGAGTAATTCCTGGGTATGTACTCTAATGGAGTATGTATCCCAAGCTACAGAGTTTAGGTGAAGATGGCTGTCATTCATTAGGTATCTTTTCTGTGCTAGACATTGGTTCAGTGTTCCAATGAGCTCCTTTACTCTTATAGCAACTCTATGAGCATCCCCATTTTATAAATTATGAAACTGAGATTCTATGGGGCTAGATAGCTTACCCAGATGACACAGTTAAAAAATTATTGAGCTGGGATCCAAACCCAAATCTGTCTGAAGCCAGAGTCAAAGTTACTTTACATGATACCAGAAGGAGTATGTGGAACTGACTTTCTACCACTTCCCCCATCATAACCCCCAAGTGGCAGAGCTATTAATAAACAGACACCAGATTCAGCCACCTATTCCAATGGAAAGCACACTGCCTGGCTTTGAAGGATCTTCTTACCCAGATGCCTGTGAGAGATGAGATGATACACTCGGATTTAGAGTCAGAGCTATCTACTCCTGGATCCTAATTCCCCCAAAACAAATCTTTCCACAAAAGTCAAGTCAGAAACCGGAAAAGCTCAGGTCAGCTTAACATTGTGTTTTCACTGATGCAGTTTCAGCTGAGAGAATAAAGCGAAAGCAGTGTCTTTGCCCAGCTTTCTGCCACAGTCTGGCAGCCTCACCAGTCCTAGGAACAGGGTGGGGGAAGGAGAAAGATGGAAAATAGATCTATACCAACGACATTTTGCCCTAAATGGATCTTTGTCTTCTCTTATCAGTGCTGGTGTGAAAAGAGGGAAAAAAGGAACCAGAGAAACAGGAAGGACAAAACCTACTTTGGTCTTGTCAGCTTTTGAGACAAAGTTCCAGGCTTCCAGAACTCTATCTGAAGGGCAGACCCAGACAGCAAAGAGAGCCTATTCTCTTTCCAACAGTGGCATCCCTTTGAGGGCGTAATGCGGCCTTGGGAGAAGCTCTGGCCCGCAGGGCATAGAATGGCAACTTTTCTTGGACTATACTCTGTCTCTGTGTCCTCTTCACAAAGCCGTATGGCTGCAACTTTTGGAAATACACACTAAGGTGTTTCAAGGAGTGTCATTCAGCATATTCTAAGGAGAAGGTTGTAGGGGAAAGAGTACTATGGTTTTATTTATAGGCAAAGAGAATGCAGGCCAAGAAGGCAGTGTATACGGTTCTGTCCCAGGAAATCCAGCACTAGGAATCTGTTTTGCATTTAGAGAGTTGAGCAGGACTAGGGTGAGGCGAATAAGGCATTCGCCTTGGGTGTAAAATTTAAGGGGGTGTCAAACCACTCAGTAATCAAGATAGTTTTAAAAATAAATGCCTGTATTTTAGAATAGTTTCAGATTTGCAGAAAACGTGTGACGATAGTACAGAAACTTTCCATATCCTCCACACCCAGTTTCCCCAATTATTAACATCATATATTAATTAGTAAGGCACCTTTCTAACTAACAATTAATGAGCTAATGTTAATATGTTATGAGTAACTGCAGGATTTGCTTTTTTCAGATTTCTCTTCTGTTCCAGGATCCCATATTGCATGTAGTTGTCACATCTCCTTAGGCTCCTCTGGGCTGAGACAGTTTCTCAGACTTATCTGGATTTTAAAATATGTTTTTTTATTGATTTCAGAGAGAGGAAGGGAGAGGGAGAGAGAGATTGAAACATCAATGATGAAGAGGAGGAAAACAAGATGGCAGTGTAGGTAACAGCTGCACCCACCGCCTCAGGCAACCACATCAAAATTACAACTAAAATACAGAACCACCATCCCTCAGAGCCTCCTGAGATCTGGCTGAACAGAAGCCCTACAACCAGGGAACTGAAGAAGCACCGAGACCAGTAGGAGGGGCTGAGACTCGGGCGGGTTGGGGCTGATTCACAGAGACATGGCCGTGGCCCCACATCCAGTGCTGCGGTTGAAACCCAGGAGGGAATCTCAGCGGCGGGGGTTTCCGGAGGAGTGAGGGGTCCCAGCCCCACAGCAGGCCCCCAACTCAGGGCTCCAGGGCTGGGAAGAGACGTCCCCACAACTCCAGGCTGTGAAACCAGCGGGGACTGTGGCTGAGCTTTGGACGCTGCGGGAGCCACAGCAGCTCCTCTTAAAGGGCCCGTGCACAAACTCACACGTGCTCCCTCTGAGCCCAGCACCAGGGAGCAGCTTAAAAGGAACCTGGGACACTTGCCGAGGAACTAACCTGCCTGAAATCTGGGCAAGAGGTGGAGGGGCAGCTTCCTCCCAGGCAGAAGAGCTGGCAGAGGCCATTGCTCCTTAGGCGAGTCCACCCCGCACACAGCCGGCAGGCAGGTGCCATATTTGAATCGCCAGCACATGACTCACACCCTTGGCCCTGCCCCGTGATTCCAGAGGCCCCGCCCCTCCCCACCTGCAGGCTCATCCAGGCCGTTTCCAGGGGCTTTGCTATGCAAGTGGCCTCTCGAGCCTCATGCTTAGGACTTTCCTAAAATCTCTCAAACAAGCAGCAGCAGGCCCCATATGGCTTGGTAAGTGGTGCCAGGCCTGGCACTAGTGGCAGCCTGCATTGGCTCATAGCTTGGCCTCTCCTGGATACCTCCAAGCCCAGCACAAGTATCAGCCATCTATGGTTTGCTGTGTAGCTCAGGCTGGGTGGCCCTGAGCAAGGCACTGGCACAGGCTGACTTTGCGCCTCCCGGGAGGCCCCAGAAACAGTGCACTTGGTGGTCAGACTCGACCATGCTGGATTACAACCCTACCACATCCACGAGTGACACTCAAGGGGCGCGCTTGGTGAAAGCAAAGCTCCACTGAAGTAAATCCTGCTCCATAGGGGTGTCTCCAGCACAGCAGCTCTCTGGCTGTAGTTGCAGCTGGTCCTCACAGCTGATTGGCCTGGGGGTCAGTTCCTCCCAGTGACACCAACAGCAACCAAGGCTCAACTACAACAGGACAGTGCACACAGCCCACACAGGGGAGCACCTAGAAGGCCCAGCTCAGGTGACTGGGGAGGCTGAGCCACAGGACCCTACAAGACACCTACTACACAAAGCCACTCTACAAATTCCAGCAGACATAGCAGCTCTATCTAATACATAGAAACAAACACCAGGAAGCAGCCAAAATGCAGATGCAAAGAAACATGTCACAAAGGAAAGAACAGAAGAAATCTCTAGAAAAAGAACTAAATGAAATAGATCCAAGCAAGCTAACAGATACAGAGTTCAGAATAATGGTTATAAGAGTGCTCAAGGATATTAGTAAGAGTATGACGAAAATAATTGAGAAAATAGATGACATAATAAAATACCAATTTGAAATGAAGGCTACACTAACTGAAATGAAGAATAATTTACAGGGAATCAATAACAGAGTAGAGGACACTGAGAACCAAATCTGCAATTTGGAACATGAAGGAACAAAAAACACCCAACCAGAAGAGAAAAAAAAAAAAAAAAGAAACCAGAAATATGAAGATAGCATAAGGAGCCTCTGGGACAACTTCTAGAGGCCCAACATTCATATTATTGGGGTGCCAGAAGGAGAGGAAAGAGAGCAAGAAATTGAAAACCTATTCGAAAAAATAATTACAGAAAACTTCCCCTACCGGGGGAAAGAAATACACTTACAAGTCCAGGAAGCACAGAGGGTCCCAAACAAGAGGACCCCAAAGAGGCTCACAGCAAGACACATCATAATTAAAATGCCAAAGGTTAAAGACAGAAAGAATCTTAAAATCGGCAAGAGAAAAGCCATTAGTTACCTACAAGGGAGCACCCATATGACTGTCCGCTGATTTCTCAACAGAAACTTTGCAGGCCAGAAGGGAGTGGCAAGAAATATTCAAAGTGATGAAAAACATGGAACTACAACCAAGATTATCCTACTCAGCAAAGCTATCATTTAGAATTGAAGGTCAGATAAAGAGCTTCTTAGATAAAAATAAGCTAAAGGAGTTCATCACCACCAAACCAGCACTACAGGAAATGTTGAAGGGTCTTCTTTAACAAGAAGCTAATGAACAAAAGAATCTGATGAACTAAACAGATCCAGAGACATTGACGCATGTAACAGATGATCATATTTCAGAGGGAAGAGGGAAGGGGGGGTGGAGGGGGGGAAGAGATTAACCAAAGAAGTCATATGCATATATGCATAACCCATGGACACAGACAATGACGGGGTGAAGACCTGGGGAGGAGGTGGGAGTGAGGTGGAGGGGGTCAATTGGGGGGGGAAATGGGACACCTGTAATACTTTCAACAATAAAGATAAATTTTAAAAAAAGAAAGAAAGAAAGAAACATCAATGATGAGAGAGTCTTTGATCGGCTTCCTCCTGCACGCCCCTTACTGGAGATTGAGCCCAAAACCCAGGCATGTACTCTGACCAGGAATTGAACCCTGAACTCTTGGTTCATGGTCGATGCTGAACCACTGAGCCATGCCTGCCGGGCTGACTTTCCTGAATTTTGATAACCTTGACAATTTTGAGAGGTAGTGGTGAGGTATTTTTTAGGATATCCCTCTATTGGATGTCTCCTGGTGTTTTTCTCAAGATTAGATGGGGACTATGGATGAATGGAAGACCACAGTGGCAAAGTGTGATTCTCATCACTTCATATCAAGGGTACAGGGTACATACTATCAACGTGATTTATGACTATTGATGTTGTCATTGGTCATCTGACTGAGGTAGTATTTGTCATGCTCATTCACTGTAAGGTTACCCTTCTTTCCCTTTCCACACTGTATTCTTTGGGAGGAAGTCACTATACATAGCTCACCCTTAAAGAGTGGAGAGTTATGTTCTGTCTCCTTAAGGGAATAGTATCTACACAAGTTATTTGTAATTGTCCTACAGGGGAGATCTCTCTCCTCTTACCATATGTTTAATCATTTATTTGTATCAATATGGACTCAGATATTATACTTTGAGTTATACTCAATTACTAGTTTATTTTATTTCTCAAATATTTCCAGCATTGACCATTGGGAGCTCTTTCAGTTTGTCCTGGTGCCATAATCTCGTGGATGTTTTGTTTTTTGCTTTCTTTGTTTGAGCACTTCTTTACATTCTGGCACTGCATGATGCTCCAGGCTCATCTTCTGTATTTCCTGCCCCAGGCCTCGAATCAGTCATTTCTCCAAGGAGCCCTTGGAGCCCTTTACCTATTCCTCTAGCACTCTCCCACATCCTCTTGATGTCTTGTTCTCACACATGATTGTGATCTTACTTTCTTTTTCACTCTTTCATGCTCTCTTTCTCCCCTCCCCATGCTGCTCCCTCTTTTACATTCTTGCTCTCCCATTCCCTTTTGCATGTGTGTGTGTGTGTGTGTGTGTGTGTGTATTTTCAGAGCCAAAGAGTCATTTACCTAAACACACAAAGTACCCCAGAGCAGAAGGACAGAAAAACATGAGTGTGTTTTTTCCACAAGAGAAATGCCTCTGGGTTCAAGGCTCTCAAGAATGATCTCAGAAAACTCTTAAAACCTTTGGGGCAAAGGTGCTGTAAGGATAGAGATGGGCAATCCAGCATTGTCTAGTACAAATAAAGCAGGCAGCTTCATTAGAAGCAATCAAAACTGCCAAAGGGGAAAACCATTTCACAAGGAGTGTCCCCAGGGAAGCCCTAACAGCTGGGGCTATTTGAGACTAATTGTCTTAACTCACCCATAGGAACAGGATGCTAAGGCTGAGGAAGACTTTTTCACTCACCCCATGTGTCACCAGCAAAACAGCTTTCCACAGTTGAAAGCCAGCTTTTCTGGGAAGCAGCCAACAGAGAGCAGATCCTTATGCATAGTTGCTATAGGATTTCAGACATAAGCCTCAAGGATGGAGTCACTGGATAAGTCTTTGATTTCTGGCATCAAGACAGGCTGGGAGGATCACTTAATCACTTTTTCTCTGGGCCACTCTCTGCCAGGGAGCAGAGTTGAAGCATGGTTTGTGGCATTCAGGCAAATGTGGGTCATGTATTGGTATGGTGAGACTGCAGAATCAAGTGGGGACATCCTGAACAGAAAAATGGAAGGGAGGAAGCAGCAGGTAAAGGCTGGCCCACTATAGTGGCCTCTCCCCTCCCCTCCCCTCCCCTCCCCTCCCCTCCCCTCCCCTCCCCTCCCCTCCCCTCCCCTCCCCTCCCCTCCCCTCCCCTCCCCTCCCCTCCCCTCTTCTCTCTCTCTCCTTCCCCCTTCTCTTCTCCATAAGTGAAAAGTTAAATAAAGGTCCAGTTTTAGGAAGGGCTGATTTAGGCAGTGCTTCTGTGTTTTCATGATAATTCTAAGTCTTTTGGAGACAAAAACATACCATGGGCCAAAATAAAGCTCATACTATTCAAGAAACCTTCTTCTTTGTTTGAAATATTCACCTTCAAAAGTCTGTTTGGGGCACATTTCTAGGAATCCATCTAACTGCAGCAACATTAAAAAAAATCATTCAATTTCCAGAATGCAGTCTGATTTTTATTAAGCTCTTTCCTCCAGGAACAGAAAGGACTAATTTTGTGGCAGCCACTAAACCTCCAACCTTGTGAATAGGAGGCAAAATTCATTCTTTCCCAAATGAACAAACATGAGTACACAAAATACCTCTGAGCATAAAACCTTCAGAAATTTCTATTTATGAAAATGGAGATATGGGTTTCTAAGAACACTTTTCAAATTTAATCTCATGGATGAAGTTCAAACTAAAACTGTTAAAAATTAGTCCTGCAATGTCACAAGGTATTTTCAATAAAAAATAATGGCCACTCACTTAAAACTCTCTTAGTAAAGTAAGAACTATGCATAAACAGAAGTGAGCGACAGTCCCTACTGTAAGGTTACTCCTTTTCGGTGTAACTTCCTGATAAAAATTTTGTGAAAAATAAGATTATTCTGATCCCTCCCTCCATATGACTCCTGAGAGCAGTGTTTCTCCAAGTTCAGTTCCAAAACCAATTACATCAGAATCACTTGGTGTTGCTTGCTCAAGAGTTGCTTCTTAGGTCCCACCATCATTCTTATTCTGTAGGAGTGAGGTCCAAAAATCTGAATTTTGAACAGGTACCCTTGGTGATTCTGCATCAAGCTAAAGTGTGAGATCAATGACAGAGCAAGGCCCAACAGAGGAAGCACATTTTTAAAAAATATGTTTTTATTGATTTCAGAGAGAGGAAAGGAGAGGGAGAGAGAGATAGAAACATCAGTAATGAGAGAGAGTCATTGACTGGCTGCCTCCTGCAAGCCCCCTACTGGCATGTGTCCTGACCAGGAATCGAACCAGCAACCTCTTGGTGTGTGGGTTGATGCTCATCCACTGAGCCACACAGGCCTGGCAAGGAAGAAGCACATTTTAAATTACATACCTCCCTAATGTATGTAGTTCTAGAATTAAGTTGCTCAAGGCAGGGACACAGTTTCCTAGGAAGAGGTTGCTCTCATAAAAGATGGTATGTGTCCATCAACAAATGAATAAAGAAGATGTGATACTCACACAGACACAATAGAATACTGTTCAGCCATTAAAAGGAAGAAAATCCTACCTTTTGCAACAACATGGATAGACCTTGAAGGCATTATGCTAAATGAAATAAGTCAGAAAAGGAAAGACAAATACAGGAACTCGCTTACATGTAGAAGCTAAAAAATCCAAGTTCAAAGAAATAGAGAACAGACTGGTTGTTGCCAGAGGTAGGGGATGGGGGTGAGGAAATTGGGTGAAGGCGATCAAAAGGTAGAAATTTCCAGAAATGAGATTAATAAGTTCAGATATAATGTGCACCATGGTGACTATAGTTAATACTGTATTGTATACTTGAAACATGCTAAGAGACTAGATCTTAAAAGTTTTCATCACTAAGGAAAAATGTAATTATGTGAGGTGATGGGTGTTAACTTATTGTGGTACTACTTCACAATATATACAAACATCAAATCATTATACTGTACACCTTAAACTTATTATATGTCAACTATATCCCAACAAAACTGAAAACAATATTTTTTAAAAAGGATATAGCAACCAAAGATGCCTGACTAGAAATCTTAAACCCCAAAGAAGCAGAAAACCTCCCTCAATATTTGACTATGCCAAGAGGCTGGCCCAGGAAAAGCTTTAGCTTTTGGCACCCTAGGGCAGCAGAAGCCTTCTCAGGCAAGCCCACAACCCCTCAAGGCAAACTAGCCAACATACAAGGCCTTCACATACATTTGCCAAATCTAATAGCATTTTCACCCAAGTACCTTCTTAAATGTGCATCCTTCTTCCCACTTCTTGAGTACTGAGCCAGCTGGAGCTTCCCTCCTCTACCCTTTGCTGCTGACTTATCAGTCCTGTCCCCTCCTTCACAGCCTGGTATGGGAAGCCTATAAATTGTCCCACTGCAAAGAAGCTGCCAGCTAGAGGGACCCTGTGACCGTGTGTGCAGATGAACGGGGGGGGGGGGGGGGGGGGGGGGGCGGCCTCCACCCTGGGTGGTGTGAAGAATTCAGCAGCTGCAGAAACAACCAGAAACTTCAAAGGGTCGAATTTTCCCTGAGGGTTATCTGGACTGTACCTCCCTACCTCCCAAGAGACTAAAGTTCCTCTTTTGGAATGCAAAGAGGCTGACCTGCTAACCTTCTTCCTGAGCTTTCCCAAAATTTGTTTACATGGGGTTTAGAAAATCGACCCCTCCCCTCACTCAGTCTCAAGCCCCTTTTCACCACAAGACAAAGAAAATAATGTGAAGTATGAGAGACAAGCATCAAAGGGATAATTTCTGTGTTGACCAGAGTGAGAGTATAGCTTCTGATTTTTCATTCTGTTTTCTCTTATTTAAGAATGCATTTCTGATTGACTTTTGTCAAACTCTCACTATATAGAATTTGCCTGCCTGAAATCCTCAGATTTTTGGAATGGCTTATCATCTCAAAGAAATAGATTTAAAACCAAATAGTTTAGCTGATGGGGGTGGGACGGGGTGAGACTGAGAGTAGGGAGTGATTGCTTAATGGGTATGGGGGGGGGTGTCCTTTGCGGTGATAAAAATGTTTGGAACTAGATAGTGATGATAAGTTCACAAAATTGTGAGTATACTAAATTTCAGGGAAATGGTACAATTTAAAATGGTGAATTTTATGTTACGTGAATTTTACCTCAATATAAAAGAGCAAATAATCTGGTGATAGAAAAGCTTTTTGTGCATCCTAAGCAGCCAAGAAACAGAACCAAGACAATGCAAAATAACACGAACGGCTAAGATCATGATGCTGGGTGGTAATAGCCAGTATTCATTGATTACCATGGGCTGGGCACTAGGCTAAATTACACGCCTCATTTTACCAAATCTTTGCACACCAATCCTATAAGGTATGTTCCCTTTAAGTCATGGAGGAAACTGAGTGAGGCTCAAAGAAGTTAAGTAATATGCTCAAGATCACATAGCTAGTAAGTAAAGGGTTGGCTCCAACTCATGGCTATCTGGGCTGCTCCAGAGTATATTCTTTCACTGCTGACATCTCCTGAGGTAATGTGTTACCTGTATGTTTGTACACGGGAGGAAGAGAGTTCTGTCTGTCTATAAACTCAGTTTAAGTAAAAACCGAGCTGTGTTGGGGGTGCTCATAGAAATGGCACACATCACAAAAAGAGTTAGGAAGACAGTAGCACTGGCAACCAGAAGCAGTAATGTGGGGAGGGGAGGGCAAACAAAGAAGGAGAATGTGTACTCAAACTGAAGAAAAAATTGTGTTTGTGTGTGTGTGTGGAGGGAGGGAGGGAGGGAGAGAGAGAGAGAGAGAGAGAAAGAAAGAGAGAGAGAGAGTGAGTGTGATGGAGAATGAGAACTGTTTGATTCAACGGTATAGAGCAGGTAAATGCCCACTTTTCCACTTTGCTCTCAACACACATAAGTCATTCACTCTTGAAGCCTGGGCATCCCCCATTTGTAAGTGTTCTTGTCTAAGGGAAAAGAAAACTTTGAAACTCAGGACAAACACTGCTTTTGTAACAATACATTCCATAAACAACCAACAGCAATAAAAGAATAAAATTCTGATAACTAACAAGACTTGCAATTACTTCATTTGGGATAATGTGATTTGTATTCAATTCACCACTAAAAAGAGAGCACTGTTTCCTGGGATGTGATAGCAGTAAAAAAATCACTAAGAATCTTACATCTCATACAAAGAATGAAGAGAAAGAAATGACTTTTGCCTCTGCTTTGGAGCTGGGAAGCCTGCAAAGCCCTGGGTAATTGATCCTAGAAACTTTCAAAAAGATGCAAAAAAAGAAGGAAAATTACCCTTCACCTATCTGAGTATAATTCACTAGATTAAAGTTCTCCAAAGGGAAAGTACATCTGTTCTCCTTGGTGCAGCCTCATCTGCAAACTCCCAGAGTGAAAAGAACTGTGGTTCTTGGACACTGAAAGGGGCCCTGGGAAATGACTGCCCGAAAGTCAATAGGCTGCTGTGGGAGGGCAGAGGTTGCCAATAGGATCCCACTGAGAGAGAAACCCCCGGAGCCTACCCGGGCAGGGGCCCAGCCAGCACAAGGGCCTTCTGGGAAAACAATCCTGGAAGTGGGCATGAAGTTCTCTGACCCTGAAAGTGGGGATCCCAAACTCTGCCATTTCCCAGGCCAATCATCCTCTCATCAGCATCTCTACTTCCCTGTGGGTAGAAGCAGATAATGAAGTGCTTGTTCTGGCTCATGCTGCTGCTTCACAAAAGGAGTTTTTCTGTAATTGGTCCATGTGAGGAAAGTTATTGCATCTTCTGAACTGTTAAGTCCCGAATGGCAATGTTGAAACACAATGGCTACAGTCACTGCCTTTGGAGACAGTATATTATTCATAGGCACTTCCTGTTAAATGACAGGGAGCACAGAAATGGCTCAGCAAGGAATGCATTGGCCTTTTAAAAGGTAGGTCTGAATCCTCTGCAAAAACTCCATTAAAATATCACTTCTTTTATTATATATGAATCCATATGCTAATTCTCCCTCACCTAAATTTCCCATCTGTAAAATGTGGGTAATTATGCATACATCACAGGGATACTGGTGAGGATTAAATGGGTTAATGCATGCAAAGGTCTTGCCACAGTAACTAATACATGTTGAGCTCTCAAGAATATTAACTATTATTGATATAAAATAATTATTATTATTCACCATTTAAAAAAAACTTGTCTCTTCTCTTCTGAATAAGAGACATAATTCCATTTATTAGAGAAGTATGAGGTAATCCATCACATTCCACTTACTATCTTTGCTTGAATTCAAAGCCAACTGAATGCTCAGTGCAGAGACCATTCTAATACTACTAGAGTTTGAGCTCCTTGAGGACAGGGCTATGTTTCAATTAGCTCTGTTTTCTCAGTGGCAGTCCCAGGACATGTGTCACAGTGCTCAAGAAATGTTTGAAATGACTTCCATTACAAATTCTTGATGGAAATACCTTTCACCTCTTCTTCTCCCTTGCCTTTCTTCTACAAGGTTTCAGAACTCTTTCTAACATTCAAATTACTTAACAGTTTTTATTGGAAGTCCCCTCAGGTCATTTTTTAGAAGTGGGGAATGGATAATAGTAAATCTGAAATATTTCTTTACAATAACCTTACACATCTCACCTAAAAGAGAGAGCAGTGGATGTCCAAAGAGGGTGACAATGTTGCTGAGGATCTAGAGAGAAAGAACTGTGGAGGTCAGGAAGAGGGGCCAGAGTGGCAGAGGCCAGAAAAGACCCAGAAATGGACCTGTAGACATACTGTCTACAGTGGCATCATGTCAGCTCCTAGTGGTTCATTCTAGAAGTCTGGCTTAAAACATTTCCCCTTGGGCTCTTGTTACTAACAGAGCCCAGGAAGTAAACCACTCCTCTTCTTCTTATTCTTAACCCTTTTGAAAAGGGTAGGGAGCAAGGAGCTGCCAGCAGCATACCACAATGGTTAAGAACATGGATTCTGAAGCCAGACTGACTGGGTTCAAGTCTTAGCTCTGTCACTTAATATTTGAGTAACCCTGAGCATGTTTCTTAACCTCTCTGAGCTTCATTTCCCTTCTCTGTAAAATAAAAACTACAATAATAATACTGTCCTCATTATATAGCCGTGAAGATTAAATGAGAATTATGTCAAGTTCCTGGGCCATAGTAAGAGCTCAATAAATGTGAGCTGCTATGATTACTTTGGCCTGTAGGCATTAGCTCTAGGCTTGGATGATTGAACAGCTTAGAATAGAAGAAAAAACCCTGGAAGAGCAGTCATGGTTTTAAGCCTTGAAGAGTGGGTTGTGGGGTCTAGAGTCAGAAATTAAAGGGCATGACCGATTCCTCATTTGTAACATGATAAAAGCATAGGCTCTATCTACATCCCATGATTAAAGTTTTGAGAATCAAATGAGCAGATGCATGTGAAACTACTTTGTGAAATGCAAGCATTCTGTGCGAATGTAAGTGATGTTCTCACTGGGCATTCCCAGACAGAGGGAAACATTATATTTAGTTCACAAATACTTAGGTTTTAATCTTCTGGGATTTCCTGCTATTCCACTAGAATTCAGAGAAGTAGCACACAGTGCAGACCCCAGATGTCCTCTGCAAGGAGCTACGATCTAATCTTAAATCTCTCCAGGTCCCACCCTGTACAGAAGTTTTGCAATGGGCCTGCCACTTTTAAAGGATCTTGCCACCAGGCCATCAGTTTAGGAATCATCTTACAGCTGTGACATGTATAACCTTGTCCACTGTGATTGCGCTAGGGTCAGGACAGTGTGACTGAGGATTTGGAAGCTGACTGTCATAGCTAATGGCTCAGCCTGCAAGACTTGGAATCTGCCCATGTTACCCCCTGTTGAGTTGGCAGATGAAGTGGTGTGGACAGTTGTCATCCATCAAGAGATAGAAAGCAATCCCTGATAGAGATAAAACAATCAATACATTTGGATTTCAATCAGAGAAAAGATGTTTTCTTGAAATAGTTCTTAATCAGTGTGTACCTTTACAGATAGCATGTTGGTGTGGAATGTGTGCTGTGCAGGAACAAATGTCACTTGGAATACCAAAATAGATTTCATAGGCAAAACATACTTCAAAATATATCCTTGCTTCCTTCCTTCTTAAAGATTCTGTGAGACAATTCTTACATCCTGGTTACTTGATTCACTGGACTGCTAGCATTTCAACATTAAGAAAGAATGGATTTTCTCAAAAAGGAAATAGCACAATTCTATTTATGGGAGAATTTCCTGTATTCAGAGATAAAAAGGACCTAACGGTCTCCCAATACAGTTTTATCCTTTTATAAAGAGAACTGAGGACACAAGAGCACAAATGACATACCAAAGGTCACACAGCCAGTGATGGCAGAACTACAATTTGAATCCAAGACATCCTAACCATTTTATAATGGGACATAATACAGCAAGCTGGCAATTAAAGGCACTTAATCATTGATGTTCTTGTAGAAACACTAAAAAAACAAGGGTGTGTGCTCTCTGCTTCTCATTCTAGATGACTGCTAATATCTCTTCAATATTGGCAGTCCAAGAGTTTATGCTATGACATTTGCATTGTATCTCTCAGGTACCAAATCCCGGTTCTATGAAGTTTAAAATCTAGAGGTACAAACCCTCAAGCAGCCAGTTGAAAAGCAGAAAAGTATCACGTTCAACCTCTCATTTCTCTCACTTTCATTACACTTGCCCATTGGTGTAATTTTGGTTTTTGTGAATCTTTATTCTAGAACACTCCAAGTTTTCTTCCTCAGGAGAAATGTCTGCACACATAAATCTAAGTCATGGGTTTCTCCTAAGTACCCCTTAATATTTTGATGCTCATCTAAATTCTAGGCACAAACAACATTCAAATTTGCTTCTTTTATGTGATGTGATTAAAAGTCCTGAATAGTAGCTGTATGAATCACCAACCTTCAGGAAAGCTTTTCTATAATAGCATTCCCCCTTTGAATAATGTGCTGATACATTGATTAAATCAATTCCAAAGATTGGATCGGTGAGGTAAAATTCGCAGGCAGGAGAGTATTACCAGACACTAATTCTCTTTCCTCAGGGTGAACTCTATAAATGTGTAGCAATAGAATAGCTTTGCAATCTTCAGGGAAGTCTATGATGTTGAAATGAAACCCATCAGACAAAAAAATACCTTTTACCAACCACGAATTACCCTGTACTTTATGAGTAACAGGTAAACAAGTAAGTTTTGAAAATGAGAAGACAATAATATTCTCCATTCAGCAAAGGTTTTATTTCACAATGGCCTGCAGCATTAGTACTTTAGAAGAAGAGTTAATTTTTCCCTACTCTTTTTAAACCTGGGGGCAGTGTAGGTTTCAGGAGGGGAGAAGTTGGCACTCGTCACTGAAATAAACCAGCTTCCACCCCATAACAGGAAAGTGGCTCAGAGGGAAAAGCATGGTCATCAATTGCAGGTTGGCAATTCCAGATATCCACTACAGGTTTTCCAGCCACTGACTTCCTTTGCAAGACACTTAGAGCTCTTGAATGCCCTGTCTAATTTCAAACTACAAAAGCTGCCTTGGATGGGTGACTCAGTTGGTTGGAGCATTGTACCATACACCAAAAGGTTGTGGGTTTGATTCCCTGTCAGGGCACACACCCAGGTTGCAGGTTTAATCCGTGGTCGGGGTGTTTATGGGAGGCAACAAATCAATGATTCTCTCTCACATAGATGTTTCTCTCCCCCCCCCCATCTCTCTCTAAAATCAATAAACATATCCTTGGGTGAGGATAAAAAATAACCTACAAATGCCATTCTTTAGTGATGGCACAAGGGACAAATACCATCCACTCCTAAAAAACTTTGGGCTTCTTAGACAATGCCAGGCTGGCAATAGGCATGCTCTCACAATTCCACAGAGACAAAATGCACTCCAGGTGCCCTGAATGAAACAGCAGCAGAGACCAAAAGCTCAGTAGATCAGACTTGCAATGGCTCTGAGCAACTGATCTTCCTAAGTCTTGGTGTCACAGGACTTGGACACCAATACTGTCTTCAGCAGCAACAGGTACCTAATTTCACCTTTTCTGAGACAAGGGAAGCTACCCTTCTGTTGCTCTCTTAGAACTGCTAAAACTCACTAATAAAATATTTTCTTATTCTTCTCCAAAAGGGTTGTCAATATAATCATTATCACATCTTAACTTGATGTTGGTGTAGTGCTAAGTGTTTTGCATTTATTATTTCATTTAATCCCCACGAAATCCTAGAAGATAGAAAAAATCATCACCAAAGCAATAGTAGTTATTTCCTAAGAGTTACTTTATGTGCCAAGCACTCTGCTAAGCACTTGACATACATCATCTCACTTCCTTCTTATTACAATTCCATTATTAACCCCATTTTGCAGATGAGGAACCTGACGATCACAGACATTATATAATCTCTCCAAGGTCACTGCTAATATATGTAGCAGAATAAGAGCAGAAACCTAGTTTGTTCAAATACCAATGCCCACACTTTTCCCTGTATCACTCACAGCACCTAACAGGCTCTGACACATAATAGTCAATAAATATTTGGATTGCCTTTCTGCATTTATGTCAATACCATTTCTTCAGATCACTCTTATCTCTGTAAAGTCAATTCATAAATTTACATAAATAAACAACCTGCACCACTGACTATTCTTGGCCCCAAATCACAATACTATAAAACTGAGAAAGCTCTCTTAAATGTCATTTAATTCTCCTAAGAAATCTTCCCCCCAGGTGGTGGTGGTCATTCTGACTCTCTTGTAAAGGTATGGATTGGTAAGTCTTTCACTTCCTCGAGTCTGCCATTTGGCAATACTCCTTAATTGCATTTGAGAAAAACTCATACACTGCTGGTAGGTGATTAAATTGGTAGAGCTTTTCTGGAGGGCAGTTTGGCTAATACAACAAAAGCTATAAATGTCTGTATCTTTTGACATGATGTTCAAAACTATGTTAATTAGAATAATAAAACACATAAAATATCTTTAATGATTATCAATGGGGAAATAGTAAATTGTGGTAGAAATATTACACAGATATTAAAAATATTATTTTCAAAAAACAATGACTGGTAAATGGTCACAGTATGACGCTCAGTGAGTAAGATGGTCCTGGAGTTTAGAGTCTATGAGGGGAGACAGATATTATACCAACAACTATAAACATAATTATTATAAAGAAAATTATGACCATATGTACACACAGTCTATACACTAACACAGTGCATGGCATATAGTAGGTGCTCAGTGAATATTTTTTTATTGAAATAAAGAATTAATGAATGAAAGTAAACAAAGAGTTTAAGAAAGTAAGTCAAATGGTGTTCTCTGGAGCATGAGACTGCAGGTGATTTTCATTTTCTTTTGTAATATTTTCTGAGCTTTTAAATTTGTTTTCTAATGTATTATTTTTAATATCTGAAAAAAATATCATCTTGAAGAGATATTCTCTATAAATGAGTGAGGGCTAAACCTATTAGTACAAAAGGAAAAATACAAGTTAGAAATGTAAAAAATATCTGGAGGAGCTGGGGGTATTTTTCAGATTAGAATTTTTTCCAAAGAATGACAAGCAGCAGCTGTTGAAGCCCTTTCTCTTTGCTCTGCATTATAACTTCAGAAAGGAAGACAACTTTTAATTTTTCAGTCAGTCCCAAAAGAAGGAAATGGGAAGCAGATCACAAAAATGTGCTTCTTGTGCTCACTTCAGCAGCACATATACTAAAATTGGAACGATACAGAGAAGATTAGCATGGCTCCTACACAAGGATGATATGCAAATTCATGAAGTGGTCCATATTTTGGGCTGCGGGGCTCGATCCCCAGCAGGGGGCGTGCAGGAGGTGGCAGATCAATAACTCTCATCATTGATGTTTCTCTCTCTCTCTCCCTCTCCCCCCTCCTCTCCTGAAATCAATGAAAAAAAATATATATATTTTAAATGTGTTTCTTGTCCTCAATGGGGGATCATATCTGAAAGTCTAAGTTGGTTGCTTGGACTCTATTTCCTGCTCACACTGGAAACCTTTGGAGCGTAAAACTGGCCAAACCTTGGGGAAAATAACGTCGCCAAATCACTTTTGAAATAGCTTTTACAATGAGCCTTCAAGGTATTTTATTTGCCTAAAAATAAATTTTGGGGTGAGTTCACAATTTTTAATTTCTAAGAGCCTTTAGCATATATTTAACTTCTTCATTTTGATCTCTTTGATGTAATGTATCAATTGATTTTATTTTCCCCTATCATTGTTCATGAATTTATGCAACAGAATTCTTTATTTTCAGAAAAGCATTTAGCTTAAAATGTGACTTACTATGTCCTAAACTGTGTTCTATAAATGGTAAATAGTTGTAATTACTATAAGATGAATGTCATATATTGGCTACACTTTTGTAATTATTATAAAAAAATGGCATGGTCATGGTCTCAAATCAAATTAAAAAGGCATAAAATTCAATTTCATTTTCTCAGCATCTGTGTAAAAGTTGCGCACATACAAAATGTGGTTTCAAATGTAACAGACTGGCCCAGAAGCAGTTTCTACACACATGTTGTAAAATGACATATTTCTAGAATTTCCCTTGCAATCTCACATCGCAGCATGTGCTGTCTTATGATGACCACACTCTGAATCAGAAAAGTGCAAAAATCTGGTTTAACAGATCTCTAATCCCTCTGTTATATCCTCTATGAGGAAATAAAACACCACCACCTCAAACTAAAGATGCAAGAAGGGAAATGTACTGGCAGAGCCATTTCTGATGCAAAGGAATAACAGTTTAAGCCTTTTCTTTTTAATCCTCACCTGAGGATATTTTTTCCATTGTTTTTCAGAGAGAGTGGAGAGAGGGAGGGGGAGAGAGAGAGACAGAGAGAGAGAGAGAGAGAGAGAGAGAGAGAGAGAGAGAGAGAGAGAGAGATGTGAGAGAGACAAATTGATTGGTTGCCTCCTGCACGTGCCCCAACTGGGGCTGGGGATGGAGCCTGCAACCAAGATACCTGCCCTTGGCCGGAATCGAACCCAAGACCTTTCAGTCCATAAGCAGACACTCTAACCACTGAGCTAAACCACCTACGGCAACAGTTTAAGCCTTTCACCCTTGTATTCCATAGGTATATTTATACCATACATTTAAAATTCAAATGACAACATTTACCCACTAGGATGGGTATACTAAAAAAGACAGGCAAATGACAAGCATTGGCAAAAATGTAGAGCAATTGGAACCCTTAAACATTGCTGGTGGGACTGTAAAATATTGCAGGCACTTCGGAAAATAGACAGTTCTTTAAAAAGTTGGACATAAAATCACCATATAACCCAGTAATTCCACACCTGGGTATATACCCAAGAGAAATGAAAACTTATGCCCACCAAAAAACTTGGGCGCAAACATGCATAGTAGCACTATTCATAATAGCAAAAAATGTGGAAACAACTCAAATATATCCATGAATGGATGAATGAGTATACAAAATGTGGTCTATTCATACAATGGAATATTATTCAACCGTAAAAAATGATGGACTAATACTGCTACAACATTGATGAACCTTGAAAGGATTTAGTTAAATAAAAGAAATCGGGCACAAAAGACCACATATTATACAATTCTGGTTCTATGAAATGTTCAATATAAGCAAATCCATAGAGATAGAAAGCAGATTAGTGACTGCCAAGAGCTGAGTAAGGAGGAAATGTGGATAGCCGGCTCATAGGTACAGGCTTTCTTTTGGGGGTATTAATATGTTCTGAAATTAGTGGTGATTGTGGCACAATTCTGAATTACTAAAACCAGCTCAACTGTATGCTTAATTTTTCTTTAATACACATCTTTCTTAACACATTTTTTATTGAAATATTTACATCCTTCTTTTTCCTTTTTTCTTCAATTAAGTTTACAGTCAATATTATTCTGTATTAGTTTCAGATGTACAGGATTGTGGTTAGAAAATCATGTACTTTACAGAGTGGGTCCCCTGGATGTTTCAAGAACCCACCTAGCCCCAAACATAGTTATTGTGCTATATTCCCTATGCTGTAATCTACATCTCTGCAGCTATTCTGTAACTTCCAATCTGTACTGCTTAATACCTTCACCTCTTTTCACCCTGTCCCCCAAACTTCCTCCCCTCTGACAACTGTCAGTCTGTTCTCTGTATCTATGAGTCTGTTTCTATTTTGTTTGTTTATTTTCTTCTTTAGATTCCTCGTATCAGTGAGAGCATATGGTATTTGTCTTTCTGTCTGACTTACTTTACTTAGCATAATAACCTCTAGGTCCATCCATGCTGTCACAAAGGGTAAGATTTCAGTTTGTTTGCTTTTCTGTGGTGGTTTTTTTTTGTGTGTGTGAGTTGTTTTTGTTTGTTTGTTTGTTTTTTATGAGCAAGTACTATTCCATTGTGTAAATGCACCACAGCTTTTTTATCCACTCATCTACTGATGGGCACTTGGGTTGCTTCCATATCCTGGCTGATGCAATGAACATAGGGATGCATATATTCTTTCCGATTGGTGTTTCCTGGTAGTAGAATCACTGGATTATAAGGCAGTTCCATCTTTAAATTTTTTAAGGAACCTCTATACTGTTTTCCATAGTGGTTGTACCAATCTGCATTGCCAGGAACAGTGTCAAGTGTATGCTTTAAAACGGTGAATTATATGTTACGCAAATTACATCTCAATAAAGCTGTTATTTTAAAAAATTTTATATTAAACAAACAAGCTGAAAATAATTATTCAAATGACATCTGTGTCAAGAGTTTAAAATTCATTAATTCAACAGCACATTATTCAAAGAGAGAGATGTTAATGGTCTATTGGAAGCCAGACACTGTTCTTGGTGCTGAGAATGCAGAAATGAGCACAACAAAGTCCATGCCCTGATGAAGAGAACACTCTAATGAGCCAACTTTACATATGCTGGCAGGTGGGTTTGACGTTAGGTTTGGAGGAATTCCCAAGGAGGTTTTGGGAGCTAGGAGAAGAGCTCCTCGACCATCTTGTTCACTTACAAAAAGTGCTATTTGCTCTTTTCTGTTCTCTCCACACATTTATTTTTAGTACCAAGTGCAAATATTCCTGCTTCCAGAAAATTAGCTCCTACAGACAGTGGCTCAAAATTGTTATGAAGCTAAATTCCAGTCTTCATGCAAGGGAACCTTATCTACTTAGAGAAAGCCATAAAATGAGTAATGAAAGGCATGGACAACTGAACTTGAGGTTGGTTTAAAAAACCTTCAGTGAACTGACCAGCATGAGCCATAGCTACAACCATAATGCATTTTACTTAAACTTGGGTTATAGAGCCCTCTAGAACTGTTAAATGGAGTATCTCCCACAAAGGATCATTTTCTCTATGGTCCACCTCTGCCCCATACGCTACAGTGGTTACCATTGTTGACAACACTTAGTAGTTCTTCAAGGCCCTGCCTTCAGAACCAAGAGCATCCTGTCCGTCCAACCATTGTTCTCACTCTTCCTCTAAATATACTGCTTCTCTGATCTAGCCAGGCAGGGCATCCAGGCTTTCCCTATAGACACCATGCTAGTTCTCATCTCATGCTACTCAAGATGCCTACACCTTTCTCTCTATGTTACTTTTCAAGGCCCAGCAGAAGTTTGACTTCCTCCAGGAAACTTCACAGCTCTCCAACCCCTATCGGCCTTGGTCTGTGCCACACAAAACAACTCTACGATCCCAATTCAAGGATAAGCTCCTTGAGGGCAGGGATCACATGGTTTGCCATTCTTCTTCCACCTGCCTTAGCACATTAGAAGGCAAGCAACTGATCAGGGCGAGGACTGATTCTAAAAAAGTTATTTATTCTACCTCAGATATATGGAAAGAACAAATTGGAGATTTCCTTTTCTGAGCAAAATTACTAAAAATATTTATTTATGGGACACAATAAAAGAAAATGGGGTATAGTTTCCTCTTTTTTCCTAAGCAATCTGAGCTTGGATAACCTTGAGACCTTCACTACTCAGGATCTGCCAAGGTCACAGCATTCCGTTATTAAATGACAGGCTGACTGGGCTCAGATACATGTTATCAAACCACGGGGCTTCACACTGTCCTCTGGCAGTTTCTATATTAATGTTTCAATTTTAATAACTTTGAGGTTAGTTGTGAGAGAAATTATCTCTATCATTTTTGGCTAACAAACCAAATGAAGTTTCCTCCTTCAGCTACCAGGTGCTTCATTGGTATCTGTCATAGTACAGGGTTCATTGTTTTCCAGCCATTTCCATTTGTCTCAGATCCTGAGTAAAAAGTCTTGGGCCCTGACCGGTGTGGCTTAGTTGGTTGGAGCGTCGTTCCATACACCAAAAGGCTGTGGGTTCAACTCCCCAGTCAGGGCACATACCTATGTTGTGGGCATCTATGAGAAGGCAACAGATCAATGTTTCTCTCTCTCCCTCCTTTCCCTTCTCTTTAAAATCAATAAGCATGTCCTCAGGTGAGGATGAAAAAAAGAAAGTCCTAGGATTATATTGCTGCCCTAAACCTTCATATACTCACATTTAGCTTCTGGTTACATATAGATGGACTGCCAAACTAACCCCCAAGTTATTAAAATGTAAAAGCACACAGGGTATGCTATATGAACACCCTACATGCCATAAAGTTGTTAACCTCATCAACATGAATATTACACATTTCTTACAAAAAGAAACTATGAAAGAAAAGTTTTCTTCAGGTGTGTCTTACGATGGTATGATCACAGGATGAGTGGTTAATCAAATAATGTGCTACCATATTGTTGGAGGAGAGTGTAGACAAAATTGTGAAAATATTCAAAGAGGAGAGAAGTACAACATAGCTGAAAAGAGAACTGTTGGAAGATACACTGCTAAAAAGAAGACTGTCAGAAAAATATGCATTTTAGCCCCAGGAGGTAATCTAAAAGAATTAATGAAGCATATTAATGTGAAGAACAAGACAATTACTTTCAAAGACAAATCTGCAGCATCTCCATCTTCTGATCTCTAAAACTCAGGCAAAGAAGAGAAAGAAACAAATCCACAGAGCTCATACTATGATGTGAGTGATATGATGTCTAACATACTAACATACTCACAACTAACAGATGGCATAGCTGCATTAGGAATCTGTGCTATTTCAATTTCATTTTATGCTCTCTCTTGGAAACAGCAGGGATGAAGGAGTTTGCAACCGTACTACTGTCCATCCTCCTTCCAACCCATCTTAGAAACTATAGTAAGAATCACTACCAAAATGCTCCTTGCATCTAGTTACTCCTTTGCTCAGAAATCTAATGTTTCCCACCTATTAGCCTGGCATTCACACGACCAATCTATTTTATCAGACTAATCTTCTGCTACCTGCTTTTTCCTCTATTCAAGCCAAGCAGTCCTTTCACCAGAACTTCCCACAAACCCATCAAATGTTTTGCAGTCTAGAACTACAAACTTTTAGCCCTTTTAGAACTACTCCTTTTTAGAACTAGCCCTTTTCTCCACCTGAAATGACCTCTCTGCTTATTAAAATCCCACCCAATTTTTCTCAAGGTCCAGTTTAAGTCTCTGACCACTCCAGCCCATTCATTCCTCCGACACCCTTACTTCCTCATTTGGCAAAGTGGCATACTAACTTGTATGACAGATCACTTAACACCAGTGACTTTTTTCCTTCTTCCGCACCATTTCCCTGCCCCAAGAAAAGACAAAACAAAATAATTCCCTCTTAATTACTCAGACATATACAATTCTTTGCCCCAAATTTAAACTCAGTCCTCAACTGATTTTACACAGCAAAGATCTGTTAATGAACTTTTGAAATGCTGATAACACCTCCAAGATCTTACTTTTTTGTGCTCCCCATCAATCAAGTGGATGGAGCCATGGGAATTATGCTATCCTCCCAGAAGGCCCCAGTGGGTTCTAGTTTTCAATAATGAATTTTTTCCTTTTTTCCCCTGCTGGGACAATGGTTATTTAGCTTGCTGGGCAAAGGAGTGCCTACCCCGGACCAGTGGTTTTCAAAGGGAGGTGATTTTGCATCCCAGAAGAAATGGAAATGTGGCACTGTTAAGGGACATTTTTGGTTGTCATAACAAGAAAAGGGTGCTACACATCCTATGATGTGGACATCATACAATGTCCACAGGACAACTTCCTACAACAAAGAATTATCCTGCCCAGAATGTCTTGAGTACCAAGGTTGGGAAAACTTGATTTCTACAAATATAACTGTTGTCTACTCAACTGGATTGGAAGCTCTCTGAACAGGATCATTGTCATTCACAGTGTCTAACACAGTGCTGAGTATCTATGATAGCGTACTTCGACAAATATGTGCCTACTATATGTCACCATCTATCTGCTTGAGTAAAGAGAAGAAAATTTAATCTAAAAATGATAGGTTTAGTTTTATTCTACTTTTATCTAATGGAATTTAAATACCACTTTGAAAGAATGTCACTCTAGACTAATGTTCAGCAGTACCCTTTCTTCTTAAGCCCTTTATGGATGGATGGCTTTAGTAGGAAATGGGAACAGCAAGTAGTTATGGGATTTGTCTAACATTGTCAGTTATGATGGAATAAGGGAGAACAGAAGTCTCAATCTTTCATTTTCCATTCAGTTGTGGCTGAGCAGATTACACACTATTAACTTAGCCATTCAGCAGACATCTAATTAACTCCTATTGCATACCAAACACTGGGCTGGTCTCAGTTCTCAGGTTTTGGTGTGATGCATTCACTGTGAAAAGCCATGTTACTGTCATCACATACATTTCCTCATGAAGCAATGCTGCAACCTTTACCAGAGATTAGGCAGCCGGTATATCACAGGTGTGCTTATGCAAGGGACATAAAGACAATCACAACAGAATTATAATATAGTTTCTCTTTAAATAAATACTGGTCTCTGAGATACAATGATGTGTGTATTCACCATGCAAAATACAGCTCTACTAATTTATAAATTCAACTCAAACTTAATACAGCAGCCATAAAAATAGCTATCAAATAAATGTATTTACCTTCTACTAATTTGGAAGTATTTGGGGAGTGGTGTGCAAAGCTGAATTTAAAAGCCAAAGATATTTTTTTTTAATAGTTTATTGATTTTTAGAGAGAGAGGAAGGGAGAAGAGAAAAACATCGATGTGAGAGGGAAACCTTGATCAGCTGCCTCCTGCACGCCCCCTACCAGGGATCAAGCCCGCAACCCGGGCATGAGCCCTAACCAGGAATTGAGCCAGCAACCATTTGGTGCTCAGGATGATACCCAACTAACTGAGCCACACCAGTCAGGGCATAAAGCCATAGATCTTTTTTAAAAATCATCTTAAGAAAGTTAGACTTGGCCTTTTCTTTTTCTCCAGGGCTTTCTTGACACTTGGCAGCTATCAGAACATTTCACACTTCCAGAAAAGCTATATAAAAACATTTAGCTGATCATCACCACTAGTTGTTTTTAAAGGTGCCTCAAAACATTTTTTTTTAAATCATTAAAACAGAGATAAGATAGTTTCTTGGAACTTAAAAACGAATGTAGAGAAAATTGCTGTGGGGGTGTTAAATTAAGTGGCAGCCACCTAGCCCAGCAGTACAGGGTAAAATATAAGGGCACAAAACCTGCCAGCAGGAATATGAGGACTGATTCAAGTCCAAAGGAAAAAGCTGCTGCAGCTCAGGCTGGGATAAATACTGTGTGTAGCTGGGCAGTGACTGTAATTTTGCAGCAGCCCAATCCATTCTGAAAACAAGAGACTTCATCCTTTGAAAACTGCTTCATACCTCATTGATGATACTTTACACCCTTTCCTCCAACCCATGAGAACCATGTAGTAAATGAAGCTGTTCTGAAGTAAAATAAATGAGTAGACTGCGTCCTACCAGTTAAACTGCGTCTAATCTAAGAATTAGTAAAAACTCATAATTTTCACCAGGTACAAATATCGCATTATGATCATTCCAAGGAAAATGCCCAAAAGAGTACAGTGGAACTGTCAGATGCTGATATCTTAGAGTACAATTTTTAATTGGATCAAAACCTCTATAGTCTTTTAAAAAGCTCAGTAATATCCGAGCCACAAAATAAAATAATCCAAAGTTTCTTTAAATTAATGAAGGCAAATGTAATATTTGCAGAAGTTGATTTGGGGACAATTCATGTGGGATTTGTTCAGCATGCCCCATGATCATCCACACTTATCCCTCCCCATCTCCCCCTTGCTACATACCTGGTCTGTGCTAAGTACTTTACATGGATAAATTCCCTTATTCTGCCCAATAGCCCTATGATATTGGTACTCTTACTATCTCCAGTTTATAAATGAGGAAATGAGGCTCAGAGAGGCAGTAGGGAAACCAAAGTCACATAGCTAGCTAGCCAAGTAGCAGTGTCACAGTGCCAACCTAGGCAGTCTGACTCCAGAGTCCATTACTGTAGCTCTACTCTCCATCAGCCACCCACTTTCAGTTGCATTTCTTCTGCATATGGTCTTCCACATCTGTCAGCTGCAATTCTTACAGGAGTGGCTGTCACTACGCTTATTGGGAAGGCATTAGAAACTACTGTGCACATGTAAGGTCAGCTGCATGGAGAACATGCCAAGCCCATCTCTGACCAGCACTGGAGCCAAGCTTTACTGATCTTTTTTAGCCCCTTTCTCCCATCAAGAGCTCCTGTGCCTGGCTGCCATTTCCCCCACTGCCCTTGTGATGAAGTATCCTTTGGCTTGATGAGAAGAATGTCCATCATGCATTTGGAGAAGGAAACCTCCCTGTTAATAGTCCAAATAATTTCTGGACCCAAACTCCCCTTTAACACAAAATTGTCCTCCTGTTTCCCATCACCTTGGCTGAAAACAATGTTTCTGATCTCAGCCTATGATAGCTACAATTTATAGAGTATTTACCATGTGCCAGGTATCATGCCAGGCACTTTGCATAAATCCTATCAGTGAAACTTTATAACCATTCCACAAGGTAGGCACTAGTATTACTCTTATTGTGAGGAAATTGAGACTCAGGCTAGATGAACTGATTTGCCCAAATCATACAGCAAGGAAGGGCCTGGAGCCACAAGACCAGTGTTGACCAGGTCATTTCACTTTGCTGAGACTCAGTGTCGTCATCTGTAACATGAAGGAAATAAGAGCTCGTGCCTAATGGTGCTGTTATGAGGCTGAAACAAAAACCTGCATGCAAAAACTCTGTGTAGTACCTAAGCAATGTAAATCGTCAACCATGTATATTTTTCTTTCCTTTATGACAAGTAGGCATCATGGAATGAGCTGTTATTGAGGTCTCCAGCCTCCAGGTGACAGGAGAATGATCCGGGTTAACTAGCTGGAACAGGGTCTTGAACATCTCTCTCAGAAGCAGGGGCTCAGGTGGATCTGAGGTTCAGCTTTGCACCAAGGTGCTACTATCCTCCTTATTCCTACAATCAAGCCTATCACTGCATGATCTAGGAGAGGCAGCACACAGTAGCACATGCTATATAGCTGAACTCATTAGCAAGCACACTGGATTTAGGTGTGCTGTAGACTGGTGACTTTCATCTCATGGCACACATACAGTAATTACTAATATTCTGCTGCACACCAAAAACATTGTTTTTACCTATCTGACAAAAAATAGGTATAATTTTGATTGATGTATAAAAAATAATAATAGTAGTTATCTATCTTTTTTGCTCCAAAGTGACTTTTTAAAAAATCAGGTGTCTATACTTGTATATAAGGATTTCTGGTACCAAGAATTAACCAATCAGACACAACCTTATTATGAAATGAGACCAATAAGATGCAACTCCATTATATGACGTGTGTGTGTGTGTGTGTGTGTGTGTGTGTGTGTGTGTATGACTGATTCAAGACAGGGAATTCCAGAAAGCTAGAAATATTAGTTGGGAACAGAGGCACAAAAAGAAGTCAATCCAAACCACTGATCTAAGGTGCTGAATGAATTTGGCACATGCATTCTGAGCACTGAGGCCACCATACAAGCTTCTCAGTCTTGTAACAATGAAGAATGTGACTCTAGCCCTAAATTGGAAGAGGATGAGTAAGCAGAGCAGAAAAATGTCCCCAAGATTCAATGAGACACTCAATTAAGTCAGTGGTCCTCCATATGGGCTGCAGGCTCAAATCACCTGGGAAGCTTTTAAAATTACAAATGCCCACTGCCCCAACCAAGAACAAATAAATCAGAATCTTAGGAGATAATGCCTGAGCTTCAGTATTTTTGAAAAGCTCCCCAGGTGATTCAAATTTGTAGCCACAGTTGATATAAAGCACCAAAGTACAATAAAATAAATTTTAAAAATAAAATAAAATAAATAAAGCACCCAAGTACAATGTCTAGTGCACAATGTATACAGGATAAATGACAATCCCCCTTCTCCTTTCACTCAGCACACACCAACCACACCACTGAAGGAAACCACATTTTGTTGGGCTGGTATCATATCAAAAAACAAGCTCACAAAATAGTGCCACTTGTGACATCATGGAATGACCTTCAGGGCATTATACTAAGTGAAATAAGTCAAGAGAGAAAAAAACTAATACCATATATTCTCACTTATATGTAGAACCTTAAAAAAAGCCAAACTCATAGAAAGAGAGTAGATTGGTGGATATCAGGGACTGAGGTGTGGGGGAAATGTGGAAAATGAGAAAATGTTGGTCAAAGGGTACAATCTTCCAGTTATAAGAGGAATAAGTTCTGTGAATCTAATGGAGATCATAGTTAACTAAAAATACTGTATTATATACTTGAAAATTGCTAAGAGTGTAGACGTTAAATGTTCTTGATACATGCATAAATTATAATTATGTGAGTTAATGGATGTGTTAACTAACCTTCTTATAATCATTTCATTATATATATATATATGTATATGTATGTATGTATTTTAAATCAAGTTGTACACCTTAATTTTTTTAAATTTTTATTGAATTTTTACACCTTAAATTTACACAATATTATATGTCGATTTATCTTAATAAAGCTGGAAACAAAAAAGAAATGAGCCCACAGACAAACAAGGTCTTAAAGAAATAACTAGATGGTACTTGAAATCTTTGCATAATACACTCAGCCACCGATAAGGTACCAGACACCTCTTGAGAAAGCCTTCTGGTATCTGTCCTTCTCCATCTCACCCCACCTCCTCCTTGGTTCAGTTCAGAAAAGTGGACATCTTTGTCCACAGCTATGGACTCCTGAGCCATTCAATTGCAAGCCCCAATTGTAATAGTCACTGCTAGTATATTTGTTAGTTCTCTCTCAGCCTTTCAATATTTGATGTAAACCTTCTCATTCAGTTATATTTTTCAATTTTAAGCTGCATTTGAGTCTTTTCAACTTAATTGAGGCAGAAGAAGATGATTAAATGTTCTATCAAAACCAAGTGTTACTGTGTAGCTTCCCACATAACTCCTAGAGAGCCCTCGCGTGGTGACTCCATCTCACAAGACTTCAGGCTGATGCTGAGGCCCAGATGTGGCCCTCGGAAGTGTTCAGAAGACAGAAGTATGGAGAAATGAAGCATGAAATTGCTTTGAAATGATGAAGCAAAGATGCATTTTTCTTCCCAATCAAATCTTCTCTGGAAATCCTGACAGCATGTTTACTCAATGCCCTGGAAATCTACTCTCTAGCATTTTTTCACACCTTGGTCTCCTGTTTAGAACATCATCTTATAACGAAGCCCATTTACCTTTGTGTCAGTCACAAAAGGACACATGAACACTATTGGACATTTGGAGGATGGCTTCTAACATGACTGCTAAATTGAACTAAAGTGCAGAAATACCTTCTGCCAGCTCCAAAACACTCATTGTTCAAATGGCAACACCATAATGGAAGGTAACAATCAGCTCTCATTATATAAGTATTTTTTACAATATATTCAGAGAACCACTTTATGAAAAAATGTTGTAAGTAGACAGACCATGGACTAGTGAGACAAAAGCTTTAAATTTTTACCAAAATTGTAAACAACTAATACCACTGTTAAGCTGTAACTATTAAATATTTTTTGTTGAATTAAAAGCATACTGTTAGCAGTCCCTTCATAATTTCAATCACAAAGAAATCTTCCTAGATATATGTGCTCATTGATGAGGTTTTAACTAAAAGTATTTATATTAATCAACAATGATTAAAAATCACCATCCAGTTTATAAAAAAAAATATTTTTCTGTTTCAGGTGTCCAAATTATATCTCCTCACTTTGGGATAGTTCCTCTTAAAGTCAGAAATTGGAAGTATCTTGTAGATTGAACAAAGAAGTTTTTATTTTATTTTCTTTAAATAAGCAAAAAAAGAAGATAATGAGTAAAAGGTACAGTTCAATGTCTTAGGTTTGTCATGATAAAGCAGAGTTAGAAAATATATTCCCTTCTTTCTTGAAAGTTACAATTTCCTATAAGGAACATAAAAAATTACCTTGTAGCAGCTGCTTTGATTAATAGAATCATTGTATTCCGGTGGGGGGAAAAATATCCACGCTATTTCAATCTTGCAAGGGAGTAACTTGATCTGGGTTTTGCAAGGCCCTGGGAAAACATGAAGATGGGAATAACTGGGTGCCGATCTTCATGGAAGGGCACCTATCCAAGTGGGAGTGTTGGTTATGTGTAGACAAAGCTCAAAGCTGAAAGTCCTTGTTTCCCCTCTTCCACCATGGCATCGGTTCTCTTCCAGGGAGATCTTTGCTTTTCATAATAGAACTAAAGCTAGGGAGCAGCAAGTTAGGCTGGGGAAAACCTTGAGTTCCTAAGATCTAGGAAGAGAAAAGGGTTAGGAATCAAAATTGGTATTGGGATCTATTCACCTACTCGAGGCTTCTGAACTGCCAGTGCACATCAAAATCACTTGAGAGTTACTTTTTTTTATTACAGATTTCTATATCATCTATATACCATGCAATTTGTCCATTTAAAGGATACAATTCAATGATTTTAGCATATTCACAGAGCTGTGCAACCATTACCACAATTTAAGAACATTTTCAACACTCCAAAAATAAACTCCAAATTCTTCAGTTATCATCTCCCAATCTCCCCCTTTTCCTGGTAACCACTGATGTGCTTCCCATCTCTATGAATTTGACATTCTGGATATTTCATATAAGTGGAATCATACAATATGTGGCCTTTTGTGTCTGATAGTTTCTTTCACTTAGCATGTTTTCAAGGTTCATCCATGTTGTAGTATGTCAGTCCTTCATTTGTTTTTATGGCTGAATAATATGCCACTATATGGATATACCACATGCTTTTTAACCATTCATCAGCTAATGGACATTTGGGCTATTTCTACCTATTGGCTGACATGGGTTTTTAAGGTACAGATAGTGGGTTATCAATTAGGACTCAAAATAAGGTCCACAACAAGTACAGGGAAATTCCAAGGAATGTTTCCTAAAGACACATTACAAATCTCCAAATTAATTCTTTTTACATTCCAGGCTCTCTGTTAGATGTTGGACTTACAGACAAAAAATGGAACATGGAGCCTTCCTTCAGGTAGAAAGAGTATTCAGAGAAAGAGACAGAGACAGCAACAGTGATAGAGATAGAAATAGATAGAGTTTCCTTCTATAATGGTCTCTATCTTCCTTCATTATCTTGGTTGGCCTCCTAGGAGTTGATCAGAAGTTCAGATTTGGTGGGAAAAGGCATCAACCTAAATACAGGGTGGGACAAATGTAGGTTTACAGTTTTTTTTGTATGGAAAATAATACAATTAATAAATAATACAAGAATAAACTTTGTGTTTTGAGTACTCACAACTGTAAGCCTACTTTTGCCCCACTCTGTATTTATATAGGAACATTTGGCTTGAGCTCTACACTTGGTCTTCTTACATTCTTTGATATATATAGTACCCTAAACACGGTATACAGATGTTAAATCAAGCACAATTAAAAGTCAGGACAAAAATGTTTGATGTTTTAAAATTAAACATTTTTCATCGAAAGAAATCAAAGCAGCTATGTTGCCATAATGTGCCAGGGAAGGAGCCTGAGAGAAAACTAACGAAAAGCAATCTAAAATCTGCCTCTGTTTGTGTTAGGTTATTCCTTTTGTGATTTCAACTACTTAATTATAATCCTCAAATTGTGTTTGAGTCATTCTTGACAATACCATATGTTCCCATGTTGCCAGATTATAGTAAAATAGATATTCTGTGCCATGTTTCAACACTCTGCCATTTGTAAAATTAGCAATTTCAAGGAAGCAAAAGGCTACTTGCCATTTTGCTGGATCAGCACCTCATTTAATCTGCTTGTATATGCTGTGAGTAGAATTAATTTTTTCCCTAGATAAATAAATTTGAATGTAAAATAGATGCAAAGTTGTGTCTTGAGAGACAGGGTTCATTTAAATCTCAAACTAACCCTTGTATTAGAAATGTGGCACTTGGGCTTGGGCTTGGATGAAAGGCTTCCTTCTGATCTGGAAACATGCTTTCAGGATAAGGAAGCTTGTCCACCAAGGGAGAGGACGACACCACTAATTTTTCTCTCACCTAAAGGACAATGTCAGTTACCTGACTATTTTCCTTAAATTTCTCATAATCACTTCTATATATGTGGAGACTCAGACTTCTAAATGCTTTCACATATATCTCCTCATTTACTCTTTACAATGACCCAGTAATACACAATGGGAAAGGATCTTAATGTTCAATATACAAATGTAGAAGTTATAGTTAAGTGACTTGCCCATAGTCACATGTCCCATAAGTTGTAAAGCTATTTTGATGCCATACCTTCTCAAACCTAGCACAAAGTCCTTGCCACTGCCCAGGACTGAATCCATAAAATCCTGCGGATGGTGGGAATCACATGGGGACAAAGGGAAAGGTAGTTAAAGTGGGAGAAATACAAATGTTTTCAGCTTCTTCTCCTCCCCTACCTTCCCCAGTGAGGACCACTCCTTCCTTCCACTGCCCTAAGCCTGGGAGGGAAGGGGATGATGATGATGCCTTTATGCAGGGGTTTCAAAGCCACCTCTTGCATTCTTCTCATCTCTCCTTGGCTGCACTACTGGGGGCTGCAGCAATATGGACTGATTGGAAACCTCCGTAGAAGACATACCTTTGTTCCCATTTCTAGGACAGCTTAGGCAGCTCTGGCTGGATGCGCAGGAGCCACAGCCAATGTCTTCAAAACCCTTTCCCCAGAGAAGCTGTGTTCTTCTTGTCAAATGTACAAGTGCCTTTCCTCTCTTGCTGGACTTCCAAATAGTATAGAGCAAGGGCCTTGAAGTCTGAAAGACCAGGAATTGAGTCTCAGCTCTGTGACTTCCTAGCTGTGCAACCTGGATCAACTTAACGTCTGGGCCCCTCAGTTTTCTCATCTGTAACATGAAGATAATATCCTCCACCTCATAGGATCCTTGTGAGGGTGACATGAAATAATGTAAGTAAAACTCAACATGGTGCCTGGCATGTAGCACTCACTGACCATTGGCAGAAATTATTTTAAATAAATTCTCAAAGCTCAATGGTATTTATTAAGCATGCTCAAGTGAAGTGGGGGGACAGAAGCATGGTTTGAGTCAAGTGTGAGGTACAGTTCTGAGAATCTTCTGCAAGTCTCTCCTCTGCTTGGCAGGTACTGCCAGCCAATGACCCTGCAAATCACATAGAACTTGTTTTTGTTCTCCTTATGGAAGCTCATTAATGGTATTTCCCATTCCACCTACTGAATTCCTCCTGCCACCTGGATACCATTTCCCCATTTTTAATTCCTGCTCTTTCTGATGGAACTATAACTGAGTCTGGCCTAGGGTTTACTCTAAGTATCCACCATATGTTTTCAATAAAAAGGGAATGACTGTGCCCTGGTTGTGCTGAAAGTGGCAATTATACATGAACTGGTAAACGTAACGGGAGTGTTTTCCAAAGAACTTTCATTTGTATTCCCACTGCTCATCACATAAAATGCAATGCTCAAGTTTGGATAGCAGTGTGGCTCTGAAACAAACGAAGGTCCATTCATGAAATGGGCCTTAACTGAGACATCTTCTGAGGCATCCAGACAGATGGTCACTATTAAAGTAAATAAGCTTTCCAAAGCAAGCCGAGCACTGGGCTCTGAAAACCACCTTCATCCATTCCCTCCATGCATGGCAACAAGTCTACAGATGTGGGCCCAACCTATGGATCAAAGGCAACAGAGCTGCTCACGTGCCTGAAAGGGACAAGAGAGGCAAGGATCCTTTGGAGTCAATTACCTCCTATATTTTTGGTGGGGAGTGAATCTCTGCAGCACTTTTTAGAATTATTTTTCAGCCTACATTTAGGAACCGAGAGCTTACTGTACACCCAAAATGCTAACATCATAGTAGGGAAAGGAAACTATAGAGAAGTGAAGGGGTGGATTTGTAAACAAACTGCATTACCATCTTTGAGCCAGAAAACTTTAGTACTCCCTGATTAGCTCACCTGCTTGACCTTAAAGAGGGGATTCTGGGAAGGTAAATGCATCCTGACTGAAGGAGGGTACTGGGCTGAATTCAAAGGAATAAAAGTAACTCTGATTCTAAGAAGCCATGGCCCACCAATGCTAAAAAGACACAAAGATTCAATTAATTTATGTCCTTTCTCCTTGATTGCAAGGGGTACTTGGTGAATGAAGAGAGCCACAAAATTGCCCAGCCAGCGTGGCTCAATGGTTGAGCATCAATCTATGAACCAGGAGGTCACAGTTCAATTCCTGGTCAGAGTACATGCCTGGGTTTGCAAGATCGATCTCTAGTAGGGTCACGCAGGAGGCAGCTGATCAATGACTCATCATTGATGTTTCTATTTCTCTCTCTCTCTCTCTCCCTTCCTCTCTCTGAAATCAATAAAAACACATTTTAAAAAAGAGAGAGCGCCACAAAATTAATGCAAAAAAAGTGGAAACGTTAAAGCAAAGTTGTATGGATGGAAGCCGTAATGCCAAGCGCCTTACATTTTCCAAGTCACGTGAAAGCTGAAGCCTTCAGAGACTGCCTAACTGCCTAACTACAGACTGATTACCTCACCACCCTATAAAAAGTGTTTGCCAAGAACAACATCACTATTGGAATTCTGGGCTCTTTCTCTGCCTGAAACTTGACAAGGAGTGTGGAATCCCTTTAATTCCTAACTGTGTAAAAGCATAGCTGTCATTTCGAGACTCTCGAGAAGATGAGTTTGGGCCCAGTTCTTTCTCTCTAGTATGCTGGTAGAATGTGGACAGATGTGAGAAGGAAGGGATGGGGAGGAAAGAAGCAAGTTCTCATTCATTCCTCTGAAAGAGGAGCTGATCCCAGTATGGAATTCTAGTTGGCATTCTAGAGGGAAGGCTCAGAAAGGAAAGGCCATAAAGTTGGGTGAAATGGAGAGGGGATGTCTCGCTCAGTAAAGGAAGGCTCTTTTCTCTTCATTTCACCCTCAACCTCTCAGTGCTGGATGCTCCCAGGAGGCACCTCTCAAGACACATGCAAGGAAGGAAGCAAAGGGGGTTCTTACTACATGCTGCAGAATGGACCCTCACAGTGATGCAGCATTTTAAGAGAAGTCCATGATTTTAGCTACTTGTAAATTAAATTTAGAGGTTAAGATTGAGATTGAGGTTCTCATTTATCACCTATTCTATCAAGGAAGACATTGAGGTCTGGAAAGGAACTGGGACCTCCTAGTCACTCAGTAGAATGGTCAGCAGAGATCCTTGTCCTTCTGTTTGCAAATAATTACTTGTTCCTGATGCCATGCTGCCTCTTTGTAGTGAATGGTTTTTAGCATTTGGTTTTCTTTCTATTTTTTAAGGTGCAATTGTTTGTGTATTACTGATTCAGGCTTCACAGCACAGTGACAGATTCCAGTATTGTCCTATCCATGCTACTTTATACAAGTATCCCCTGAAGCATGTTAAAACATATAGTTACTTATTTTAAAGGGAGAAATGGTTCAGTAAACCTCTACAGAATACATCATTTGAGTTAGCATAATAAAAAATTGATTCTGTTCAAATAAAGTCATTTTAGAAGACGTTTTTGGCTTGAGGCTGATGTCAAGTCCAAGATGAATAGTGCTCCAAATCTTCTAATACAGCTACCACTGTCCAGCCATGCTGTCCCCAGCACGAACACTCCCAGAGCACTCAGAAAACAGAGTTGCATACCTTCATGGTAGCACTTATCAAAGGATTTTATAATTATCTGTTTACTTCTTTTCTCCCCTAGCTGACTGTGATCTCAAGAATGAGAATTTCTTCATCCTAGCAAGGGGCCTGACCTAGAGAACCTATTCAATAAATGTTTGTTAAATAAATGATTAGAGTAGCATCATTCCATCTTACATAGTACTTATAAGTCCATTCCCCCAAGCATGTCCTTGAGCCTAATGATCTTTTGACTCTTTCTAGTGGCCCATCAGAAAAGTAACGTACCATCTTGGTTCTTTTTGATGAATGGTGAACTAGAACCAAGGGAAGAATCTTTGAAAGGAAGCTCAACACCATTAATAAGAGGCAAGTTTCTATGCATTGAAAGTCCCTTCAGAGAAACTAGTAGTTAGGATTTCGGATAATTATAATTGTTTCCAGAAACGTTTATCTGATTGCATATATTTTAATTAGGCATTAATTAGAAAGATAAGGTGCTATGGAATAGGACAGTGTTGTCTCGTGTAAGAGTCTAAACAGTGAAACCTGGGTCATTTTATTTCATCACAAACATTTTCTCTGTCAATCTCCATGTAAAAACTGTTGCTCTCTTTTATTTTCCAGCTGTTTAATCTGCTTCTGCCACTCACTGGTTTTGTGACCAGTATGTACGCCAGGATCATCTTTCTGTGAGCCCCACTTCCTTCATCATAATGTGAGGACAATATTATCCACATAGGGTTGTGGAAATGATTATAAGAGATAATACATATGAGATGTCTAGTGCATTTCAAAAGTTCTCAACAAACCTAAATTATTATTCTACTTCTCTTGTAAAGACATCACAGGACACACTAATTTCCTTACCTGCTGGCAAAGGTTGAATTTAAAGGGCACAGTAAAGATAAAGGTGAGGTGCAGCATGAGAGAGAACCAACTCTCAAGAGTCCATTAGGTGTTAGAACAGTGCTCTGAAGCACCTCACTCCCACTATCCCCTATGTTGGCTGCTGCCCTACATGCCTGCCTCAAACCCCACAGCCTGTCTTGCAGTGCAGGAGTTCTCCATCATACTATTGTCTGCAATTATGGTCTCCAGAGGAACAACATGCCCAATTCCATCATTAGAAACATCTCCACATTACAGAGAGAGGGGCCACAAGAACTTGGTTGTTTCCAAGCATTGTTTCTGCTTCTTGATTCTGGTATTTCAAGGGACAAACCCAGCAGCTCATCCCACAAGAGCTCAGCTCATGCCTCCTGTAGATGTTCAATTCATTTTATATTCTTTTCACTGCCTTGAAAAATAAATATTATGAGATAAAGTAATAAAAAATATTAACATTTTTTATTTGAAAAGAGGACTTCTTAGGATTATATGTTGATAGATTACACAGTGAACTTCCAACAGCTTTACTCCCAGGTCAGGAGGATTTGAGTGCCAAATAGCTGCTGTTTCTCTCCTCCCTTTGCCAAACATAGAAATAGAGCTTGAGGTGGCATTCTCTTGGGTAGTGTGCCTACTGCAGATCACCAATTTCACAGAAAACTTCTGCTGCCTACACTCGAGTGTGTAGCATTTGTTAAGCTCATAGCATGGTAGTTGGAAGGAAAATATTAAATGGTTGCATTCTCAAAGGATTTGAAACAAAGCATGGTTCTGAGATGCTCTATGGAACCATCCTGGTAAATGAAGAATCCAACTCATATTTTTTCATCCATACCACCTAAGAGATCCTATTAAACATGTGTCTTCTGTTTTTATTGATAATATCTGAGAAATACAGGGGGAGATGATTTTCCTCTCTACAGTAAATGTTAATGCTTAGCTGTAAGGTAGATTTGTGGAGTTTTTATAAAGACTTAAAAGGTTTATAGATTTTAATTGTGACCTGTTTTGAATGAATATTAATTAAAAGAAGGAAATCCTACTTTTTGCAACAGCACGGATAAATCTGGAGATTATTATGTTAAGTGAAATAAGACAGAGAAAAACAAATACCATATGTTTTCACTTACATGTGGAATCTAATGAAAAAAATAAACAAACAAAATAGAAACAGAGGCATAGATACATGGAACAGATTGACAGCTGTCAGAGGGGACGGGGGTCCAGGGGGCTGGATGAAAGAAGGTGAAGGATTAAGCAAAAAACGTGTGTGTGTGTGTGTGTGTGTGTGTGTAGTGTAGTGTGTCCCCCAAAAATGTATACATACACTTGGAATAATTATAAAGGTAGTGTTTATTAAAATACATTTTGTTTTCAAAATTGAGATGTCAGCTGTTAAAGTGTATGTACATTTTTGGGGACACCTTGTATATATAACACGTAGACACAGACAACAGTGTGGGGATAGCCAGAAGGAAAGTGGGGTTTGGATAGGTGGAGGTGAGCAAAGTGGGCAAAATGAGGACAGGAAGAGACTTTGCTTGGGGGGATAGGCGTACAATGCAGTGTGTAGATGATGTTTTGTTGAGTTGTACACTTGAAACTTGTATGATTTTGTGAACCAACGTCACCCCAATAAATTCAATTAAAAAATCATGTTGTGCCCGGCTGAGCATGGCTCAGCGGTTGAGCATCAACCTGGGATCCAGGCGATCAGAGTTCAATTCCCGGTCAGGGCACATGCCCGGCTTGTGGGCTCGATCAATGACTCTCTCATCATTGATGTTTCTATCTCTCTCTCTCCCTCTCCTTTCCTCTCTCTGAAATCAATAAAGATATATTTTTTAAAAAAAAATAAATAAATGAAAATTAAAAATAAATAAACATAAAAAATCATGTTGTTCTGGTGTGCCTATAGAAAATAGGCACAAAACAAATGCTTTGTGTTGATAAAGATACAAAAAACAAGCATTATTTGTAATACAAAATACCTGCAAATCATGTAATTAGAAAAATCTACCATTTCAGAGGGCATGTGTGAAAGCCTGGTGATAGTGATGAGTAAAGCCATACAGAGTACTGGAGAAAACTATCATGATACTGCTATAGCTAACTGAAAATTAACCAAATGAGAAGAGAAAAACAGGACCTCTCCTATGTAAAAATTATGGTAGTCATTCATGTAATCTGCTTATTGCTTTTGCCTAAAGACGCAGTGGTGGTAACATATCTCAGTATGTTGGTGTTTTACTACCTTTGGAGTTATCTTTGAATTGAGGGGAAAACCAGTTGCATCTTTACTCTGTCCTCAAAGTTTGTGGTCTGTTCATAAAGCAAGGCTGCCCTGCCTTCTCCTGAGTTTCACAGATGAGGGGGAGACTGTAAAGTAGTACCATGTTTCTGGGAAAACAAACCTTCATTCCAAAATAAACCTTGAGATTCAAAAACAGAGCAGACCAGCTGTTCTCTCTATAAACTTCTAGAAAGATAACTAGTATTTCCAAGGACAGTGATAAGAGGTAAGAAACGAATTCTGATGCTCCAAGACCAAGGGGACAATGAGGCACAAGGAAGGCACCTATTGTCCTGCAAACAAAAACACTAAACTGAGTCATTGTGATTTTTCCTGGCTCAGAGATCTAAGGAAGAATGGCTTCAGATCTACCTACAATAACTAGTACTGAAGAGGGGAAATCAAGCTGAGGGGAGAGGGGACTCAAATGCTCTCATGCAAAGTTTAGGGTCTCCCAAGAAGACACAGCCTCACCCCACTCACATTTCCTCCTTCCTCAGGAACATGGTCACATGGCCTTGTGCACTAGAGCAGCTTGACCACAACCAGGAGAAGGAAGCTGGGTAACAGGGACTTTTAGAGGAAGGCAGGACAGGCCCATGACCAATCCTTTCCAGTTATGGACATACTACCCAGTTTCTAAGAGGCCCAAGGCTGTCTCTACTTGATTAGCTAAGCCACCAGCTTCTGTCCTTAGTGTTTCCTTCATCGGCCCCTCTAAGATAGAACTTTCTCTTAGGTTTTCCCAGTCTCCCAGGAAATTGCTCCCTTTTACCTCTTTTCCTAGTTTCCTGCTTAGTTTCAGAACCCTAGCTCGGCCAAGTCTACAGGATATTGCCTAATGGAAACTCCTCCAAGAGTAGTGCCCTACAGAAGTCTACAACTTTACACACATGGTGCAAAGAGATGGGATAGGAACTCAGGCAGATTTGCCTTAGAGTTTCAGGAATTCCTTAGAATTACCAGCTGATTTCTTTGGTCAAGTGACTCCCTAAGTCTTAGTTTCCCCATCTGGACCATGTGCATAAAAATAGTAATCTTCCTCATAGAATTATTGGTGGTATGAAATGAGAAAATGTTTGTAAACACTTTGGCAATGCCTGGCACATAGCAAGTACTAAAAAAAAAAAAAAAAAAAAAAAAAGCTAGCTTTTCTTAATCAGCAGGCTTTACTTTAATATATTGCTTCCTGTACAGAGACACAGCCTAAAAGAGAGCTCTTGCTGGTCAACTGCATAACTTCCGCAGTAGGGCATAAAACTCTAGGCCATTATGTTTATTATTAAATCAAAACCTTATTGATAATTTCTATATGAAAATCAATGACAAACTAAAATAATTGGCTTTATTTACATCTTTGAGCCTATGCCTGTTATAAAAGTGTGACTCCAGTGAATAAATACAGCAAAATGATGGCTGAAATATGGTTTTCTTACTCAGGCTTCATGCCTGAGATCAAGGGGCTGAACAATTCTGTGAATTACCAGCATCCCAGCAGTGATATTGTCGCAATTGCCCCATGTCAGCCACATCCATTCCCACATCCACTGCTTAGAACCCTGCTCTGAGCAGGGATACAGATGCCTGGACACTGACCACCACCTGGCTCAAACAAAACAACACATGAATCCCAGGCTGGAAGCCCTCCAGGCCTCATGATGAGGAAAAAGGCTGAAGCCCATGAGTCATTATACTGCCTGGTGCCAACATCTCCAGCCGTGTTCTTCTGCCTAACCAATTCACAAGACAGAGTCATCAGCTTTGTTGTTCTACTAAAGTGATAGTTTTGGCATTCAGAGTGATTCCTCCTTAAAACCAATTGTTGAGATAGTCAGACTCCTACTCTGTATCTAAACCTCTTCAAAATAGCAGTCCAGCAGTATAGTGTACAAAGATGAAATTCTGGTATATGTAGCTACTGATTGTCACTGTCCATAGATGTTCAGTGTGCTTCTCAGGGTCCAATAAGAAGGGAAGGAGGGCTAGAAGGCAAAAGTTCTTATATGAAACCTCAAGGTATAAGGTAAGATTGATGAACTTGGAGCACCAGTTCTATACATATGTGGCCACCTTTGGCTTTCACTGGTCTTTTCAGCTTGGCCTACTGGTTGCACACAGAAGAAGCATGGGATATACCCAGGGAAGTCAAATATTAAAAAGAAGTTTTGGGGATCTAATGTAGAGCATCCTGACTACAGTTAATAAAGTATTTTATACTTGAAAGTTGTTGACAGTAGATTTTAACCATTCTCAACACACACACACAAACACACACACACAAAGAGTTAACTATGTTAACTATGCGAGGTGATGAATATGTCAACTATCTTGATCTTGGTAACCATTCTACAATGTATATGTATTTCAGATTATCATGTTATACACTTCAAATATAATATAATTATATTTGTCAATTATTCCTCAATAAAGTTAAAAAATAAAATAAAAAGGCACATCTCCCCTAACAACAGTCCTATAAGTGTGAAAGCCCAAAGTGCAGGAAGGAAGAGGAGGGGAGAGGTTCAGGGATCTCCTCAGCAAGATCTGGACCAACAGCTTCTCTCCCCACTCCCTCCCTTCCTCTTGCCCCCTGTGGCAAGCCAGGCTCACTCCTCCTTCATTCAGCTTTCCCATCCAGGATAGCATGCCTCCCTGACAGAGAGACCCAGGTTGGTATGTCTGCATAGCTCAGATAAAGACATACTTTTCAACTAGGAAACCAGACCTCCAGATCTCAAGGGCCCCTTCCCCAGCCCCATGCATATCTCATCCCTACTGAAAAGGCATTTCATTAAGGCCACAGGCCAGGCAGAGGGTAGGCCTAAGGATCAGACCTCCAGAGTTCCTAGCACCTAAACTAAAAGCATTCTTATCTTTACCTCCAGAATTCAAAACTGGGTATTATGTTGTGTGTCTTGATAATAACACACTTTGGAAAGCATATGAAATTTATTATCTTACAAGTATTCAAGTCTAGTTCCAGTACACAAACACCCATGAAAGGTCATCTTTGGTTGAACAGACTGAATGGACTGGGATTTATTTAGTATACAATATTTCACCTTCAAACAGGATATTGTATCCACATCAGCAGAGCAATATTAATATGAATATCATTACTGTAGACCTCCAAGGCTCCTTCTGACCTGGATTTCCTAAGATTCTACACTTATCTACAGAACTTGTCTTTTTAGGGAAAACTGGGTTTTAAGGTGCTATTTGCTAAGATCAGACCTTGTCTCTGTGTCACATTCAGTACCAACTCCTCAGAAGCATGGTATACTCAATAAGAGCAACTCAATCCATCTTACAAAGAGAAACTAATCATCCAATATCTCCTCCTTACATAGAAGTTTCTGATGGAGAAAAGGAAAACAAAGGAATCTTTAAATTTATCTAACCAGCTACCACTACTTCTAAATTCTTCCTGATACCTCGAAGGCACTAAAGTAAACCCTTAGCTAAAAATGCCACAAAGCCTCATTCTCATTTGTCCTGCATGGACTTGTGTCATTTCTTCTCTTGTAAATCACTCTCCATACACAAATGCACACAGAGTTTGGGAATGGTAGTGGTGACAATCTGCAAGTAATTCTCAGACTACCCATTTTCGTGCTGTTCCAGACAGAAAAATGTCCTAGAGCAGAGATTGGCAAGTAGTAAATATTTCAGCTTTCCAGGCCATACAATCATATTGCAAATACTGAACTCTGCAGTGGTGGAGGGAAAGTAGCCATAAACAATATGTAAATGAATTAGCACAGTTGTGTTCCAATAAAACTTGATTTATGGACACTGAAATTTGAATTTCTTATAATTTCCCCATGCTAAAAAGAGCACTCTCTCTTTTATTTCTTTCAACCACTGAAAAACGTGAAAATAATTATTAGTTCACAGGCAAGCTGGATTTGACCTTAGGCCATGATTTGCTGACCACTGTCCTAGAGGAACAATATATGGCATCCTGTACTATTCCTAATTGAAGGAATAAGGAAATAACAATAATTATGATGACATCTAAGTCAATGATATGTGCCAAGGTTTGTGCAAAACTATTTAAATACAGTCTCTTATTTAATCCTCACAACTAACCTATGAGTTTGGGCTATTGGTGTCGACATTTTATAAATGAGGAAACTGAGACACAAAAAAGGTGAAACGACTTGCCCAAGGCAGCACAGCTACTAATTAGTAAAGCTAAGACTGAAACCATATCAGACTGACTCCAGGCTCACACTCCTTACTACCATCACATGTTCTATAGAATGAAATAACAGCTTCATGCTAATTGAACCATCCCAGTGGTATAAAATTCTGTACCAAGAAGAGGTGAATACAGTGGCTCTAAATGAAAATGCTCTCAGGTACGTGAACTAGTGGACCTGACACAGCCATGATTCAATCAAAGTCTATGGGGTGGAAACTTGATTTTCATTACATTTTCAAGAAACATTTAAAATGCTTGATTCTTCTCCTAGTTGACTGAGATAAAATGATAAAGGTACCCTAAAGAGAAAAGGGGCCTGAAGAGCATACTTGAATGGAGATGAATGCCAGCAGGGTGGGGGTTGGAGAGGAGGAAGTGGACAGTGTCAGGGCCCCATGGTTATAGAAACATGCTTCTCTCTTTACTCAATTTCTGTAGCTCTTTATTGAGCACATGTTGAAACAGGCAAAACTGCTGAATGGCAAATTTGAAAATGTTAACAACTAACTAAAAGACACTAAAGGATTCAAGAAACAACTGACAGACTCTTTGCTGTGAGGAGCAAGCACATTGCAATACAATATACAAGTGATGTATTAGAGAATAACATACCTGAAACCAATACAATTTTATTAACTAATGTCACCTCAATAAATTCAATAAAAGAAAACAAAAAAAATCACAAGGCATGATTTAGCTGAAATAAGGCAATTTAAAAGGACAATAAGAAAGTGACTGAGCCGGGCAGGAATGGCTCAGTTCAATTCCCAGTCAGGACACATGCCCAGGTTGTGGGCTAGATCCCCAGTAGGGGGTGTGCAGGAGGCAGCCGATCAATGACTCTCTCATCATTGATGTTTCTATCTCACTCCCTCCCTCTCCCTTCCTCTCTCTGAAATCAATTTTTTTAAAATATATATTTTAAAAAAACAAAAAGAAAGTGACTGAAAGCAGAGTGTTCTGGGCAGTGCAAAACAGCACTAGTGCAAAAAGGTTCATGGGAAGGTAATGTAATGGCAGTGGGCACTGTTGCTTGCACTTCCTCAAGCGGGCTAGAACTCAGAACCAGTGTCTGGCCATTTACTACTCCCAGAGGGAAGGCTCCTGAACTCTCTTATGCAAATGCATTTGAGGTTCCCCAGCTCACAGAACACTTCAAGCTTGTCTAGCTTGGTGCATTCACTTTCAGTCTAGAAGTGTCCCTATAGCCTTTCTTTGCCTATCTGCAAATCGTAGCCTTGTTGAAGTGCTGAGGAAATGGCTTTCCCTAAATCCTTGCTCCTGAAGATCAGGTCTGTCTGTAACTTAAAATCTTCCTCTGAACAAGACCAAGGATGAACAAAAACAAGAGAGAGGTACAAAAAGGGAGGTGTTCTACTCAAACATCCAACTACTCCCCATAAACATCTTTCCACATTTCCAAATGTCACATTCCACACTTAAATGAACATTCCTTTCTTCTGAACAGGGGGGAAAAAAAGAGTCCAATTTGTTTTGATATTTTAAAATGTGCCTGTGATATGTGATTCCTGTAACCAAAGGCAATGAGGCTATGGGGCAAAAGAGATGTTTATCTTGAAACTCTGCAGTTTGTTACACTCCAGGCCCAGTGTACCTGGGAGGGCATTATCCACTCACTCCACTGTCCAGAGATTATTGTTTCATTTTTGCCGTAAATTCCAGCACTTGGAAAGCCTGCATTGTCAAAGGCAGTGGGAAAGAAAGCCTTTTGAAAGCAATTGATACTTTATAACTCAGAAACCCAGAACCTTATGATTGCTTTGGGAGATAAGATCCAATTAATACAAGGAAGATGACAATACAGCACTAGTTTAAATTCTGGCTCCCCAGGGAGAAAAGTCCATAGAACGGCAAATAAGAGAAAATTGAAGCTCAATAACTCAAAGATGCTAAACAACTGTCCACAATTCCATATAAACAGAGCTAGCATGGTGGTGATTCTCAAATCAATGTGCTGGATCACTGCCTTCTCTCTAGAGGCTCTCTCAGCTGGGTAGAGAGTAGAGAATGAGAATCGCACCACTACCTCCAAACAAGATTGCATTAGTAGCGATTACAGCTATTCACAGATTTCAAAAATGTGTAAAGCAGGGTTTCTCATGCATCAAATGTAAAAAGGAAGAAGACAGGAACTGGGGGTCAGATTTTAAACAAATTGTATATGTGATTCCGATTTAGATGGCTCAGAACCACACTGTAAGGAATACTCTACCTTACTGAACCAAAACCTCTAAGACTACATGCCAGAAATCTGCAGAGATTCACTTAACAAATGTATTTTGAGTACTGATTGTGTGCCGGGCACTGTGTCTGGTGTCTGGGATATGACAATGTCATGGTTCCAGGCTTTAATGACTTAGGGTATGACCAGTTGGGGGGAGCAGACATCTTTTTTTATTAAATGTATTAGGGTTACATTGGTTAATAAAAGTATACAGGTTTCAGGTGTAAATTCTATAATACATCATCTGCATATTGTATTGTGTGTTCACCATCCCAAGTCAAGTCTCCTTCCATCACCATTTATCCCCCCTTTACCCTCTTCTACCTCCCCCTACTCCTTTCTCTCTGGTAATCACAATACTACTGTCTGTGTTTATGATTTAGTCTTATTTTCCTTAATCCCTTAACCTTTTTCATCCAGCCCCCCAACTGCCCTCACCTCTGACAAGCTATCAGTCTGTTTTCTGTAGCTGTGAGCCTGTTTCTATTTTGTTTGTGAGCTCATTTTGTTCGTTAGATTCCACATATAAGTGAAACCATATGGTATTTCTTTTTTTCTGACTGGCTCAATTCACTTAGCATAATAATCTCCAGGTCCATCCATGCTGTTTCAAAAGGTAAGACTTCCTACATTTCTATGGCTGAGTAGTATTCCATTGTGTAAATGTACCAGAACATTTTTTTTTTTTTTAATCCTCACCCCCTAGGATATTTTTTCCATTGCTTTTCAGAGAGAGTAGAAGGAGGTGGAAGAGAGAGAGAGAGAGAGACAGAGGAACATCAATGTGAGAGACACATCGATTGGTTGCCTACAGTACACACCACCTGGCATGGAGATCGAGCCTGCAACCAAGGTATGTGCAGTTTGTGCAATGGTCTCTACTGGAGGGCAGTTTTCTTAAAATATTTGCTGGCTTATAATTAGTTCATGCATCTGATTAATTTACAATTTAAAAAACCTTCAACTTGAGACCAAATATTAAGCTACTGTACTTGAGAAAAGCTAACTCCAAACCAGTAACTTTGGACTTCCCTGCTAAAAAAGAGTAATGAAAATTCTAGCCCCAGGCAGTCCAGCTGCCAGCTGGGTTCTGTGCCTCAGTACAAAGAAACCCATCAAGTCAGGAGGCAGGCAACTAAAGCACATGAACTTGGGGCTCTAATTGGCAGTGATCAGAGAAGAAAATGAAAAGTAAAATAAGATTGCAGCAGGCAAAATTAGGGAAACAGTGGAGGCCACAAAGTTAAACCTCAGAACATGTAATCAAGGTGATTAAAAACTCAAGCTGCTCCACCTTGTTACTCACCAGCTGGCCAGCTCACTGTGCACTCTTCATAATCACAGGCAATTGTGCTGATTTCTAAGAACACTTCCTCCTAGAAACTCAACTACTGTCAAACTTGTAGTTGGGCAGTTGAACAGGATTTGTGTCTCCCTCCACCCTCCCCTTGATAAGGCAGATACCTAGAAATGAATCATGCCAACATGCAGAGGGTTTGGATGGCTTCTGCTTGGTAACTTGGAAATAAGAAGCAGGGGAAATTATGCATAGTAATCAAGACATGAAACACCGCATAGATTGAAAGAACCTACAACGTTATCTAGCCATACTTGGAGGTACCTTATAACCATGCTAAACAACCCAGCTTGTCTTTCGGGAAAAGAATGGGCTTGGGAACCTGTGCAACAGCCCTGCATGGAGCCCTCAGTGAAAGCAAAGTGTGTAAGCTTTGTCAAGTCCCTCATTTTGACAAACTCTGATAAATTATCTTTCAACCATGTTGATTCTCTTCACTCATCCAGTCACAATTTATGAGTCCCCACCATGGGTCTCAGACCTTTGGGGATGATTCTCAAGACAAAATCTACACGGAGTCAGCCCAGCTGGTATGGCTCAGTGGTTAAGCATCGACCTATGAACTAGGTGGTCAAGGTTCGATTCCCAGTCACAGCACATGCCCAGACTGCGGGCTCAATCCCCAATAGGGGGTATGAAGGAGGCAGCGGATCAATGACTCTCTCATCATTGATGTTTCTATCTCTCTTTCCCTTTCCCTTCCTCTCTCTGAAATCAATTAAAACATATTTAATAAAAAGATCTACACGGAGTTGGCAGTATGCAAATCAATTCAATCCAACAAATATCAATAAAACCCACTATGTGTCAGCCACTGTGCTAGGAGACACTCAAGTGAATAAAAAGTTACTTGTAGTCAAAAGTGGTTAAAAGCAAAGATTCAGGAGCCAGATTGCCTGGCTTCAAATCCCAGTGTTGTCATTTACTAGCTTTGTAACCTTGGGCAAGTTACCTCTCCTAGTCTGTTCCCTTCTGTAAAATGAGCATGATCATCATACCTACCTCCTATGGCTGTGGTGAGAATGAAATGAGTTTGTTTATATATGGAAGTTATTAACCATCTTTGTGTCATGCACTTCAAGAAGCTGATGAAAACTGGCCCATCTTCCCAGAATACAGACACATACAATTGCATATAATCTGAAAAACCTTATGTATTCACCTGAGACTTATGTGAAAAACCTTTGATTTTGTGGGAGAAACCACACAAAAATGTATAATCCCAATAATTTTATGGCCCCTACACCCAATATTAATAGTTCTACTGGGATTACAAATCCTTTTGACCTTCTAGAGAGACAAAGCAGAGTAGTGGTTAAGAACATGGGCTGTAGGGTAGAGGAGATCTAGGTTGCAAGCTTGCCTCTACCACTAACGCGTTGTGTGACTACAGACAAGTTATTTAAATTTTTTGAATCTCAATTTCCTCATCTGCAAAATAGTATATTAATAGTACCTACCCTGGAGAATTGCTGGGAAGAGTAATAGACATAATATTTGGGTTGTGCCTGTTAAACACTTCACAGTGGTCACTAACACTGGTAATATCCATTAGGGTTAGGCAATAACTCCACTAAACAAATAATGACGGTCAGGAATGGCTCTGCATCATGTTTAAAATGAGCACCTGAATGTCTTTTCTTTTGAAAATTACAAGCCAAAATATCCCACCTACGACTCAATCACTATTCGTCTAAAATGGGAACGTGTGCAAAAGCTCAGCCAGGGCTGGCTGTGGAACAGTAAAGGCAAGAGGTTGGTATTCAATGGCTTTCTCAATAAATAAAAGACAGTCTATTTTCTGTATTATCAGAGCCAATGCAACATGCCAAGAGGAATAGGTAGATGTGACCAATTTTGAGTTTTTTTCCATTTCACCAGACTGTTGAATATCTCACTACATCTGTTGTCATCCAAATCAGCAGTGAAAAGCACTGTCAGCCAGTACATTCAGCAGATAGGTTGCTTAATTAAAGATGCCACTGAATGGGCTATAGCAGTCTATTGCTTATTATGACAAGTGAAAGACAGAAGGGGAAATTTCCTGGGTTTTTATTTATGATGTATTTTCAATGTATCCTCCACACAGGGTGTCCCAAGGCTGCATTAGTTTTTATAAGAGTTATTTCTAAACACAACTTTACACAGAATGAGCTAGTTGATGAAAACAAGCCTAAAGTCAGTAATGCTCCCATTGTCCCCACACTGAGAACCAACACAGGATGGGTAGATTAGGCCATTTAGACTGTTGCAAAGCAGTGTTGGGAAATAACCTCTCTTCCCATCATTGTCGGTGTTAATGCCTTTGGACTAGAGTGAAGCATCCCTTAGTACCAATTGGGGGTATGGCATTTGTATAGTAACAAATCCTAAACATGCTGAATTTACAGGTTCACTAAATATTGTTAAATGAAGACTTGCTTAGCTGGAATTCACCCAGTTTTGTAAAGAAAATGCTGGAGCCAAAAAGCAAAATATAAAGCAATACAACAGTCTGGAGAAGGGTACAGAAGGTTTGGCTTTGTAGGCTTTCTGAAAGATTGAGCTATGGGTGGATGGGGGTGTCAGACCCCATCTGTAGTATCAACTATATGTGATGAGTGCAAAATGAACTAAGAGCATGACCCACACTTCCTTGAGAGCTAACCTTTCTGAAACAAATGTAAAAGAAAGACAAAACCCCATCAACGTTATCTTTTGGACCAGTTTGGAAGTTGGAAAAAAAATCTTCCCTCCTATTTTCCCATCTGTAGACATAATTGTAGTTGACATGCTCCAGGTCACCTGCATTCCCAGAGCCAAGCACTTGACCTAACAAGGGAACTTACAAAAGAGACCTCTCCAATACCCCTCTTTCCTCTCCTCTTTAGTTTAAGCTGCTGAATATGTAATAACACAAGTCCTTAAAGCTACGATGGCAACAAAACACACTGATAGAGCCCACCAGTAGCTTAGCAACTGTTTTTATTTCTTTAGGCTTTTTTTGTGAGACGTAGAAAAAATAAAAAGAGCTTTGTCAAAGTGAATGTCACACTACCACTAATGTATTTCTTTGCATGGGGGTGGAAGAGAGAATGGGGCTTGGCTAAACAGTAATTGTGAACTGTGAAGCCTTTTATTCTAAAGGCCTAAGGGGGAAGGCTACAAGGCAGCACTGGTGGCTCTTCTCTTCTTTTAGAAGGCACTGTCCTCGAATGCATCTTTCTTTTTTATTCTTTTTTTTTTTCTTTTTTTTGCCTTAAAACAACACAATTTATTATCTTATAGTTCTGTATATCATAAGTCTGGCATGGCTCTCCTGGGGCTAAGATTAAAGGGTTGACAGGACTGTGTCTCTTTTTAGAGGCTCTAAGGGTGAAATCAATTTCCTGGCTTCTAAAGGCCATCTACATTCCTTGGCCTGTGATCCCCATCACCCATCTTCAAAACCAGCAACATAGCATTTCTCCATGCCTTTCTTTCATAGTCACATCTTCTTCTGACAGACTCTTCTGCTGCTCTCTTCTACTTTTTAAATCTTTATTGTTGAAAGTATTACAGATGTCTCCTCCCCCCCATTGACACCCTCCACCCTATTCCCTCCCCGCCCCCACCACCACCAGGCCTTCACCACACTATTCTATGTCCATGGGTTATGCATATAAGTTCTTTGGTTAATCCTAGAAGGCATCTTGGGCCTCTGCAGCCAGAGGCCTATTGAAGGAAAGCAGGTTTTATCTCTTCAGTGTGAGGCATTTAAGAAAATATTTGAGAAAATCCAACCCTGTCAATTCAAAGTCCTCCTGCTTTCTTGCTATTGTCTTACAACAAAACAAAGAGATGAAAGACCTCAACAAACAGGGTCCAAGCCAAGATGATCATACCTTTCTTAAAGTGTAAGAAGTTGGTCACTGCCATGGGTCCAGCCTAAAGATAGGGTAGATGGTGGGGAAGGGGACAGCCAGAGGACCAGGAAAGATCCACATAGATTTTTTAAACCCAGAGGATAGAGAAAGGAAGAATAAGTGACCTTCCGTGTAGGCATCTAAGGAAGTCCATGTAACATCTGAGAAATAGGCACAGAGCAAGATGACCAAATCACAAGACTAGCATGTAGAGAAATGGCAGAACTATCCAGGCAGGGAGGGGAGTGCAAACGGCGCTTCAGATGGTTGCTGTCAACAATCTCTGTAATGAGTGAAATCCATGGTGCTATATAAGCATGAAAGTGAGTCAAAAACAGTTTTCCCTGTCTCTAATGAAATTATAGCTTCTCTTTCCCATTCCTATTCTTTGGAGGCAAATGACATCATTCAAGTGGCCTCCATCCCAGACCCTCCAACCCACCAGGAGCTAAGTTCTCAGAGTCCAACACGGGCTGGAGAAAGCCAAATGAAGAGTCTAAAAGAGTCGTGTTGTAATGAATATAACAGCTAACAGCTAAAAAGTACATGTTATGTGCCAAGCAATGTTCTAGCACTTGACAACACACACTTATTTCTTCTTCATAAGAACCCAGGGACATAGGTAATATTATTGCCCCTGTTTTACAGATGACGGAACTTAGCCACAGAGAGTTTAAGTGACAAAGTTAATAAGTGATAGAGATCAAAATACCAAGTTCAGTTGTAGAGTCTGTGTACTCATGTCATGGTATCTCAGAAAAGCTGGCTCTGTCTAGTAGGCCAAAGTAATTTCTGTCTCCCTCCCCTCCACGGGTCCAGAGCTACCTCTACCTCTATCCCAGTTCATGGTTTTAGAGAAGGCAGCACCTCACGTTTGCACAGAGGAGCTGGGCAAACTGAGACCTTGGGGGAAAGAGAAGAGTAAGGCCCAATCCAAGCACCCCTCAGGCTCTGGCTGAAAGGAAGAGATCCTGGCAGTTCCCCAAGCTCTGCCTGAGCTCCTGATATGTGCTATATCACTTTCCAATATATCCAGATTATTACCCCAATGCTTCACCTTAACCATCCTAATGAAATATGAGTGGATATTAACTAAGCTGTAAAATCCATAAAAATGCTGCTTTACAAGAGACATGCACCTACGAATCAGCAGTTGGGTTAATTCATTTTTTAGTAGGCTTGTTATTTATAGCTTATTACAGCTTGGTAAATTATTTACATGTGCTTGTTTCCATGCATGATTTTCCCTTAAGAGAGGGGAAATGTTTATCAACCACACACAGGGAGGTTGTTTCAGTCAGACGCCTGTTGTTAAAATAGCTTGGGTTAGTTGCGATTTCTCACTTCCTGCTCAAGACTTCCATCTGGAAGAGCCAGGGGCTGAGAGAACTGTAACCAAATCAGGCACTGAGCCATTATGGGGGAGCTGACAGTTACTGTAGGGCAGCATTTTCCAGTGGGTGTTCTGCTGACATCATGAGGTCCAAGGGATATGGGTTATGAAATAAAGGTTCTGTAGGCATATCAGTTTGGTTAACACTGGGTTAAAGTAAAAATTTCAGAGATGCAGAACTTCTAAAATGCCTTTAATATACTAATGTGTCTCTTAAATCTCTAAGAATAAGGCAGATAATGAATTATTTGACTACAGAGTCCTTTTTATGGACAAAACTCAGGGGACTAGAAGCCACTTTAAGAAACACTCATTTAAGGAGAAGTATCCCTCATGCTTAAAGAGAACCTACATTTGCTAAGTTGAGGGCCTGAACTCTGTCATCTTGTCCCTCCATGAGAAATTCAGAAACTGATTGGTCAACAAGGGTCTACAAAAACAATCTAATCCAGTTACACCTAAAATCTATACCACATTATTCATCACACTCTTGTATTATCTTCTGTTTAATTGCTTCATATGTTTAGTTCTGTTCTATAAAATGACTATGCTTCACTCTAGCAGGGACTGCCTTTATTTCTTTTGGTTCCTCCTTGCACTGCATAACTGTATGGCAACACCAGGTCCCAGCAGATGAAGATAAGCACCAAATATTAAGCAGCAGCCAACTATTTCAGGCTTTAGCTTTCTAAGCTGTTATTTTTTCCAAGGAAAGGCAGAAAAACAGACAGTGTGTTATTGGGCAAAGAAGGCTAGGGAAGTAAGGTCATAAAGTTAAACGATGGCAGAGGTCAGGGGGAAACTGCATGAAGGAATTAACAGTGGTAGGATCTTTGAGACCAGACTTAGAGTGCCTGACCACCCTGTGTTGTGAACAGTTTATTAAGCTAACCTGCCAGAAGGCCTGGCCTCTGTGCTATGGTTATCTTAGTATTTCTTAAACTCTATTTTTATTCCATGATTTGTTCTCCTGGAACCATATTCAGAACAATGTTTTAACTTAAAAAGCCAATGCTTCTCTTTTAAATGTGAGCTTTAAAGATTTGCTGCATTTATAAGCACAATTTTGTTCTATTCAGCAGGTCAACATGTTTTCCATTTGAAGGACATCTGATTTTATCAAAATTCTGGTAAGAGTCCACTTACAAGAAAGTCATTTCATAGCAGTCATTGCTGAAGTCCATCTGTTAATTCAGGGATACCACTCATCTATGATAAAGTTGTTCAATTGTTGAAGAAATCAGACATCTAAAACAATTACTCAGAATAACTGAAATATACTCCCTAATTTGAATGTGTTGCTTTCTATTGAGAAGGCCTTTGGGAGATGCTGGCATAGCTCTCTGGGTGGAAATAACCCTGACATAGGTCTAAGTTCTGCCACTTCTCAGACTGTATAACTCTGAACAAGTCCCTTCTCCTATGGGACTCACTTTACTCTTTCTAGAAAATCATGGTATTGAACTAAATGGTCTCTGAGATCCCAGTATTCTAAGTGTGACTTTGAGGCATTGAGGAGAGAGAAAGGAGGACACTGGGTTGTGAAGACCTGGGTTTAATGACAGCAGTCAACTCCCAGAGGGACCATGCTAAACGAAACCATTTGATCTCTTCTGAGATCTGAAACAAACTGCAGAGACTCCTTGGTCAACAGATTCTCTGTCATATGTCGAGGTAGTACCTCAGCACCCCTGTAGTACTTTTGACAATTAAGGTGGGGGGCCTCCCATTACACAAAGCAGAAAGGTCACTGGCCACAGCACTGTCAAGAATAAATTGTTAATGGTTAAACTGAATGCTCTGGACTCAGCTACTTTGGATTCAAAATTTTCCTCTAGCAACTTTCTAGATGTGTGACCTTGGAAAAGTCATTAAATCTCTATAAAGATCCAGCTTTTTGTAAGAGTAAATGACATAATGCATAGTAAAGTACTTAGCAGAGGGACTGGCCTTTAATCACTCAAATGCCAGCTATTATAATTTTCATCATTTCACCATTATTAACTGAAGCATATTACCTATCTCCCTATACATTTTACCTTTCTATAAACTACTTTGTTGTAAAAAAAGAAGACAATTTTACCCTTTGCGACAGCATGAATGGACCTGGAGAACATTATGCTACTTGACATAAGCCAGTCAGTGAAAGACAAGTAACATATGATTTCACTCATATGTGGGATTTAATGAACAAAATAAACTAACAAGAAAAGTAGACACAGACTCATAGATAGAGAGCAAGCAGAAAGCTCAGGGGTGGGGGGCATTAGGGGGTAGAGGGATTGAGCAAAAAAGAAAAAAGAAAAAGAGAGAGAACTCATGGACAAGGACAACAGTGTGGTGGTGACTGCAGGGGAGGGGGGAGATGGGAGAGAGCATAGAGGGGATAAATGGTGATGGAAAAAATAAAATAAATTTAAAAAAATAACATGGCCAGAAGAAATCCCACCTCGCTTTCTACAATTCCCTTTATGTGAATTCTCAGCTACAGGCAAGCTAATCTACACATTTTCTTACAAGGCTTCTGATAGTTAACCCGTCCTATACTTTTGCTTCAGCTGTACTGCTTGCATGAACTGTTTGCTCTCCCCTTTCTCCATCTCAGATAAATATTATATTTATTGCTCAGCCGGCATGGCTCAGTGGTTGAGCTTTGACCTGTGAACCAGGAGATCAAGGTTCAATTCCTGGTCAGGGCACATGCCCAGGTTGTGGGTTTGATCCCCAGTAGGGGGCATGCAGGAGGCAGCCGATCAATGACTGTCTCATCATTGATGTTTCTATCTTTCTCTCCCTCTCCCTTCCTCTCCCTGAAATCAATAAAAACATATTTTTAAAAAATATTATATTTATCTAATGTTCCTTATCCTCCATGAAATATCCCTGACCACTTCAACTAGCAAGGATTACTTTTTCCTTGTGACACACAATCCTTTACTACCTAAATCACTTGCTTGAGAACCACAATAAATGTTTTATGGTTGGACACATTATAAATTACAACCAGAATGTCTTCACTTTTCCTGTGCGACTGCTTTGAGGGAGAGGCTGTACTGTACACTTTTGTATTCCTCTTCAGTGCCTAGTGTAGAGCAGGGGTCCAATAAACACACCGATTTTTTATTTGTCTATGAACAAACCTAGCTCCATCTTTATCGGAAAGGTTGCACTAGAATTTTCTTTGGGCCTATGCTGTCCAGGATGATAGCCAGTAACTGCAAATAGCTATCAAGCACTTGACATGTGGCCAGTTCAAAATGAGATGTGCTGTAAGTATAAATTACCATCTGATTCCCAAGACTTAGTACCAAAAAATAATGTACAATATCTCATGAAATGATAATATTCTGTATATATTAAGTTAACTAAAATATAGCATTAAAATTAATGTCAGGTTTTTTTTACATTTTTAATGTGACTACCAAAAAATTTTAAATTATGTATGTGGTACACATTATAGTTTTATTGTATGTCACTGCTGTGCCCTTTGAAAATACAAAGCCTGTGAACACACTAATAATTAGATGCACTAATTATTTTCCCACTGTTTTTTGCAGAGAATACCTACAACAGCCTGATGGTGTTTGAATTTCATGTCTGTTCTGATCTAGCATTGTAGGTGCAGACTGTTCACAGGTCCTTGGAGAGAATGGGAGCTCCTGATGAGTGTGCCGGATGGGGACTTCTCTTCACAGAACTTGGAGAAACAATGAGCGGTGGTCAGGTCATCTTTTACCTGCTTGATGTTTTTTGTTATTAATTAAGAAGCTTTTGAAAGCTCCTTAGTGAAATACTAAAATATAATATGGTTAAGTGGTTTATGTATGTGAATGTGGAGGGTGAAAAAGGAAAAACTGAGTGATTAGTGTTGGATAATTATACTGATTTTAAGGCAGTAGTTGGGAAACTAAGGAGCTTCCATTGATGAGAAATCACTCAGCAGCTCTTTGTATATTCACAAAGACCATTTGCACCTTTATGCCGATAGTGTAGCACTACAGAAACCAGTTTTCTTAATCAGAAACTCATCTTTGTTGCAGTATTGTTCAAGCCTAGGAATTGTTGAGTTCTCTGTGCATGCAACTTCTATACGTGCTGTGGAAGCTGCAAAGATATCTGATAGAGCTCCAACACTCAAGGGTCATATGCTCATATGCTTATTATGGTCTTCAGTGTCTGGTAAGGCTTCACAGCAGAATCCAGGCTCTGGCTGACCCTGAAAGGCATGCTGCATTGGATAAGAGACCGTTTGTTATGGCACAGGATGTTATAGCAAAGGATGAGAAGGATGAGAAAGAGAAGGAAAACAGGAAGGGGGTGCACCTCTTGGAATGTACCACTAGCAGGAAAAGAGGGCATGGCAAAAAGGAAATGTAGCCTTGAGACTTTGGACATGTTCCAATTTTCCCATCAGCGAAGGGGGATAATACCCTCACTATATTATTGTGAATATTGATTGAGTAAGTGAATATGAAAGCACCTAACACTATTTTTGGCCTATTGTAGACACTCCATCATTGTGAATTTCCTCCCTCCCTCATTTTTAATTTTGTGCTTAGAGCTCTTGGTTTCTGCACTGGAAACCTGAATTTAAACCTGCAACCACTTCTAAGCCCTAAGTTCTTGCCCATGATGTTGCTACTCTTGAGTAGATCTGTCTTCTTACAAGAGAGGACTTCAGATGCTTTTAAACCTTTGAAGAGTCAGTCCATCTCAGTAAAGATGAAGGCAGCTAAATTCATTCATACATGTATGCCCCTAATAACAAAGTTTCAAAGTACACAAGACATAATCAGTATAACCCCCTTTCTAACAGATGGAACAAATAGACAGAAAACATAGGGACATAGAGGACTTGAACAAAAAGATCAACCAATTTGAACTAATAGACACTGATAGGACAGTCTAACCAATAATGGCAGAATGCACATTTTTATCAAGTGCACATGGTCGATTCATCAAAATAGAACATATTCTGAGATGTGAAATAAGTCTTGGTACATGTAAAACTATTTAAATAAGCCATAGTATATTTTCTGACTATAACAGGATTAAATTTAAGATCAATAAAAATATCTGGGGAAAAAACTGTGAAGGAACTGAGTAAAGGTCCTATGAAAAATTAGGAGCCATAATTTTCAGCAAAATAACCAATTAGTTTCAGCAAGAGAGTATTTACCCTCTGAACCCACATTTTAAAATAGACTGACCAAAACAAATACACCATTACTCAGCCCAATCTTCCTCACTCTAGGAGACACCATTTTAAATCTACTTACTCTGGACTTCAGTACTAAAGGGCAATTCTGCCCTGGCAAAGTATTGCAAGATCTGCAAACCAAGCATTTCACACACTCTCTGTTTTAACTCATCTATAGAAAGAAGACAACCAGGAGCTTTGGGGAGGTTGTTTCTTTTAAAGTCAACATCACTCCTGCTTTATTTCTGTAACACACCTTCTCCATCACCTCTCCCTGTTACCTCACATGGTTCAGAACAGATGGCAGTCATTTTGTTAATTCTTGAGGGGGGGGGGGGGAGGCAGTGAATATGTTCTTCACAGTCCCAAAGAGATACTGAGACAACCTGAGCACAGAATAAGCTTAGCTCAGTATAGGCAACTAGGCACAAATGAAATAAAGACCATGCACATCTGCTCAGTCCTGCCACTGTGAGGTGGCAGAAGTCTGGATGGCACCAAGGACGTGAAGATCTGTCAAATTATTTTTGATAAAAGAAAACACTTTCAGAAATCATTCAAAATTGAGAGACTTTCAGAATAACGGTTACCTCAGAGAGGAGGTAGACACTGGCTGGGGCAGGAGGGAACCTTCTGGGGATGATGGAATTATCATATATATTCAAGTTTCATTTTGATCTGGGTAGCATTTGCACAGATGCACATATATGACAATTCACCAAGCTAATACACTAAAGATTTGTGAACTTTGTTGTAAGTTATATCACATTTTATATTATTTTTTAAATAATTAACCCACATATAGGCATAAAGGAAGACTCGAGACTAGATGCTGCCAGCCATGTCAACTGGCACAGCTCTTTTGGAAAGTAATTTGCCACCATACATCAAAAGCCTTAAAATAGATTTAGAACCTTTGACTCAGTAATCCCATTTCCGGGTGTCTCTCCTAAGGAATTAATCTGAAACATGAGAAAAACTATGTTCAGGATGATGGTCAAATAACTGAATAGAAGATCTACTTGTTCTGTGAATGTAAGGTTAAAAAAGCAGGATACAAAACCTTGCATATACATTATGATTTGTCCTGACTAAAGAAACAGAATAAAAAAGATGGAAAATACCACACAATTATAACAATGTTTCTTTCATGATAACAGAATTTCAGGTGATTTCTTTTATAAGTTTCTGGCCTAAGGTTGTCTTAGAATCACTTTGTGTCTGTGCATAACATATCCACTGCCTGAGTTTTCCATGAAATATTATATTATTTTCCAAAAAATCAAGGGATAAGAAAGCTAGGGGTCTTAGGATGGGCCTACTCTTAACAATTGTACCAGGGTCTTTGGTATCAAGCCAGAAAGATGAACATTAGCTTAACAAAATGATAGTTCTCAAGGTAATGCCATGTCCTACATGAATTCTCTTATGTTAGTACCATGCTTTAAATATTTTCCAGAGCACTTTTCAGAGAAAAAAGCAATGGTAAAAATGCAAATTTAATGGTACCTCTGGGTCCCTGGGGCCACATAGGCCTCACTAGGATAGATATGAGACCAGGGACAGTGACTAAAAAGGGGAAATGATGACAGAGGTAAAGCTTCAGATGACCAGGTTTGACCTTCGGATCCCTGCCATTTCCTAAGAAATGTTGATCTGCTCTTGATTTATTTTGCTAGGTAGAGAAAAGCAAGTTGAAACTCTCATTTTTTTCACTGACTATAATAAAAGCAAGCATTTGAACCAAAATTTTTAAATTCCTGTCACTTCTCAGGATTTCTAGAGATTTTCTCCTTTCAATCTGTAGGAAATGTGAGGATGATTTCACTACCTCCCTCCAGGTTTTCCATTAGCTAAAGCCATTAGACTGAGCCTGAACCTTGCCTTTATGAGGCCTCCTTTGAAGTGGGCTGTCACTGGAGTTGATGGTCCGGTTATAAGATTGAAGACTTGGGCTCCGTAAAGAACTGCTCTTGATAAGTCATTAGTGAGGTCCCCAGGCCCAAGTTTTTACATTCAGTGCAGAAATTCCCAGGGCATTTTACCCCACTCCCACTGTGAAAACGTCAATTTCATTAATTTGCATGTAATTTCCTACCACTAGGCAGGGGATGGTTCCACATGCAGAATACAAGAGAAGGTAGTGGGGGCAGGATGAGGTACTGTGGGGGTTGCTTTGTTTTCTTTTTAGGATTTCAAGAAAGAACAAGTATCAAGAAACTGTCTCAGGACTTCCATTTTTACAGAGCTTTTCTTTCTCTTAGGTCTCTGAAACCTAACTGTGAATCCGGCGACCAGTCTATAATTTCAATACACTGGATTAAGGCCGAAGGCATAAACATGAGGAGAAAGAGGTCTTCCAGAAACCTGACAAGAAAGGGAAAGGAAAAAACTCTGAAATACTCTGATGTTATTATATACACAGACAAAAATGTCACTAACTGACTTTGTTAAAAGCAAAACACTTAACAAACCCAGACATCAGTCTCCTCATCTATAAAAGGAAAGCTTCCAACCAAAGAGTTTTTCAATGTCGAGGTTCTCAGGAGACTAAGAGTAGATTCAAGCAAAAGGCTCCATTTCTGAGACAAGACTAATAACACACAGGCCTCTCCTGAGCAAGGCCCCACCACTTACAGACATTCCATAGCATGAAGGCCTTATCCAACTACATTCTGGATACTGTCCCTCAGTTCTCAGAATGGAGATGCTTCAGAAATGGTTCTTTTCTAACTGAAATGTCCTCAACAGCTGTACTTAATGAAGACTTAAAGGAACGCACACATTCTCTTCCAGGCCCAAACAAAGGGGTCAGGCCTGTCTTAGGCAGAAGCCACCCAACGCAACAATGCTTCTCTTCACAGTGAGCTTTCCCACCTGTCAACAGATGCTTAAAGCGACAGGATGAATATGAAACAGCTGAGTTGGACACCAAAGTAGAGCAAGGCAGCTGTTCCTCGCCTTTCAGTATAAAAAGCATGGCAGTAATGTTGAAAAGGCTCTGGTGGTATATAAATATGATCACTTTGCACATTCTCTTCTGGCAGTTTTTAGGACTTAAGTTATTTAACTGAAGAAACTGTAGAACAACCAAAAGTTTTATGTAGGGTAGGCAGAAGAAGACAAAATAATAGGAGACAAAGGACAATAATAACTGTTACCAAAGGAAGGGGAGGAACAGATAGGGAATCTTCGAGCTTCAAAATTACACCTCAGCGAAAAGACTAGATTTTATCATATGATTCACTTGAAAGAATTCATCTTCCCACCAGTGCTTAAGCCTAATTATTTGAAGATCACTTATCTGAGTAGTTTAATAAAGGCTAATGTAATTCCTCCTTCAATTTATAAAATGGATTTAAAATCAAGGCATGTAAATGGGGATGCATTATGATTATGAAGGTGATCAGAATTATATTGAACTGAAGGAAACTGAGAACCAGTAGACACAGAAAGAACTCTCTGCCCTTCTCCTTTCTGCCTAAAAAAGCCTGGCAGAATTTCCCTGTTATGAAGGTATCCTCTGCCCTCCACACTCCCCTCCCATACTTGGAAGAGAAGATGCAAGTATTATCACTAGAGACAGAAAGTTGGCACCACGGTGGGCCCTCACAAACAAACTTTACCACAATAACTTTTATCTTCCATTAGTTTCCCCCATGTATTTACCTTGCCATAATTTTCTACCCCAAGAAACCCAAACCCCTTTTCCTTTGTCTTGTCACTTTCCCACAAATATATCACCCTTTGTTAAAATGATATATAAGCCCTCGGGTTTAAACAACCTCTTTTGAGTCTTTATATCTTTTCTATGAAGGACTCCTTTAGGTAAAACGTAAAATGTTAACATCAAATAAAATGTTTATGCCTTTGCTCTTATTAATCTCTCTAATTTTCAGGTCCCAGCTGCAGGACCTAAGAAGGTAAAGGAAAATTTTTCTTCCTCTACTATTACAAAAAAAAATTTTTTACATTCTGAAACTTTCAAAAGCTCTAAATCTAAACTATGATGAACATCAATTTTGAGAAAAAAACTGTTAAGATTATGATATTTATCACTTTCAGACATTTGTGTTTTGTATTTATCATTTTTGACAATTTTTGTAAAAGCTAAAATATTAATGAAAAAGGCTGAGTATTGATATTTAATCCAGAGAACACAGGGCCATACACTTTATGCTAAAATTTTGTTTTGTGTAAAAGTAATTTTTATCCCATATATTTTATTTACATTTTGAATTCTGAGAGCTGAAAAGTTCATATTAATTCACTTTTATTTATTTGTCTTTTAAATATCATTTCATTATAAAATATTAAGTACATGTGTGATCACTGTGGAAAATATAGCAAAATACGGGGGGGGGGGGGAATAGAGCCTTGGCCAGGTGGCTCAGTGGGTTGGAGCGACATCCTGTACACAAAAAAGTTGCCGGTTCCCTTTTCAGTCAGGGCACATACCTAGATTGTGGGTTTGATCCCCCATCGGGGTATGTAAGGGAGGTGGCCACATTGATCTCTCTCTCTCTCTCTCATCAGTAAAAACATATAATCAGGTGAGGATTTAAAAAATACAATCAAAATTAACCACAAATTATATCCACTGCTAGCTAGCTTTCTGGCAAATTTTCTTTCTGTTTTACTTTTCTATGTATAAAGATTTTATTGTTATATTTGTTAACTTTATTGAGAAATAATTCATATAAAATACAAATCAGTCATTTAAATGTACCATTTGATATCCTTTAGTGTGTACACAAATATGTACAACCCTCACCAATCGATTTTAGAACATTTTCATCACTCCCAAAAGAAACCCCACATCCCTTAGCCATCATCCCCAATACTAGATAACCAATCTACTTTCTGTCTCTATAGATTTGCTTATTGTAGTTTTAAGTTTCTAATTATACTATGTATTTATGTCATTTTCTCAGCATAAATTATGACATAAGCATTTTCTAATGTTAATTATCAAGTTTGTAATAAAAATAATAATTACATAATAGTCCATCAAGTATATTTATGATAACATATTTAACTACTTGTTCTTGGAAATTTAGACACTTTCCAACTCCGATTTATTCTGATCAGTTTAAGTTGTGTTGGTCCCCCCAAAAAAAATTCATAAGAGATTCAATTATATGAATGGAAGTCTAAGCCTGTGACATTAGGGCAATACCAGCCTTCCTGCCAACCTATATTTATCCCTCTCTGTTAGGTTTTAGTGCTCTGTTAGAATTCTGCCCATGGAACCTGTGGCATGAGTGGCTAACTTTGTCAAGAGGAAATAAGGGCTCAAAAGTGACCCATGTGAAAAGCTGTCAGATGCCAGATGCCTTGTGTTATGTTATCTTCTTGATCTGATCACTCTCACACACAGAATACCTTCCTCCATTCCCCACTGCAATCTGATGCCCTGAGGCTTCAACCAGAAGCACACAGCAATCAGAAAAACTGCAAGAATCTAGTCCTCATTCAGGAAGTCTAAAGAGGCTTCCAGGGGCATACACAGTAAGGGAAGTTGTACATTCCTCCCTCTCTGAATATCAAAAATAATGGACAACAGCCCTGGCCAGTGTGGCTCACTTGGTTGAGTGTCATCCCATGCACCGAAAGGTCACTGGTTCAATTCTCGGTCAGGGCACATGCCCTGGTTGCAGGTTCAATCCTGGTAGGGGTGTGTACAGGAGGCAACCAATCTATGTATCTCTCACATCAGTGTTTCTCTCTCCCACTCCCTTCTTCTCTCTCAAAAATCAATAAAAACATATTTGAAAACCAAAAAAAAAAAAGTACGTACAACAAATGGGACTACATCAAACTAAAAAGCATCTGCAGAACAAAAGAAACCATCAACAAAATGAAAAGGGAACCCACTGTATGGGAGATCATATTTGCCAAAGATAAATCTGATAAGGGGTTAATTTCCAAAATATATAAGAACTTATACAACACAACATCAAGAAGACAAACGATCCAATTTAAAAATGGGTAAAGGACCTAAATAGATGCTTCTCCAAATAGGACATACAGATGGCCAATAAACATGAAAAAAAATGCTCAAGGTCACTAATTATCAGAGAGATGCAAATAAAAACTACAATGAGGTTTCACCTCATACCTGTCAGAATGGCTACCATCATTAAATCAAAAATCAACAAGTGCTGGTGAAGATGTGAAAAAAAAGGAACCCCAGTGCACTGTTGGTGGGAGTGCAGACTGGTGCAGCCACTGTGGAAAACAGTATGGAGGCTCCTCAAAAAATTAAAAATGACACTGCCTTTTGACCCAGCAATCCCACTTCTGGGTATATATCTTAAGAATTCCGCCCGGCCGGGCATGGCTCAGCGGTTGAGCATCGACCTAGGATCCAGGCGATCAGGGTTCGATTCCCGGCCAGGGCACATGCCTGGGTTGTGGGCTTGATCAATAGCTCTCTCATCATTGATGTTTCTGTCTCTTTCTCTCTCCCTCTCCTTTCCTCTCTCTGAAATCAATAAAGATATATTTAAAAAAAAAAAAAAGAATTCTGAAACAGTCATAAAGAACATATGCATCCTTATGTTTATAGCACAATTTACAATAGCCAAGATCGGGAAATAGCCTAAGCGCCCATCAGCAGATGAGTGGATAAAAAAGCTGTGGTACATTTACACCATGGAATACTATGCAGCTGTAAAAAAAAAAAAGAAGGATCTCTTACCCTGTGTGACAGCATGAAGGGACCTGGAGAGTATTATGTTAAGTGAAATAACCCAGTCAGAAAAAGATAAGTATCACATGATTGCACTTATATATGGAATATAATGAACAAAATAAACTGACAAACAAAATAGATCCAGAGACATGGAAGTATGCAACAGACTGATGAATCTCAGAAGGAAGAGGGGAGAGATTAACCAAAGAACTTATATGCATATATGCATAACACATGTACACAGACAATAGTGTGTTAGATCTGGGGGGGTGGCAGGGGTGGGGTGGAGGAGGTCAATGGGGGGAAAAAGGAGACATCTATAATACTTTCAACAATAAAGATAATATATATATATATTTAAAGCTGTGGTATATTTACACAATGGAATACTGCATGGCTGTAAAAAAAAAAAAAAAAGAACTCTTACCCTTTACAACAGTATGGATGAACCTGGAGACCATTATGCTATGTGAAATAAGCCAGTCAGAGAAAGACAAATACTGTATGATCTCACTAATATGTGGAATCTAATGAACAAAATAAACTGTCAAACAAAATAGAACCAGAGGCATAGATACATGGAACAGACTGACAAATGTCAGAGGGGAGGGAGGAGGTGAGGACTGGATAAAGGAAGGTGAAGGGATTAGCTGAAGAACATATATGCATAGGTCTTGGTCACAGACAATAGTGTGGGGAGGCCCAAGGGAGGGAAGAGGGGCTGGGTGGAAGTGGGCAAAGGGGGGGAAATGGGGGACATCTGCAATAGGGTCAACAATAAAAAATTTAAATTAAAAAACAATGATGAAACCCAGCAAATCTGGAGGGACCATGAGTTTTCAGATCACTATTTGCAGCAAACCAAAACTGATGACTGCTGTTAAGGACATAATAATACTAATTATAGGAAACAGTCATTGAGCATTCACCTGCTTTTATATGCACTATCTCATTTAATCCTCTCAATACAAACTTGGAGGTACATATTTCTTTTTTTAAAATATATTTTTGATTTCAGAGAGAGGAAGGGAGAGGGAGAGAGACAGAAACATCAATAACGAGAGAGTCACTGATCAGCTGCCTCCTGCAAGCCCCACAATAGGGATCGAGGCTGCAACAAGGGCATGTGCCTTGACCAGGAATAGAACCTCGATCTCCCAGATGATAGGTCTATGCTCAATCACTCAGCCACACCGGAAGGGCTGGAAATACATACTTCTATCTATCCCCATTGGACAGATAAAGAAATGAAGGTTCCCATGCTAAGTAACCTGCCCAAGATCACACAGACCTCTGTGTCCTTCCCAAGTCTCCCGCCCAAAAAAGATGGCAGAGACAGAATTCAAATCCAGGCCTTCTTCCCCATGCCAAAGTTCAAGCCCTCTGATTCATCTATCTATTTGCTACAAACAAGAAAAAGTCAGTATCAAAAGAATACCTATTATGTACCAAGACCTGGGTAATATACTTCCTTATACAGAAGCACCCCAAACCACTGTGAGTTAAAGATATTCCCATTTTACAGTTCAACAAACTGAGACTTTAGAGGTTAAAGGATTTGGCCAAGACTTCATAGCTAACACAGGGCCCAACTGTGATGAAATCCCTGATTTCAACTTAAAAAAATCTTATTATTAAACCAAAGCTTAAAGAAAAATGCCTTTGCTTTCAGTCATGGATAAAGTCAAGGCCCATGGCAACCACATTATCTGAATACCCAAATATCAGAAAATTGCTCTTTGGCCAGTTAAATGAACACAGATTAAACCTGGCTTAGGGGCAATAAGTTTTAAGTTTTTGTTTGTTTGTTTGTTTGTTTAAATAGGTTTCATCCTTACTGTTGAAAGTTATCCTATACTTTTTTTTGAATACTTGGTTTCCAAATGTAAGATAAACTCAATGGAAATGATGCAATTTTCTTCATGATATGAGAATTGTGCACCACACATAACTGTGTATTTTGTCAAAGCTTTGCAGTTCACCTTTATGCTTTAACAAACCTCTAGGGAAGCAGAAAAATATGACAATTATGCAAATAGCAATGTGGAGCCAATTACATGGAAAACTGGGTGTATTTAATGGGGAAAAAAGGTTTGGCAAAATTTAGGCTTCCCTCTTTAACAATGAAGAGTTTAAATTCAAACACATCTTTGGCCAACATGAGGGCATACATAGGTGGCTCTTGCTTCCTCTCTAGGTGTTATTAGCGCCAGAGGGCTCCTCATCCTTTGTTTTCAGCTTTTAGTAACCCAAGTGCTTCCTAATGATATTTTAAGTGAGTTGCTAAAGTGTTCCAGATTCATTTGACCGTGTTGAGCTCCACTGAGATGATTTTCAATGAGCAAATAAAAATAAGCATTTAAAAGATTTCTTCTCTCATCAAATGGTGAGGAAATCCATTCCTTTTAGCCTGCTCCATGCTTGAAAAGGTTAGTGTGGCCTTTGGAAAATACCAGACTGTGCGTTCCGTACATTGTTAATGATAGCTGGAATGGGTTGACACTTTCAAGTACATCTTAACCTTTTTAAAACGGGGCCTCCATTGTCTTACCTTAATAAGCAGTTTGTTCACCTTATGTCTTACAAAGGCCACTACGGTGGAGAGTACATATGCATGGATGAGCAGTGTAGCAGAAGGAGGACAACAAGCACGAATTACATCAAACACAACCTGCAGACTCCCCACCCTTATCTCTGACCATGGCCCAGTAATGACAGCTGCCAGCTTAAACAAAACCTGATGACTACTACTCATCTCAGCTTCTTCCTAGAAGTTTTTATCTAATGGTTGCCATATGAATTTAATTCTCATACATTTATTTGTCTCCTCGTAGCCACCAAACTCCAGGCTTCCAAGTGGCCCCTGTGCTTTAGAGAACCAACCTGATAAGAAATTTGCCGTATTCATTTTACTCTCCTGTTTTGATGCCTCACATATTCTGGTAGCATGACCTGTCCTGTGTACCCTTTCAAATTTAGTTCTTATTAATCCCTACACATTCTTCAGCATGGCTTCAGAGTCCCCTATGGGGGGGGCGGTTAGCTGTTCTTTCCTCCAGACTCCCATGACACTTTGTTTATTTGGCAGCTGAAAACTTATTGAGCATCAGCCATTTGCAACACTTAGTGCTGGACTCTGGGGTTGTCCTAAAGTCCTTGCCCTCAAGGAGCTCATGACCAAGTTGGTAGCACTTCTGTGGAGTTTCTGTGATGTTAATGCAGAGAGCTTTTTCATGTGTAACTTGTAATTTGTCCCTGATCATGACCGACTCTCAAAGATGCAGGCCACACAGTACTCTGACGGGGCGTGAGTCTACAAGGAGAAGGATGAAAAGACAATTTATGAAGACAGAAAAGGCCATTCTGAATCCTCTTGGGTGTCTCCACTTCCCAAGCCAAGACATTATCCTTTCTAGCCTCCCTTGAGGTCCTGTTTGCTGTGAGAATAAAGACACGCTCCCCCCCCCCCCCCCAAGCACCAACACACAACAGTTTCCACACACTTCCATGCAGGTTCAACATATTTTACAATGTGTCCACTTGCATCCCTGTCCTGCCCAATGGCCGGTGAGTTGCTTGAAAAAAGTAGCTGAGCTTACTCTCTTTTCTATCCCCTCGAGCAACTAACACATTGTACGGCACATCCTACACTCTCCCAATTGCTTGTCAGATGAACAAATAAATAAAGGCAGTGAGCATTGGATTGGTTAATGGCAAGTCTCAATTATAAGACTAAAGAATTTGAACTTGGTTGTACAAAGCTTTTTTTATGAGGTAAGTCAGAAGAAATAAAGCATCTAAAAGGAAATGGATATTCATTTTTTCCTATAGAATTAAAAATTCTAGCTCCCACAGTCTAAAATGAGATATTAAAACTCTATTGGACAATGTGTTTGTGGGAAATGAGAAGCCATTTAGGATTCATCAGAGCAGAGAGGTTTACTTGAGCCTTGAGGTAGAAAGAAATGGTATTATAAATCCATTTTAAAAAGAAAAGCCAAAACCACCTAGAAAGCATTTTGCAGCACAAGAGAAAAACAATTTACTTGTTACTGCTTCAATTTCTTAAATCATCTGGCTTCATAGAGCAACACTAACTCTTTAAATCTACCCAATGAAATTCCATCCAATGACTCATTACCCAGGGCAAGGCACAAATTGTGATTTCTGATCCCAGTAGGTCTCCAGGAAATGAGGGAAAAGGATTGTCTAGAACAACAGCAAAACCCTGTGTGTGTGTAAATATATGCCATTCATCCACCTATCTAATTCTGTTCCATTATGTCCAGAATTGGGAAGACTAATCAAAAATGGCCCCGTGACTTCTTGGACAGGTTATTCTAACTTAATATTGACTCCTCGCCACTGTGAGGCCCATGCTGCCACACTGGCCACAAACTGCAGTAAAGTTGACAGAAAGCCGAAAGCTTGGCTTCACTGTAATTGACTTCCAGGCTGTATCACTAGTTCCCTAAATCAAACGAGGCCCCTTTATAGCAGGCTCACCTGAACGGTTTTTGTTTCCATTCATTAACACTTGTCTCGTATATCCAAGCAAACCATCCTGCACAGAGTAGCATTTGGGAAAAGAAAACCCATAAACTCAGATGTAATCTCTCATTCAAACAGGCCTGTGTTCTTCTAGAACTATGACTGTGGGTGCCCAGTGGAGAGCGGAGAGAGCTCGTGGCTTGACTATTCCCCAGAACCGTCCTTTTATCTTGCAAGCTGTTTGTCGTACTCTGTATTATTTGATCCAGCCCTATCTTGTAAGAATTCATTGTTTACTTAATGGCTTTCTGTAAAGAATTAACATGAGTAGGCAAACAGAAATAATATCCACATTTTTCCTCCTCAGAAAAGAACTGTTTTCTTAATGGCACAGGCAGAGTTGTAGGCATCAAGTGGCTATCTGTTCTGTGCATCATATTTTACAGTAATTATGTTTTTATGGCTGTATTCTGCACTTACACGAAATCATCATTTTAATAGTTTTAATTATTATAAATTCTTTTTTTTCTTTTTTTTTTTTTTGAGAGAGGAAGGAGAAGGATAGAGAGATAGAAACATCCATGAGAGAGAAACATCATCAATCGGCTGCCTCCTTCCCCCCACCCCACTGGGCATTGAGCCCAAAACCTGGGCATGTGCCCTGACTGGGAATCGAACCTGTGACCTCTCGGTTCATGGGTCAATGGTCAACCACTGAGCCACACTGGCCAGACATAATTATTATAAATTCTTTAACCATTTTACCTCTGCTGTAAACACTGGCTTCCCCCCACTGCCACTCACTGCACTTCACCTGATTCCAGAAATCCTGCAGCAACACTTCACAACACACACTTTCCTCTCTCCCTCCATACATATCTCCCCAGCCCTCCTCACCCTTTTCCTACCAGAAAGAGTCATCAGTTCTGTTCTCAAAGATGTCACTCATCCAATGACATCCTAAGAACTGCCCAGTTCCCGTGCATAGGTCATTAGCAATGTATCTCAGTTTCACCATCTAGCACCAGGTGGTGTTTACAGACAAAAGAGCTAAGAGAAATCTAAAGTAGGCCTGGATTAAAGGGGTTGTCCAAGGGGGCTTTGGCTTCCAGGACCCCAAATTTTAAATTATAATATGTGAACTGAAATTAGACTCCAGTTGGCAACACTGAATTTAATATTTTATCATTTCAACTTGGATTTTCTATTTTCCCATTATGAAAGAACTTAAACAGAAATTCCAAATTCACCCATATTACTAATGCAAGAAAATTTTCTTTTCTCTGAATCACACTTGAATGTGGAAAAAGCGATCATGGATTTCTACACCATTACAATGAAAAATGCAGCTGTAGATGACAAGAATAAGGAATATCCCATCTCCCACCACCATTAAATTTGTTGCCTATAGCAGGCAAGAATTATTCAAAAGAATAATGTTCTAGAACCAGAATAAGAGGGTGAAAAACAGATCAATGTTGAAGTGAGGTATCCTCTTTAGAAGAGAGCCTCTGCAGAACTAAAAAGAGCAGCTGAAGACCTGTGAAGTGGGTCTAATCTCTTTGCTCCTGACTGTGAAACAAGTCTCCTTTTATTCTAATCCATATTATACCCACAAAAATCCAATTACTACTTTAACAACTGTATTTAGTTGGGTGGGGCAGGGGGGACTCATAATAATGAGATAAATAATGCAGGTTCCCAAAATTTCAAACATTTTGGAATTAGGTAGGCTTTTTGTCTCCTTTTTCCCCCATCCTCCTCCACTCTTTCTTCTTCCTTTTTCCTTCCTCCCTTCCTTCTTCCTCCTTTTTCTCTCCCTGTTTCTCTCTCTTTAAAAAAGTACCTGACACCTTTTAAAATTAATATTACTGAAATTTTAAGTATGTGCATTGCAAGAATACTGTGAAGATTAAGTGAAATTGTGTGCATGTGAAAATGCCTAGCCCAGTGCCTAACATTGACGATGCTCATGAAATATTAATTTAACCCTGTTTTTCTCCTTCCCTTCCCCCTTCTTTCTACTTCACTTTTTCTATAAACACTGTGTCCATATCTTGCCATGACTGGGAATTGAAGCCAATTCTAATATATACATGCAGATTAAAAAAAAAAAAAAAAAAGCATAAGATCTTATTCTTAAATAAAGCTTTATGCTCCCTGTTCTTTTTTAAAATTTTATCTTTATTGTTGAAAGTATTACAGATGTCCTCTTTTTTCCCCACTGACCCCTTCTACCTGTTCTTAATAATAAAAATTATGTTGAACATTTTATATTTCTCTCATATATAATGTAAACCATGTTTGTTTTTTATTAACTTCACAGTGATAGTTCATAAAAATCCCAAAGCAATTTTAAAACTGCAGGTCAGTAGAAAACATTTTTACAGTTTCATTTTTTTTTTAAGTGCAACAAAGTTGGTCTTAGGTTCTAGTTATAAATGTCGAGAAGGACTTAATGGGGGCCCTGGCTGGTGTCGCTCAGTTGGTTGGAGTATCATCCAGTGCACTGAAAGGTAGCAGGTTCAATTCTTAATTAGGGAACATACCCAGGTTGCAGGTTCAATCCCCAGTGGGGGTGCCTGCAGGAAGCAACCAATCAATGTTTCTCCCTCTATCTCTCAAATCGATTTTTTAAATTTTTTTGAAAAGACCTAATAGGAGAAATAAAATCACATGATCTCACAAACTCACCAAATTTCATACTTGAGAGAAATTCAGCCTCTAAGTTATTTTTATAAGAAATAATAAGCTAGTGCTCTAATGTAGAGCCATGGTAGAAACTCGTGACATACCAGCTTTCGGAGACTTCCAAAGAGGACTGTTAGATTTATTTATTTCTCCAAAGGTCTCCAATGAGATTGCTCCTCTTATCTGTAGTTTGTCTTTTTCCCAAATCAAGAAAGTATCTTATATTCAGCATAAGTTTTGCTTATTTGTTCCATCTTTGGGCTTTCAGACTCTTTACATCTTGTAAATATGCTTAATGGATATCAAACTGGGCAAGAGAGGAACTACTGATCTTTCTGTAGGGAGCAACCACAGGCATGATACTGATTATGGAGTTAAGGGCATGGGGGCACTACTGGCAATGAAGCTCATTATCAGAATTTGACAAGAAGACTTTTTGCTGGCAATCAGGCTCTCAATAAAATTAACAGCAAACTGAGGGGTCGCTGACTACAAAAATTTGTTAATCTATCAATAAAGAGACCCCTATAGCGATGATTCTCTGAAGTGAGCTTAAGTTTAACTTGATGTTCAAATAGTCAATTGAAAAATTAAAAAGGCAAGCAACCATGTGTCATGTTTTATTAAGACAAAAAAACCTCTTTGCTGAATTTTTTTTTTTTAATCCTCACCCATGGATATGTTTTTTATTGATTTAAGAGAGGGGAAGGGATTGATAGAACGAGATCAATTGGTTGCCTCCAGTTCACTCCCTGACTGGGGACTGAACCCACAACCTACGTATGTGCCCTGACCAGGAATCGAACCTGCAACTCCTTGGTGCATGGAGCCACTCCAACCAACTGAGCCACCTGGTCAGGGCTGAATAATTTTTACAAGAATTTTTTTCAAAATGTATCAGCCTTTTTTTTAATAATCATCTGTAAGCCTACCATAATAGGTTAAACATATTATCCAGTGTTTAGATAGAAATGTATTGATGAAACTGATGGATAGACCTGACACACCCATCAAGTGAAGATCAAAAGAAAGAGGAAATAACTATCTCTTAAAGTCTAAGAAGACTGAAGATGAAAGAAATTAAGTAGGTAACCGGCTATGAAGACATGATACCAAATACAAATGATTAAAGGGTTAGAAAAATTCAACCCAGTGAATTTAGAAGTTTTGTCTATATGAAAGGGGGAAAAAACAAAAACACTTAAGAAATTTGGTCACTACATCAACCAATTTTGACTGAAAAAAATCTACTCACCCTACTGCTTGGCAGTTGCCAAACTCTGAGCCATTTTAAGAAAAGCCACAAACAATAGCTCGAGGTGTCAAATGCTCCTTGCCAAGGTTCAACACTCCTCTCTGTAGGGGCGATATGTGCTCAGTTTTGGTTTTGTAGCAGGTCTATGCAGCTTAACTTCAGCACATTCATTTTTCTTGCAGTTGTTCTCTTTGTTTATTTACTTACTTACTTACCATGTTTAGTACATTGGTCCCCAATAACCAAACAGCTTGTGAGCAAATACCCTTAAATATGTTAAGTGTAACTCATAATAGGAACACATTGTGCTGCTGTGATGACATTTTATTACCATCTCTAATTACATATTTTGTCAAACTATCAGAAAAATATTTTCTTTTTTATTCTCAGCAAATCCAGAGAAAGGACAGAGAGGAAACAGTGCTTGGAGGCTCGCCTGTTCTCTTCCTCCCTGCTCCCCCTGTGCTGGTTATAACAGCTCTATTAATGAAGAAGGTGGCCTCTCTGTTACTAACAGGCAGTAGAATACCCTCATTGGTCATTGGTGTATGCAACAGGAGCAGCCTCTGCAGTATTCAGATCCTGGTGACTCTATTCCTGAATGAGAGTCCTGTCACACCTGGGATCATTAACTTGCCTGGTCCTTACCTGAAATTTATTATATACTTGGTACCAGAAGGAGATCACTAGCTCCATTACAGGTATCTTGATCTGTAGCTAATGATTTAACAGTAATGCACTTAGGAGAAAATGACATTAAGAAACCATTTTATTTCTCTAAAGAGTGGAGCCACCACACACTGGCATAAGGATACTCGTGCTTCGTACTTAAAGCTATTTCTATACACATGCCACACAGTGTGCTTCTTGGCTCAGCTCCATTCCAGGCAGTCCCTAATGGCAGTCACCCTTTTCTGCATCTGTACACAGGAGGTATCTCTCTTATTTGGTTTAACTATCTTCCTCATCTTCTAAATGACAAGTGACCATTTTCTACTACAAATAGATTCTTCATAATTCTTATATTGATTAAAAGTCCTGAATGATTATAAAAAGCTATAAAGAAAACTTGGGGGACAAAGTAATTGAATATTTTTGAAAATGCCTGAGTGCTACTTAAAATTACGTTCAGCACTGTATTCCTTGGCCTTTCAAATGAAAATGTTAAAAATTATTTCAAAAACAAATAATTTATCATAAGATAAATAACTCACTTATGTATTTTCATTTCTGGCATTCTTACTAAATATGGTACCATGCACATGGGCTTTGGTGTTTGCTCTGAAAATGTCAGGAATTCTTTACTGTTTTGTAAAGAAACAAGAATAATAACAGTAAAAGTAGGATTTTTTTTTAAATTCTTGAAGGGAAACTTACTCATCTACATATACATGTGCACAACTGCCCCGATCTATGCATCAATGTAAAAATCTAAGACAATGGTATAAACAGATCCATTATCCAAACCTATAAACTGGTTGAAGGACATGCTGACAAATCAACAATCAGCTCATCATGAGTCAGTACTATGAACTGGCTCTCACACAAACTAATTAATTAAGCATTAATAGAAATATATTACCTAGAACAATGGGGTGATGATAGTGCTCTAATTTGTGCTGGTCAGGACACTCCTGGAATGCTATCTTCAGTTTGAGCTATCATGACCTTACGAGGGACAATGACAAACTAGACCAAAACAACCAACATGGGGAAGAGTCTGGAAGTCACAGATATATTAAAAAACGTCTGCTTGGGAAAGTCACCTTGAGGAAGGCATACAAAATGTTCTTATAGTCAAAGGACTATATCATGAAAGAGGAGTGGGACTTATTTTCATTTATGTTAAAGGGCAGAAACCAAACTAATAAAATGAATTTGGGTAGTCACACAGAGATAAATTGTCATTTGATGTGAGGAATAACTTCCTAACAATTCCAGCTGTGCAGACCATGAAGTCGTACATTCATTATTACTGAAAGGTTTAAATGAGATAGCTCAACCACTGCTTATCAGAGTCCTGGTGGAGAGTTCACACATCTTCTGGGGAGGTGGTTTTTTAATGTTTTATCTGGGAGTGGGGAGAAGGATGTCCTGGAATCCTCATAGAAACTAATGAAAGCTCTGAATCTTCTCTCTAGAAAAATGTAGCACACATAGCTTTTGCAGGGAGCCCAAGTATTAACCCAGACTCAGAACTCCTTCTCTAGAGGGCTGAAAAAATAGGCTTTCTAAGGGCTTTCCCATCCTGGACATTCCATGATCCTCCTGTACTCTGGGTCTTGATCTGCAATTATAAAAAATGACATTTTTCATCTAATTGGATATGTAAGCTTTGAACCTAAGCTCTGGGTCTAAAATTTATAAAGGGTCTGCTCTCTTTAGCTAATTATTGCATTTCTCTCCTTCCTCTCTCTTTTCTCTTAGCACCTCTACTGTCTCTACCTTCCACTACACTTCCAAATGGAGTGCTCAGCCAGGGTAGCTGTCAGCAAGGTGAGCACTGACTCCCTAGCCAACCACTCTTTACTTCTCTGGTCTCCTTCCAAACCATATGGACTCCGAAGTGGAATCAACAGCCACTTACCTAATACTGACCTAGCATAAACACACCCTTGACAATACTGGTGAAATTACAGAGATATTCATACGATAAGGCTCAATCACTGATTAATTTTAATAAAAATTATACAGATGAAGAAACTTCAAGGATATTTTCTCAGTTAAAGTCAATTGACTTCAATTCAATTCAATAAGCATTCAACAGGCATCTACTGTGTGCTGAACACTGTACTTGAATGCTTGGCATACAAAGGAGAATAAACTATAGTTTTGGCATAAATGGACTACTAAAATATAATGTTTTGAGTGCTATAATAGTCTCTGTAAGATATGAACCTGGGTTCTGGGGGAAAACTAAGTATAGATTATATAGAAGTATATACTTAGTTATAATATATAAAGTTTTATATATATTATATAATTGTGTTAGAGAGAGAGAGAGCAATTTAGAGGATAAGCCTCAATCACTGATTATTCTTATCCTATGGATTAAAATTATATAAAGAGATCTCAAGGATAGTCTCCTAATTAAAAGTCAACTCAGTTCGCCTGGCTGGCATGGCTCAGCGGTTGAGAATCAACCTATGATCCAGGAGATAGCAGTTCGATTCCCGGTCAGGGCACATGCCCGGGTTTCGGGCTCGATCCCCAGTGGGGGGCCTGCAGGAGGCAGCCGATCAATGACTCTCTCATCATTGCTGTTTCTATTTATTTTTTTCTTTTTCTTTTTTAATTTATCTTTATTTATTTCAGAGAGAGGAAAGGAGGGGGAGAGAGAGAGATAGAAACATCAATGATGAAAGAGTCATTGATGGGCTGCAGCCTGCAATCCGGGCATGTGCCCTGACCGGTAATCGAACCCCGATCGCCTAGATCCTAGGTCGACACTCAACCACTGAGCCATGCCCAGCTGGGCTGATGTTTCTATTTCTCTCTCTCCCTCTCCCTTCCTCTCTCTGAAATCAATAAAGACATATTTTTTTAAAAGTCAATTTAGTTCAATTCAAATATATGTGTGTGTGTGTGTGTGTGTGTGTGTGTAATACATATAATATATATTATAACAAATGGATGAAATTTCAAAGTTAGCTTTGTAACATCTCTATGTATATGAGGGAGACAACTGGACATATGCCTAAAAAGAAAAACATAACATCAGGTTAATTGTGAAGAAATTTAAGTAGAAGCTGCCTAAAATCCCACATGTAAAAAAAAAAAAAAAAATTCCAGGAAAAGTCTCCACACTTACTGACTAGAACACAGGAAATGTTCAAGAATTCTGGTGAATGAATGTGACTAATTGAACAACCCTCAGGTCTATGCAGAATGATGAGGCAATCCTTTCAAATGCCCATGGATGTTAGAAGTTCCTGCACAACACTGGACTGAGAGCCCATTAAGTCTGCATATAAAGAATCCAGAAATAACCAGCCCAACAACTTTAGTAAGTTTCTTAAAGGACTCCTTCCAGCCCCAAGCCTGTGATTTCATATATAGAAATAGATGCCTTACTTAGTAGTCTCAAAACTCTCCCCAGTTCCTTCCTTGAGTCCACAATCAGATACCAAAAGTCTCCTATTAAACAAGTTATTCATGAAAAGTTTATTTTCTCAGCCCCCCACCACACACACAAATTCAAGTCACAAAATGAAGAGTCCTTTACAAAAATGATGCTGTAGACCATAGGCTGGAAAGCTTTGCTTGTAAAGGGCCATATAGTAAATATTCTGGGCTTGTGGGCCTGTCCCTATTCAAACTATTCGACTCTGCTTTTATTTCAAGAAAATAGGAGAGGCAACATGTAAACAAATAAGTTTTCTAATAATCCTTTATTTATGGACATGGAAATTTAAATTTCATTCAAGTTTTACCTGGCACAAAATATTCTTCTTTTGAATTTTTCAACCATATAAAAATATAAAACCCATTCTTATTTTGTGTGTCATAGAAAGACAGGAAACAGAATGGATATGACGTGCCAACTGCAGTTGGCTGACCTCTGCTCTATAACTTAAGGTGAAAAATTACACATTTGGCCCTTGGAAGAAAAACATTTCCGTTATCTGTTAATTTCACTCAAGTGGAAGATCTTGTTTCCTAGCAATGCCCAATAAATAAGACATCAGAACTGCCTTAGTAGGAGTCTTATATTAAGTTCATCTCATGAGACTTGTTTGTGGGATATAATACAGTTGAGAGCTGAAATGAAAGTTTGATGATCTCAATCAACAGTGAAGACAATTTTATTAAGCTAGCAACTGGAACATTGCTCAACCTGATGCAGAAATCAGGATAGAGGCAAGAAAGTGTTCCTTAAAACAGATCACCATAGAGATAGCACAATCTGTTGATGGTTAGCAGTGAACCTCCATCTCTGTCTAGATGTGTAGAACTAACAGCACTGGAATAATACCTGGAGTGAATGGATTTTGCCGAGCAATAATCTAGTCATCCTTGCCCCTTCTCCCCCAGGCTCTACGGAGGTCAATAATTTTCCTTTTGCTGATGTAGCATTTGGAGATTCCATTAGCAGAGTAGTGGTGCTTAAACTCTCTCTTACTAACCTGACTGGACAGGTGTGTATACAAATGCCATTCTAGATCATACCAGTTCTCTATTAGAGAAGTCCGAAGTACCAAAAAAGTGAAAAAGAAAAAGAGACTAAGCACCGCACTTTCTAACGACACTTCCACAGAAGCCTGTGTCAGTCCAGGAAAACAATTTGCCTTTTCTAAGGGGAACGGCCCCTGAATTTGGTAATAACTGTCCATCAGAAGCAATAGAAGCTCATGCATGAAGATGGAAGTATTAAAGATTTGCTGGCTGATGGTGTGTGTTAATCTGACCAATACATAAAGATCTCAACATGCTACAGTGATGTGATTTCTAACCAGATGAAATTAAATAAGAATAAATGTAAGGCCCAGGCTCAGGTCAACATAACTACCTTCACAAGCACAATAAAGGAAATTGGAAGGAACATGGACACACGTGGCTTACAGGAATGTTGAGTATGATGAGGCCACTGATAGAGCTAAGAGGATCTTGGGTTGCACTGTTGAATCAAAGTAGAGTATAAAGAGAAAGGAGATTATCAGCGCAAGTGAGACCATATCTGAATATTAATAAGAGGGATATGGAAGAATTGGAGCCTATTTCAATCTCAGGGATAAAAAAGGAGGGAAAATATCAAAACCACATTATCAGAGGAATGGTTGTGCAACTCCTCATCCTACTCCTTCTCTTATCAGGTGAACCAACCACACTATGACTAGGAGGGAAAGGAACATCCTTGTTATCTCAAAGGCATCCTTTCATTCTTCTTTACTTCATCTCTACTGCATTACAGGACACTTGAAAGAATCCAAACCAGACTAGGAAGAGTGGGAGTGGATGTCACAAAAAGCTCTGAAAGGCTGTCATACTGCAGAGCAATTAGACATCTTCTATGTGGTTCCAAGAAGCCTAGCTAGCACGGATGAAAATTGGGAAGAAACTTTCAACTCAATACATGGAATGGATTCAGAGGCTCCTGTCTCTGAAAGCATCATGCATAGGCAAGGATGACAACTTGGTTGTAGAAGCAGCTGGTGCATCAGATGTGGGTGGGCGGGTGGAGTAGATGACTTTTAAGAGTACTTCCAGCCCTGAGATTCTAACAAGTACGTGAACAGAATGCTGCCAACACTGTGCTCTTTTCAGAGCAAACTAAGAAGGCAGTACATAGAGCATACGTACTGAGCTGCCTACCTTACCCAGCACTGTGTTTAACATGGAATCAAAAGATCAACTGTTTTTACTGTACTTTTGGAAGGAATATGGTATGTATGATAATCAAAAAAATGAAGCACCAATGAGCAGGGCCTCCAATCTGCCTCCCTCAGCATTACCTCAATGCCTGGAAATGTGCCCCTCTAGGGTGGTGAGCCTGTTTGGCATCAGCACATGCACAACACATACTCAAATGGAAACACAAAGAAAATCTTTTGCCAGATCCTGCTGTTCAAAGGAACGGTGTCCTTTAGCATTCCTGGCCCTCTTCCACAAGGTAGTACCTTATACTTTCCTGGCATAAAGCCGCAGAGATGCTCAGCATACATTCTTCTGGCTGTCACTGGACTATTTTCATAGATGTGTACCGTCGACTCTTGGGGACTGCAAGCGGGAGGTCTCCTCACTCCTAAAACATAGGTAAGAGGTGCAGAATATACAGCTTGCAATTACACAACAGAAATTGTGAAGAAAATTCTGTGCAGACACCAAGAGCATCCTTATTGATACCTATAACTAAAAGCCAACAGCATTCTGGTAAAAAACCTAAAGCAGTGGGAGCACAGGGGTTTCCAACTCTGGAAACAGCATCCTCCTAAAATACCAACATTCCAGCAACTGCAAAAATCAGTCACAAGCAAATTGATAGTATGGCCAACTATGATTAGAAAGGTGTATGCTTACAGAGTCTTCTCTTCTTTCTAAATAATGCAGATGAATGTAACTGCATTTCACACTCTCAAATGTGCCCAAGTTCCCTTACAGTATATCTTAAAGGGGGAAAAAGAGAAATCTCCTTGTTCTTCAGCTGCGGCGGGAGGCATAGCTTGGTAACTAGATAAAATTCAAACACACTGATTTGGAGGTCTTCTTTTTCCTTCTTCAACAAATGATAAAGCTTACTAAGCCACTGAAACAAAAAGCAAACACAGATAAAAATTTCCTTTTAGTGTCTGCTTTTCTCTTTGTTATAATTTGTAACAGATTCCTTCTGGTGATTTTTGATTGCAGAAATAATTTGTGATTTTCTTTCTTTAGGCAACACAGCATATTAACTCTAGTCCTCCTGGCTGCAAGAAGCAGAAAGTATTCTAGCTACACATACTGTATACACTTCATGGCTTCCAGGAAGACAAAAAACTGTATATGGAAAAACTGAAGTGGGGCAGGGAATTGTCAGCAAAACACAACTGCCTTTTCAAAGCAAAATTATTATAATCACAAAAGCCTACATTAGATTATAGGGGTTATACTAACAATATCAGACAATCATTCCTACCTATGAGAACCTCACCGTAATGCAAATATTAGCACTGAATAAACAATAGTTTTCAAAGACCATAACAAGAGACAAAGATGGTCACTACATATTACTAAAGGGATCGATCCAACAGGAGAAAATAACCATTATAAACATTTATGCACCCAATACAGGAGCACCTAAATATATAAAAAATTTCTTGGGGGACTTTAAATGGGAGATTGACAGCAACACAATCATAGTGGGGGACTTTAACACCCCACTGTCAGCATTGGACAGATCAAGACAAAAAATCAACAGGGAAACACAGACCTTAAATGAATCACTAGATCTAATGGATTTAATTGAAATTTACAGAACATTTCACCCTAAAACAATAGTTTTCAGCATTCACCCTCAGCAGAATCCAAGTATTCAATAAAGTAAAATATCTGGAAAAAGGTGGAAGTGTTCAATGGGCACACTGACTTTATAAATTACTTACTTGGTGACACTACAAATGTCAGATCTGCTTTATCTAATACACAAATAATAAGGTTTGATAAATATTTATTGTATTTACCTCCTGTCAACCAAGAATATTTTATTATCTATCAAATGTACTTTGTAAACAAACTACCTGTCACAAATCAGCAAACTTTTAGAGTGGTACACAGAAGGTAGAAAATAGCAGTGTTATACACCTAAACATTCTAAGACCACAAACCATTTGTCTTCCCACTTGCTGAGATATATAGATCTGGGAAGTGCTTTAGAAATTATTTACCTTAACTTTCTTCCTTTACAGAAAAAATATATCAAAGTCCAGAGAAGTTATTTGACCTAATCAAGGTCACCCAGCATGTCCATGAATAAAGAAGTTAGAACCCAGACAACCACTTCCTAGTAGAAGGGTCTCTCCACACACTAACAATGACTCCTCATTTTATATCTAGATGAGTAGACTCATAGCTCCCAGAAACCAAATGTCTAATTTCAGTGGGATTTTGTGTTTGCAGAAAGGTATGGTGTCTGGTTTTATAATATTCTCAAAATTTTTATTTTAAAAAATATTTTGCAAGGAAGATCTTCATTTTCTTTAAATCTGTTTTCCAATCAATGTATTAATGTGTAAAAATAATGACATGCTGGTAAGCCAACTTCCCCCTCTTTTTAAATTATCTTTAAAGTTTACCTCTGGCCCAGAATTGTTCTCTGGCCACCAGATGAAGCTGCCAACATATTTTTGCATTCTCTCTTTTTGTAAGGAGCAAAGAGCCAGGAACAATGGTGGCAGACAGACAATGCAATATGCCAAGCAGTCTGAGTTCCAGTTTGTGTGGCTTCTGAAGACCTCAATTTCTTCATTTCTAAATTGAAGCGAGTACCTACCAATCAGTTACTAACTATTCTGGGACCTAGTATTCCTAATTTAATTTACTTGCACCACTGCCAAGTCGGGGAGAGAGACAGGGATGGAAGTAGGTTTCTTGAAGAGAAAACATCTGTGAAAGCACAGATGGGAAATCTACACGTACATATGTTTGGACATAACTTACATTTAATGTAAAGGCTAAAGTCTAGATAAAGAAATGTTTTTACATCTACACACACACACTTTCACATCATAAACATCAGCATGGAATACAACCTGACATGCAGCAGGTCACTGAATAACTTCATTTCATTCAATGTGGTTTTGTTATGACCTTGAAGAGAAGTGGTAGGAACTTAGCTCTTGTTTATATCAATTAGCCTATGGTAAAAACAATAAAATATGTACTTTGGCTTAAAGTTGCAGAAGCTATGGACAAAGTTAAGTGAGGACTTCCTGCATTCTTTCCCCAGTAGTAGGTCAAAGTATGCTGGCTTGGTTTTGTGTGCATAGCTACTTCTCAGGCCCTGCATTGTTGAAAATCAGTTTATTTTTCCCTTTCTTTACCAATCCTGTGCAAATGACCAATGCTTTTCTACTTGCCTAATACTCTCTGTCATTTATTGTCCTCTAAGAGCCATTAATCTGTGTATCAATTAGTATAATATCTATAAAATCTGTGTTAATAATATATTATTAATCATATCCACTGTGTGCAATTCACCGAGTTCCTAGGATCTCAGTAAATATCAAGAAGCTATGATTATTTCCATACTAAGGAACACATTTCAAACCATGGGAGTGTGGTGGGGGGGAGACAAAATTTAGTTCTAGGTCTTTTCTGTTTTACCCAAAAGTAGTCAAAACACAAACCGGAGACTCCAAAATCAACTTTAGAAATAAACACTCGCCTTTATGTCCTTTCTACCTATATACAACTTGCAATGCCCCCTTTTATTTTTAAATTTATCTTTACTGTTGAAAGTATTACAGATGTCCCCCTTTTCCCCCCATTGACCCTCTCTACCCTGCTCCTGCCCCCCCCCCCCGGTCTTTACCACACAACTGCCTGTGTCTATGGGTTATGTATATATGCATATAAATTATTTGGTTAATCTCTTCCTGCCCCCCCACCCCCTTCCCTCTGAGATTTGTCAGTCTGTTGCATGCTTCCATGTCTCTGGATGCAATGTCCCCCTTTTTTTAAAAAAATTTTTAAAAAAGAGGTTACAAAGATCATAGTTTCTAACATCAGAAAGACCTGGGTTCAAGCTGTAGTTTAACCTCTCAACTTCAAGGTTGTTGTGAGGATTAAATTAAACAATAAATGGGAAATATCTAACACACAGTAAGAACTTAACTAACATTACTACCCTCCTGCTGGGGGTTTCTAATGTGGACAATGGAAACAACATTCATAATCCAAGACAATTAAATATCACTTCAGCCCGGCCGGCGTGGCTCAGCAGTTGAGCATCGACCTAGGATCCAGGCAATCAGGGTTCGATTCCCAGTCAGGGCACATGCCCGGGTTGCAGCCCTCGATCCCCAGTTGGGGGCATGCAGGAGGCGGCTGATCAATGACTCTCTCATCATTGATGTTTCTATCTTTCTCTCTCCCTCTCCTTTCCTCTCTCTGAAATCAATAAAGATATATTTTTTAAAAATATATATCACTTCATAAATTGTCCGGTTTCACAGATCTATATTATGCTTTTCAACAAGGACAATATATCCCACAAGGGGAAGAAAAGTGGTTCTTAGGAAGGGTAAAAAAAACTTTAGATATTGCAGTGGTTTGTGGCCCTTCACAGTCTAACCCAACCCTCCAAAGATCTAGTTCTTAGTATTTAATTTCTATTGTGAGACATAACTTAAATTGAATTAAAGGTTCTCCTTACAGGGATGATAATGGAAAGCAAAGACTGAGAAAAAATGGTCTATATTCTTTGCATTATTGAAAAGATACACTCCTAGAAATTTCTGTCCTATTTCCCTACACTAGCACCCCACCCACCGAACTTCAATGGTGTCATCAGCAAGGGGTAGGAGTAACCAGAGAGGGGCTTTAACATTATGTATAATAGTATATGTTGTATAAACATGTGGCATTGTCTGTTTTGATATAATAATAGTAAATTACATTTATTAGGTTCTACCTTTATAAATCTTTGTATGCCCCTCTTTCCACCTTCTGATTTCCAGCCATATTTCTTTTCTTTCCTGATTTTTAAAAATTACATCCTTATGAAGAATAAAATTTACATACCATAGTACATACTATCCACCTTTTAAAAAAAATATTTTATTGATTATTTTAGTTTTTATATAGTTTTAAATTTATTTTTACTGTTGACACTGTTACATATGTCCCCCATTTCCCCCCCTCTTTGCCCACCTAATCCTAGCCCCAGATCCCCTCCTCCCCTGGCCTTCACCACATTGTTGTCTGTGACCATGGGCTATGCATATACGTTCTTTGGCTAATCTCTTCACCTTCTTCTAATTCAGCCCTATTTGTAATTCATTATAGGAAAACAATACCAATATGTTTCTTGCTTTCCTTTTTATCAGGATTTGGGATAAGCAGTACTATTATCAAAACATTCTTAGAGCAGATGTAAAGTCAATCTAAAGCTTCGTGCTTGCCTATTTGCATCCTTAGAAATTCATCAAGTTTCTAAGTGTGATCTCCTTGATATAAACCCATCCAACTATCTCTAATGAATCTGTAGGTGTTAGAGTCTTCTCTTATTCTGTCATCTATTAATGAGCCAGGAGACCCGTCCCAGTATAAGATTCAGATTATGACCCTGTAGTTACCTAGAGCCATTCTATAAAATGGATAAATGGATGCCACAGCCAGTCTGTCCCTTATGTGTCAGGATTCTGATTAAAGTGGGAGAGGGGTTCCAAATGGAATGCCAACACAAAGCTGATAGCCTCAGGCTCTGCTGCCTGTCTGAGATCTTCTCTGGGATCCTGGGGACATTAAGTAACTTCAAGTCAAGATTTACTTAGTCTTTCACTTATAGCCAGCTGCCCATAATTTGTAGTCCTGGAGGACAGCATGAGCATGGATAATTGAAATCCACTCTTTACTGTGGTATATCTCCCAATATACCACAGCAGAGTGTCAGCCCCTTCCTCATTTAACTATTTCACTTGCAAGAGCTATGAGTAAAACTGTTTCCATCTACCCCCCTCAGCAATTCTACACAGACGTTGAATCCAGAGTTTACAAAGGTAAAATGTAAGCACACAGACAGCAAGAAGCAAAATGCTAATAATGATTAGCAGACTATAAATAATCAAGGAGCTGGGCTCACTGCTACCCAGAAACACTAAGTTTTCTAAAACACTACATTGTGATAGTGAGTGAATTGTATCCTGGGGGGTATAGCATTGTGAGCCTTAGCCTGGGACTGTAGGAGGCAAGAAAACAGGAACCACCTAGGGACTTATGGATATCAAAAGTACAAACAAATACCCACAAACCACACAACTGTACTCCCCATTTGGAAAGAGGACCAGCAGCCTGGTTGAACAGCATTTGGAATCTGTGCAATTGTCACAGCTTTCATTCCATCATTAGTCACACTATTATCTGCTGAGATTTTTTTTAAGACTGCCATCTTCACGGTCCTACAACATCCATCTTTTTATAAATGGATATTTTGTTTGAGGATACTCAAACTTAATTCTCATCTTAAAGGATTTCGGTACTAACCTATTCATGTCAATGTACGTGAAAGAGCAAAAAGTATGGCCTAGTGCAGTGGAAAAAGAAAAGCTGCTTCTCATCCTGGTTTTTATCTCTAACAAATAGGAATCTTAAGTCTCTGCACCTCAATGTATCATTCACTTATGAAATCAAGATAATAATCCCTGCCCCTAGGCAAAATAAAGTAAGTGCAGAAGCATTTTAAAGAGCATAAACCATTACATGTGTGTAACCTATTTCCAGACTCATGAACCTGGAAGTAAAACTTCCATAGATTGAATGTTTGTCATCCCCTCTACAAAAAAAAAAAAAAAAAACTCATGATGAAACCTAATCCCCAATGTGATGGAATTTGGGGGTGGTGTTTTAGGAGGCAATAAGGTCATGAGGGTGGAGCCCTTATGATGGGATCAGTGCTCTCATAAAAGAGATCCCAGGGAGCGCCCTTGCCCCTTCCATCACAAGAGGACATAGGGAGAAGACAATTGTCTATGAACCAAGAATTGGGCTTTCACCAGGCACTAAATCTGCCTGTGTCTTGACCTTGGACTTCTGAGCATCCGGAACTATGAAAAGTAAATATCTGTTGTTTATAACCCACCCAGTCTACAGTATTTCTGTTACAGCTGTCTGAATGGACTAAGACAAAGACATAATGAATTTTTGGTCCCTTCTACTCATGATGATATAATAAATAAAAATTACAATCGACACAGGAAAACTTCCATTTTTAAAAACTGTAGCAAGATTTTCTTTTACATTTTAGAAACTCTTCAAAAAGTCCTACCTTAAAGTGCTCATTATAGAAAACAAATAACATGTTTTGTTATACATTTTATAAAACTTTACCATTTATTCTGCACTCAACTGACTAAACTTAACAGCCAGATTGTTTTGACATGTTCTAGTAGAGAGGAACAGATTTTCAAATCCCTCAGAATCACCTATGCTCTCCCTCACTCCTGGCAGCCAAGAAGTAAACTGCTCATTCTGTCTGGCCTTTTGATAATTTCTGAAATGCTAGAGGAAACAGCAAAATTTACATTTCCCATGGTTAGGTCAAGAAATGCCATTGTTAATGTACTTTGCTCTCTCATTCAAATGTATTTGAACTGAGTTTTAAACTGTCCATATGGGAAGAGTTCAAACCTGGTAGCCTGTAACCTTCAACTCTCCCCACCCAATGGATTGACTAAAGATATTCCATGGGGTGAATCTTCACTCAAGATCTTCAATAGCTCCTCAATCCACTTACAAGAGGTGGGCTCTCCAGGAATCCACAATGATTATAAGAGCTACCACTTATAAGAGTTACCACTATGGTCAGAGTTTCCACAGTGTCCCAAACATCATGGTGGTGCTATATAAACATGGTCTCCTTTCATTTTCACAACAATCCTTCAGGGTAGACATTATTCCTATCTTAAGATGACGACATTGGGATTCAGAGAAATGAAATGACTTAGTATGTAATTTCCTTAATTGCTTAAGGAGATCAGTAAATTTCATGAGTGGAAGGACCATGTCTGTTTTATTTACCAACATATTCCTGGTGCCTAATATAGTATCTGGAAAATAGTAGAAATGCCATAAATATTTGTTTACTGATGGAATGAAATGACACTATAAACAAATGGCTATATCAACACACAAAACCTAACCAGCCAGGGGATTGAAAAACAGATGATATACTGAAGTACAACAAATAATTTTTTTAAAATAATGATGATGAGCAGTTCCCAGTTATTTACTAATTACAAATTTGTGAAGTTGTTGGACTGGTTTCAACTCTCGTCTACTAAGTGCTGCAAATTGACATGGCTTAAATCTTGAGATCCATCCCAGTTGCCATATGGAATTTATTTGAAACAGTTTAAAGTAACTTTCACTGTTCCTTGCTTATGGAGAGACCTGACTTTCTGAATTAAGCATTTCCTTTCCAAGTCAGGCAACCCAGTATGTGATCCCTGAGTTGGTCAGTGCTTTCCTTATTACTATGTATAATGTTCGCAGCATCTCAAAAACAACCAAAGACAGTACATTATTAGAGTTCTCATGTAAATTCAAACTTGACATGTGTGAAATTATGGATCAAAAATAGAATTTTCATCTCCTTAGACCAACCCCATTTAACAAACCTAAATTAGTACACACTCCTAAAAGAACACATTTAGTTGCCTTACTTAGACAATAAATGAATATCAATCTTACCTTAATATCTTGAAACTGAGATTTAAATAATATGAAAATGATCGCTTTACTGCAAACACCGTATTTCTTTAATATTTAAAAAAATTAATCACATTTTTTGAAAAGTATTTTTTTGATAAAGACCAAATGCTACTGCCAACAAAGAAGTTTCCTGAGAGCTAATTACTATTAGTAAACTAACCACAATCCTTCTGGTAGCCGGCAAGAAGATGTAACAACATTAAACAAAGCTATTGTGGGAAACTCATTACAAAAGAAAAACGATATTCCCCAAATCCCCAAAACACTCAAACTGCATCAAACCAGATACCAAACTATTTGGAAATTAAATTATCTTTGAGAGTATATTTACTAAGCAATCAAAATGTAAACAAATAAAATTAGAGGAGAAAAAAAGACCCAATTGTCTCCCAAGGGTTTATTGTAGTCAAGCAGGCAATCTCCTGCAGCTCAAGAATCCAAGGCTGGAACTCTGGGACCTTCTTTCAAGACAGACAACTAAAGGAAATAAACAAAAGAAGGTTGATGCTTGCAATGGGAGAAAAATCTAAAGTAATACTTGAAAAACTGACTGAAACTCATTGTGAGATGTGTACTCAAGGTGGAAATAAAACAGGCAGTGTCTTTGGGCTAAACAAATCTATAAAAGGAAAAAAAGAATGATCTAGGCAAATATGGCTATGAAATACCCAAAGATGAGTCATTTAATAAAAGGGCATCCTTGTTTTCCTTACAGTACTCAATATATTGAATGTGAGGCAATAAAGACATAACAAAGAAAGCAATTAAAGGTGGGGAAGATGGTTGAAGAAAAACATGATAGGAAAGAAAGATGGAAAGTTTGTAAAACCTTCAGCGTACACAGGAGGACACCCTTAGTCCCAGAGAGAGAAGTGATTTGGTTGAAGCCACATACAGCTAATAAAAGGCAGACATGGGCAAGAATAGAGGGTTCCATGAAGGCAGAGACTTCTGTCTGTTTTGCTGATTAAAACAAAGACTGAAACATAACAGATGTTCAAAAATATTTGTTGAAGCAAGGGAGGGAGAGAAGGTTAGAAGGAAGAATCAATTCAGTTCAATTTAAATAGTATGTAGTATATGATGTCCTATTGGGAATTCCAACAGAGTACAGGGCATGGCACCTGGCTCCAGGAGTTTGCAGTCTATTTGAGGAAAACAAAAGGTACACGTGAAAGGGAGGCTAAACTACCAAATGTCATATGTTGAGAACCAAACGAGTGTTGTGGATGTCCACAGTGCAAAGAGGTTGATGAACGGCAATGGTCAGGAAATTCCTGATGGTGAAACAAGCAGCACTAGTCACCACTAAAGACCTTAATATGACTGTAATTCCAAGCCTGTTGACTACCTAATGTAACAGGAATTTGTCTAATAATATTATTAATGACATTTCTTCACATTTTTCAAAGTGCATTCAGTTTGCATTATTTCCTGTGGTCCTCACAAAGCACTAGATAGGTAATGGGTAGATATGAGGAGTTGGTCTCTACTGAAAAGAAAAGAGAAGTCACATTCTCTGAAATGAGAATTCAACCTTGCACTGTACGCAGAGGCACCTATGCATCTCAGGGAAGTTGGGAGTCTTAATGTGGATATTGTTAAGCATATGTGAGAGGAGAAGATGCAAGTTGACCAGGGACACATTAAGGAAAAGGGATTATTTGGTAGTGCAGTAGATTAAAGCACACGCAGGAAATATGGAGGTGATGTAGAAAAAGTTGAGCCATTCTCTCCCCTGTTCTGTAAAACTGACCTGGAGAAAAGTCACTCCTCTCTAGAGATAGCTAATGCTACCCCTAGCAAAGATGTCCTCTCCAAGTGCCCCTCCCTCCAGGCTGACATAACCCCATTCCAAGCACAGGGCTTGGTGAGCAAAGCACAGCTGCATGTCAGCTACCACTCATTTCCTTGGCTGGGTGCACAGACTGTATACCCACCTACGCCCGTCCTGGACACAGCCCATATCTTTGACCTACTGTAGTAGAAAGTGCTTCCTTTTACAGAGTCTAAATCCACCTCCCACTGGGATTTGTTGTGTTCTTTCTAGCCACATGGAAAATACCTAAGTCCCTCTTCCCAGTGACAGCCTTTCACTTCAAACATATATACTGCTTTTGTGCCCTACTCAGTCAATCCATCACATGTAGTTATTTCCTTGAAAAGAAAACCACACTAGCCACAGCAGAACTTATGGTGTCATCAAAAGCACACTTACACCATAAAGGGGCTTGAAATACCAGGAGCAACTCTATAGAGACAGGGATCATGATACATTTATCAACACTCTATTGGAAGCAGTCAAAGCACTATAGGTGGGAAAAACAGAAGTCACCGGATATGCAAGATATGTGAACTTCAAAGAGCCCCAGGATAAGAACAAAAAGGAAATGGAAAAGAACTGAAGAAACACTGACAGGAAATCAGAGGGAAGTGTAGTAAAATTATAAAGAATTCCAGACATGTGGGCTAAAGTGACTAGAACTGCTTAAGAAGGGGGAAAAACATTGGGATTGGGGGAGAAAGAGGAAAGAAAAGGGTGGGATATGGGGAGAAAGAGGGAAGGAAGTATAGAAGGAAGGAAAGAAAGAAGGAAGGGAGGGAAGGAGTGAGAGAAAAAGGAAAACTAACTTATATCCATATGAATATCTAGTTGTCTGGTTTGGGTGTTAGAGTTCACCAATAAGGATAACTCTAAAAAAATCAAACCCAACACCTTCCTATACATTCTGCATTTACCATATTCATTTCAACAGTAGCTCTGTCTGAGGAATCTCTGTGTAAAGGTTTGAAGTTTGTTGACTTTTTTTTTTCCCTAAGGGAAGTCCACATAGAATATGATCTGCAAAATTTGGCTTGAATGATGTTCTCCATAGCAATGGGCATATCTGAGTTTAGGAATGGCATATTGTTAGTCTAGCTGATTTGTTTTATGGTGCTTCAGCTGAGCTTTTGGATTTTCTTCTGGTATTTCATGTTCATAATATACAGTTTAATTTGCCACAGCACACTCTACCACATGACCTCAATTTGAAGCAGAAAGGGTAGGGAATTACTATTATTATTATTTTGTAAATCAATCAAAATTATACCTATTTTTTGTCAGATAAGCAAAAAATATATTTTTTAGTGTGCCCTAGAATTTTAGTAATTAGTTTATGTGTGCCATGAGGTGGAAAAGGTTGAAAATCGCTACTCTAACACAAAAAAATTACTATTTTCTTGAAGTTTTAGTTATTCAAAAGGTGTAAGATGCTGGCTTGTCATCACTTAATTTGTACCTCTTTGAAAAGCCCATTTCAACTCTTCCCCAAACGTTTTAAATTGTCTATTCACATTCTTTTCCATTAACCTACCTCGGTGTCTTAAGGTTTTTCTTATGGATAATGTAATTACCACCCTTTTTTGTCTTATATGTTGCAAAAATTTCCCCAAATTGTTTTCCTTTATACTCTAGGAATATTTTTTTTTTCATAAGTCTTTATTTCTTAAGTAGTCAAATCTGTAATTATTTTCCTCCATGCTTTCTTCAGAACTTACCACACAACAGATGGTTTCTCAAATGAATTTTCAGCTGGGTTTTTTTCCTGTGATTTGATTTTTTAGTAAGTGTTTTCTTTAATGTTTAAATCATATGCTACTTGAAATCTATTTTTGTATATCAGGTTAAGAGCTTGTCTATTTATTTGATAATCAGTTTTCCCCAAGCCATTAAATAGCTCTTTCTTTCTTTATTCTTTTGTGATGAAGTTAACCACATATTCAATTTATATAAATATAACAAATAAATATATATTCTTTTTCTTTTTTATCTTTTTGGTTTATTAAGGTATAACTGACAAAATTATAAGATATTTAAAGTGTACATCATGATGATTTGATATATGTATATGTTGTGAAAAGATTCCCCTATCTAGTTAATTAACACATCCATCACATACTTCTCTCTTCTTTTTGGGGAGAAGGGGGAAAACATTTGAGTTCTACTCACCAAATTTCAGTTACACAGTACAGTGTTATCTATTTTCATATACATAGACCTTTTCTTTTGTTTCATTAGCTATAATACTATTTTTGGACAAGGGCTATTCTGTGTGTTTTTTGTTTTAATCCTTTTTTAATGTTTTTATTTTATTTTATTATTATTGATTTTAGAGAGAGAAGAAGGGAGAAGGGGGGGAGAGAGAGAGAAACATAGATTGGTTGCCTCCCACATGGGCTCCAACCGGGGATCAAACCAGAAACCTGGGTATGTACCCTGACCAGGAATCAAACTAGCGGCCTTTTGATGCACAGAACAACACTCCAACCAACTGAGCCACACCAGCCATGGTGGGCCATGCTGTTTTAATGACTGTTGTCCATTAATGGGTATTTATCAGTTTTCTTTCTACATATGGTTAACTGCAAGTGTACAAGAGGTGTTTCTTTATAAATTTGGACACAACAGGAGCAAGCACAGTCTAAGTGGTGGCCATAGAGTAAAGAGATAAGGACAGTGGCTTCAGAATCAAATCTCAGCCCTGCCATTTACTAGTGCTGTAACGTTTGAGAAAATTATTTGCCTCTTTGATCCACAGCTTCTTTACATGTAAAGCAAGAATAATAAAAGTACTTATACCTAATAACTGTGTCATCCAATGCTGAAGTTACTAGCCACACAAGCTATTTACATTTTAATTAACCACAATCAATCTGAATTAAAACATCAGCTTTTTGGTTGCACTAGAAATATTTCAAGTGCTCAATATTTACATGTGTTAGTGGTTACCAGAGTTGGATAGTTCTGGTACTATAGAAGATTTCCATCATTGGACAGGGTTGATGTGATGACTAAATAAGATACTTCATGGAAAGCACACAGCATACAACCATGTACATAGTAAATAAACACTTTAGGGTAACTGTAGTTGTAGTAGGAAAAGTGTGATCCACAAGTGTTTGCAAATAAATATTAATGTATCCACTAGTAAAATGGAAATGGTCTTCATCCAGAAGTTGTATCTGTCCCTCACATTAAGACACCATTTAGAAATCGGCGGCTGAGGAAGCAGAAGAAACACAACAGTCTAATTAAGATTGACAGACATGGACTCAGCCTTGGAAGACACCTCCAAAAAGTATGATTTTTCAGGACTGAGATTCCTCATCTCAGCAGAACAAATTACTGGAAAAGAGATCATACACATGCAAATATTTCAACTCTGTTCTCCATGGAACATTCACTAGTCTAGAACTTGGTGTTCTGAGTGGAATACCCAGTAAACAGTGTACCTTAAGGGTCTGCGCAATCAGTGTCAGTTGACAATTATAGATAAATGATTGAAATTGCACTTTATAGTTACAAGTCAGTGTCCTATAACTGGTTAAAATCATCCCTCCAAAGTTTGATGAACTTAAGCCTAATATTCCTTAAGTTATCAGCAGCATAAAGGTGCCCCCCGCCCCCACCAACAAATGTGTTAAATCCTGGCCACTATCTTTTCTTGCCTCCCAACACTTTTCTGGGGGTCCCTTCTCATCACAATTAGCAGGTATATGCTAAGGACATGAACACATTCCAATATTACTCTGGGGAACAAAATCTACAACTCCTGGAGTTGGGAAAGATCTTTAGTGACCCACATGAGATGCCCTTTATTGATGCAGAGAGCCAAGAGTGATTATAGTCTCCTTAAAAAATCAGTTTAAAATCCCATATAAATAAGGTCCTCGTACTGGATTTTGAAAGTCATTCTCTCAACTAACTCTCCATTTGTTTAAACAACTTATGTGGAAAGATTCCAAATAATAGGGAATCTTCTATGAGCTTTTAAAACTTTCGAATGTTAATGCTGGTGAGAGACTTAGAGGGGACTAAGTGACCCTTATTTTTACAGATCAGGACATGGAGTGGGAAGAGAGAAGTAACTTATTCAAGGTCTCAGCTCATTAGTGGCAGAGTCACCAGAACCCATGTGCACTCATTCCCAGTGGAGTGCTTCCGAAACAAATCAGTGGCCACAGTAGAATTTTGCAAAAATAACAGGAAGTCTTGCAATTTAACAGAATCCCTTAATGTGATCGTGTCAACTCAGGATGTCCTCTGATTACTTAATATATTTAATGCTTACAACCAAAGAAAGTTCACTGAGAAGCTGCTATGGACTAAATACAACAAATCAATGGCCATAGTAGAATTTTGCAAACATAACAAGAAGTCTTGTAATTTAACAGAATCCCTTAATATGATTGTGTCAACTCAAGATGTTTGCTGATTATTTAATATATTTAATGCTTACAATCAAAGAAAGAAAGTTCACTGAGAAGCTGTTATAGACTGAATACTAAACCCAAATGTGATGGTATTTGGAAGTGGGGCTTTTGGCAGGTAATCTGATTATTAATAGGATTTGTGTCCTTATAAAAGAGAGTTCCCTCACCCTTTCTGCTATGTGAATACACAGTAAGAAAATGATTGTCTATGAACCAAGAAGCAAGTTTTCAACAGATACCTAATTTGCTGGTGCCTCGATCTCACATGTCCCAGCCTCCAGAACTGTGGTAAATAAATATTTGTTGTTTATAAGTGAGCCAGTCTACAGGATTCTGTTACAGCAGCCTGAGCACACTAAGACAGAAACTGACTCACTGAACAATTGAGATACTAAGAACCTGCCTAGATTGTTGTGCTTTTTTTGAAAGTGGTAGAAAATAAATCAATGTAACATCATTTCAGAATTATATTACACAAAGAGGCTTTACAACATAGATACTTTTAACAATAAGGAAGATAGCCATAAAACAATCAATAAATGTTTGGGTTTTTATATTTCGGTGTGCGTTTTTTTGTTGTTGCTGTTAATCCTCACATGAGGATATTTTTCCCATTGCTTTTTAGAGAGAGTGGAAGGGAGGAAGAGGAGGAGAGAGAAAAACATCGATGTGAGAGAAACACATTAACTGGTTGCCTCCCACTCATACCCCAACAGGGGGTGGGGAGCAAACCCGCAACTGATATACATGCCCTTGACTGGGAATTGAACCTGTAACCCTTTGGTGTGTGGGCTGATGCTCTAACCGCTGGGCAATACTGGCCAGGGCAATAAATGCTTTCTTTATGGACAAGCTGATCAAAGTTCTTCAGAGGCCTATAACTTCCTTCCGTGAGTCCTCGGGAGTAAAGTGAATGTACTACTGAGTCCTGTGGCTGAGTCATATGACACTCAAGCCATTTCCTAACCCAGCCCATCACCTTCTGCAATCTCCCAAAACTGTACTAAGGTCAAATAAACATCTCAGAGATTTTTTTAAAAAATTGGAAAGAAGGGGGAAGGTTTGGCACTGGTGAGCTCCGAAACATGTAACATGGGCATTTTGTGAGTCGGTGCTCAGTGACAAGTCTACGTAAGGTACCAATTCCTCTGTTTTGCTGTCTTGCTGCTACTGCAAAACCACATGATCAGGGCAGGATACTCCAGACCACCCTTTCTACTTTATGGTGACATAAGCTTGCTGCTCTTTCTAACCCCACTCATTCTCTTAATATCCTCCCAGGGAAGACAGGAAACTAAGGTATATATGGATAACAATGAGAGGTTCTGGGTCCTTGCTCATATATCTAAATATTATGTTATTCAAAAACTCTCATTCCCAGCAATTTTCCCTTGCCATGAAACCTCTGGTTATAAAAAGGTATTAAAATACTTAAGAACTAAAAGCTTCAGTGAAAACTTCATTAAAATCCATTTGCCCAATGTATCCATTCATACTCCTGAAAACTACATGCCCAGCATAGATTTAATTTCAAAACACATTTGTTGACTGAACAAAAGAGTGAGAGAATGAATTAATGACTTTAATGATATGAGCAACCATCAGTTAAACAAACATATGAACTGGTTGAGAATAGAAGTGTCAATCTACTTAATGATCAAGCACAAGAATTTGGTATGGGACTTGGAGAGGAGAGAGTTGACTTGGATTGAGAGTGAAATTGTGAGCAGCTCCCAATTCAGGTTCCTACAAGATGAAGCCAAAGCTTCACTGTCCTAGCAGCAGACAAACTGACCCCTGGAGTGATGACACACCCTCTTTACTCATTTAACAGCTTTCTACAACTCCCTCCTACTTCCTGAGAATAGTCCTGAACAACAGATTTCTCAAGCAGCCAAAGGTTTTATATGCTGCCTTCCACCAGGTTTATTAATAACCCTGAAGCTGCAGACTTGTCCTAGGGCTAAGAGGGCACTTCCCAACATTCTAGCTCCAGCCTTGGGAATTTATCCTGGAGCTGCCCCTGCAAAAAGGAAGAATTTGAATCTATAAACAGAACCATCAATGCAACTTTATTTCAGTTACGTTCTTTTTAAAAAACATGTTATATTAAAGTATAGTTGGCATACAATATTATATTAGTTTCAGGTGTATAGCATAGTGGTTCGACATTGGTATACCTTATGATGCAATCACCCCACTAAGTCTAGTAACCATCTATCATCATGCAAAGTTATTAAAATATTATTGACTAAGACTCCACCAAAAAAACGTTAGAACTAATAAATGAACACAGTAAAGGTGCAGGATAATTGACTTTGGTTTTGAAATACCTTCCTTAGGGCACAAGAGGAGCCAAAGAGATTGATCATGGTAAAAACCTCCACACAAGCAGCCCAGCTAAACTCAGAGGTGCTGATGGGAACTCTCTCAAGATCCAGACCAAACGTTTTTTTCTCCCTAGTTCTCCACGTAAGAGTCCTCAGAACCCCTGTGCTTCCACCTCTTCAAACCGGCTGTGCGAGAATGGAAAACCCAAATCCCAGTCAGTCCTTGGTCCAGCACAATATCCTGGCCAAGGTGACTGCCAAAGGCCTCCCTGGACTTGGCTGAGTGTTCTAGTATGCTGAACAAGTTCTCCCACATTCCCTCTTCCAGAAGGGAAACCCGTGGCAGAATATGGGCAGCACAGAGTCAGGGATGTGTCTCAAAGCAGAAGTCCAATACTAAAGGAAGTCAAATTCACTTCCTTATGACAAGAAAGCTGGTGACTCTTCTCTAATAAGAAGCATGATTCACAAGCAAAGTAATAAAACTGAAGGGAGTGCCAAAGCCTGGGGCAGGGGACAGGTAGCTGAGGTGGGAGTTCAGGTTGAAGAATATGGTCGCAGTGAGTGGCATGTATGACCAACTTGTCAGTAATCAAAGGACTACAAGGTCATAATATGTCACTGGGAAAAGTAGACAGTGGGGGGGAAGTTAAGTTGATTTTAAATATGGAGTTTACATTTAATGTTCCCTTTAGTTCAAGGTTCGACTTCAGGATTTAAAGGGTTTGAGGAGCCTGAATTAGAGGTCAACTTCTTGGAGATCGAGCCCTGGTATGTGCAGGCCCAGCCCTGTTTGAGGCATAAGGAACAATCTCTCGAAGTCCAGCATCTGCAAAGGCTAGCAGACTGACATGTGAGAAAAAAGTCAGGAACCCAGCCAGCTGCTTCCTTTATCTCCCTCCGTCTGTGTCACTAGCATCCAAGATGTCTGAGCATTTTGTATGGGCCAACAAACTGGTTAGCTTGCAATTAACACAGACCTTTCTGGAAAAGCTCCTCTTAGGGACCCTTGATGAATGGCAGAAGAAACGTTGAATGAATTTATTTTCTTTAGCTGATAGAAACAGGGAAGTTAACACATCTGTAGAAAAACATACTTAAGGCCAAAGTCTACAGTGCAAGGCTTGGACAAGAAGAAGATATTCTATTTTAAAATCCAGCATACTTTTAAGATCACAAAACTTTGTAGGCAGAGTGAGGGTAGCGAGGGGACACTTGGTTTTACACCAACGTTCCATTTCTGTTAGTCCACAAAAAATACTGCCTCGGAGTATCCAAAAGGATGTGAAGTGAAAATCAAGAGTCATCAAAAGAAAAACTTAACTTCATTGGAAAAGATGCTGTAACTGAAAAGTTTTGCCACTTGGTCATTTTAATGCAGGAGATTTTAAAAACAACCACAGTCCTACAGTGAGAGCCTCAATAATGAGAAAATCTTGAAATACTGCTTTTCCAAAATGAAAATCTATAATCAGGTTCTGCGACAAATATGGGCTTGCTTAGGTAATCCTCAGAGCACCCCCAGTCCCATTGTGGTGAAAATTCAAGGGACAAAGGGACTGGATGATGGGCAATTTATATAAGAAAAGGCGGCCCTAATCCACTGCCACTTTAGGCAAACTTCATTAACCTTTGGGATACCAGTTCCCATTGATTAAAGAACTGAGACCCCTCCAGAATTCCACAGGCATCAGGTGCTAAGTTAATTGGAATCTGGATCTGGTGAACTTTCTTTCTCCTTCAACAATTATTTCAGTGATAGAGCTTTAAGTAAGTCTATTTATGATCTGCAGACAGAATAACAGCTTATTTTCAAGTAACTGACATGGTGAGGGGTTGTTTACATATAGGATTGCCTTTCCTTGCAAGTTTTAGTTTTGAGGCTTGATTGCCTTTGGTCCCAAGAAAGAAAAATTAGCCATAGGGTGGAGAGGTTCTGGGAAGTATGTGTGGGTAGGAAAAAGAGGGATGCAGGGAGGGAGGCGGGTGCATCGTACTGAAGGAACACCTACTCCTTTCTGGTGGGAGGGAAATGAGACAGCTTGTGGGGGCAGAGGATTGAGTGACTGCTAAGAAGTTAGCTCTCATTCCAACCCACCAGCAGAGGCCTGATTACTCTTTGATTTTAACCCTTGGTTTACCCTGGCAAAGGGAAATCACGCTCCTTTGCTAGCAGCTGTCAATACTATTTCACTACAGATAACACCATCAAGTGGGGAAATTCAGAGGGGAAAACATTTTTCATAGTATTCTTCTCAAAATCCAAGGTGAGAATACTTGCAAGTAAATATATTTCCTCAGCACAAGGACATGGATTCTAAAAGAATACTATTTGGCTTTTTTTTATTGGCTGCCATTCAAAGACCTGGAAACATTTACTAGCAAATTTAATTACTTTGCATTTTATAGCTGAGAAGTTGGAGCTAGCAAGGCTTAAAAAAAAGTTGTCTAAGCCAAGATTCAAGCTGCCTGACTGCAACACACATCCCCCAAGTTGTGGGAAAGCTGTACATCGTTGACAGTGCACAGAGGAAAATTCCTATCCAGGCCATATTTATTAGACACCTACTATTTCTTAAGCATTCCCGTATATGTTATCTTACTTAATACTCACAATAACCCAATAAGGAAGATATTAACATCTCTATCTTACAAATGAAGGAAAATGAGGCTCTAAAAATGGAAAATTCTATGCATTTGCACCTAGAGTTTCGAAGAGGTTTATACATATATTTGATCTTTTGATCTTCACAGCACCTTTTCAAATTATGTACATCAGGTATTAATATTTACAATGTATAAGTTGAGGAAACAGCTCACAAAATGAAGTAACTGAAGCTCACACTGCTAATCACTAGCAAGGTCTGGGGCTTAAATGAAGTCCTCCTACTCTAACCCTTGAGCTCTGTCCACTTATGATCAGATTCTATTTCACACAGGCCATTTGACTCAATCAAAGCTCCCTAAAGGGATCAGTTCAGCATAATAAGGAAGGTTGTTCATGCAACACAAACGCATGAGCCAGGTGCTGTGCAAAACACTATAGGATCAGATTCAAACTTCATTCTGGCTTTTCTCAAGTATCTGCCAGTCTAAGGGGAACAGTGAACTCTACAACAAGCCACACCTTGGCATGGAGGATAAGAGAGTCGTTGATGAAATCCCACTGTACCCAAAGCGACAAAGCTATCAATTTCAAATGTGGAGGGAGGGGTAGTTGAAGAGGTTTCTTAGAGGAAGTGGCCTTGAAGATCAAGTAAAAGATGGAATTAAATAACATTCCACAGGAACCACAGGAATAAGAATATTTAAAAGAAGATGAGGACAAGCTGGGCATGGCTCAGCGGTTAAGTATCCACCTAGGATCCAGGAGATCATGGTGCGATTCCTGGTCAGGGCACATGCCTGAGTTGCAGGTTCGATCCCCAGTTGGCGGCATGCAGGAGGCAGCCGATCAATGATGACTTTCTCATCATTGATGTTTCTATCGCTTTCTCTCCTTCTCCCTTCCTCTCTCTGAAATCAATAAAGACATATTAAAAAAAAAAAAAAAAAAAAGATGGGGAAAGAGCCATTTGGAGGGATAGGGTAAAAAAAAAAAAAAAATCCCTCTAGAAGATATCCTCCAAGTAATAAGCAGTTGTAAAATCACTGTTGCTACCAAGACTGTAGCAATTGGTTCAGCTCATATCCATTGTGAATTTTAAAAACAAGATTCTATGCTACACGAAGAATGTATTTCCTCTTTTTAATGCTTGAAGACTGTGAATGATAACAAATGCATCTGAATTATACTAGAAAGCAAAATAGAATCTCGAAGATTGCACAAAATATTAATTTAGAGAAAATAAGAGCATTTGGAATACACATCAAGGATAATAAACCCATCACATTGTCAAAACCTGGAACATGTTCAATAAGGCACCACATCCAGTCAGACAATTTCCTTGGATATTACAACTTTAATACAGAGCACCACAAAATGCTTCCTTGACACCCTAAGATAGTCTCAATTCTGAAATAAAAAACAGAAAATCAGTAATGATGACTGCGATAGCAATATTTGAAAATCCTATTTCCAAGATGAAGAATGTCATAAGAAGAAATTAAATAAACTACACCAAGCTAGCAACACCTCAGTTGCTTCAAGCTCCCCAAACAAATGGCTTGACAAAAACCAATACAATTCACAAGAATTTCTAATTACAAACATTTAAAGAATTAACATCTATGTTTAACTATCAAGCTGGAATGAAAAACCCAGTTTCAAGGGCCTTCAACCTCTTCTCCCAAAGCAGGAGAAGGGTGAGTTCTAAGGTCCTGGCTTAAACCATATGCAAAGTAATTAACAGTGCAAGAACTAATCTCTTGAGGAATTCCACCTTGTAAACAGAGTCCTGCTAAGGCAGGATGAGGTTTGAAATGCACCGACCCCCTACCACCACTGCCTAACAGCCACCCCATGAGGAAATCCTATGGATCATAAAGAAGAATTCCTGTTCTAAAGAGTAACACATTTTCAGACCATGGTATGTATAGAATGTGTGGCTATACCTCAACTCTTGGAAACATATTGCTTGGATCTTATTTGAAATCCTATCACATCCTGGTAAGTACAATAGGAAATGGACACCTTCCCAGGACTTGATTGAAAACCTATACTATTCAACCACAAAGAGGTGGTTAAAACAAAGGGAAAAGAGGGTATCCCTTCAGGAAGCTTAGCCAGAGCTGTCATGGTTGAAATTAGAGGAATCTGTATTTTTAGGCTAGAAGGAACTAGTCTGATCAGCTTAGAGAATAATAACAGCTACCACATCTTGAACAGTTACCAGGCATTGGGCTGTGTGCATACAGAGATTATTTCATTTAATCCTCAAGACAACCCTATGAGGTCAGTACTATCATTACCACTATCGTTATTCTCATGTTGCAGAAAGAAGAAAATGAGACTTAGGACAAGTAACATGTCCAAAGTCAAACAGCTATTAAGTGCAAAAATCAGGATTTAAACCCATCACTCTGCATCCAGGGCCATAGCTACTAAGCACAGCTCTATGAAAAATAAGGAAATTTAAAAATGGATGAAGGGAACACTCATGCACTGTTGGTGGGAATGCAGATTGGTGCAGCCACCATGGAAAACAGTATGAAGATTCCTCAAAAAAATTAAAAATGGCCTGGCTTGCGTGGCTCAGTGGTTGAGCATCAACCTATGAACCAGGAGGTCACAGTTTGATTCCTGGTCAGGGCACATGTCTGGGTTGTTGGCTTGATCACTGGGGGAGGTGCAGGAGGCAGCCAATCAGTGACTCTCTCTCATCATTGATGTTTCTCTCTCTCTCTCTCCCTCTTCCTTCCTCTCTCTGAAATCAATAAAAACATATTTTTTAAAAAATTTAAAAATGGATCTATATGGAGTTTCCTCAAGAAATTAAAAATGGATCTGCCTTATGACCCAGCAATTAGATTCTACTTCCTGGGATTTATCCAAAGAAACCCAATAAACTAATTTGAAAGAATATGTGCACCCCTATGTTCACTGCAGGGTTAATTACAATAACCAATATATGGGAACAACCCAAGTGCCCATCAATAGACTACTGGGAAAAAGTTGTGGTACATATATACACAATGAAATATTATGCGGCCATAAAAAAGAATGAAATTTTATCATGCATGACAGCATGGATGGACCTAGAGGGTATTATACTAAGTGAATAAGTTGGACAGAGAAAGACAAATACCATATGATTTCACTTATATGTGGAATCTAAAGAACAAAATAAAGGAACAAACAAAATTAAAAGAGACTCATACATACAGTGAGTGAACTGGTGGTTGCCAGAGGGGTTGGGGGTATGAGGACTGGATGAAAAAGTTGAAGAAACTGAAAAGTGCAGATTGGTAATTACAAAATAGTCACATGGGTGTAAGTAAAACATAGGGAGTATAGTCAGTAATATTGTAATAACTATGTATGGCACCTGTTAAGGTACTGGAAATATAGAGGGGAACATTATGTAAAGTACATGATTGTCTAACCACTAAGCTGTACACCTGAAACTAATACAAATAAAAAAAAATTTTAAGGGATGGATATTAGTTTAAAGTGTAGTCTTTCATGACCATTATCAGGACCAGAGTTCTTTCCAGGTTGAATCATCAGAATGGTTTGGTGTGCTTAGAGTACTCCAAGTTCATATGTATGTATTACTTTTGATCTTTTAATTCTGCAAACATCTTCTGGTGACTAATAATCAAATATCAATCGTTCTCATTTTGTGGTTACAAATGTTGGAAGTGCAGAGACCTGGATAAGCACTCATGAGCCTCACTTCCACCATGCTGCTGAGGCCATTACATTTACAACTCTGATGGTCACAAGAACCAGGATGGGAAGCTAAAGGTCACTGGCTTTCAACTCCAGGGAAATTGGGCAGTATTTCTCCCTGGGTTTTGGTTGATAGTCATCAGGAAAATTATCTAAAGGGGCTAGTGCATTTATTTTCACCTAATTATAGCTATCAACTGGCATTTTCAAAGGGCTTCAATTATGCGGTCATCAGCTTGGGAACTCACAGCATCTGAAACAAATTGCTTATATTACTAGGTACCCTTCTTGATCAAGTGTTTGGTAATAGGGAAGTTCCAGAACCATTTGAAGGACTGCACATTTCTGCTGGAGAAGTGGTTCTTAACCTACTTTGGTTCATGGGTCGAAGGAGAATGTGAAGGACAGTTCCAGATTCTTCACTTAGAAAATGCACATCCATGAATGATTTTGTATATAATATTGGACATGGGAAGAGTAAAAACTTCCTGAAGCACATTCAAAGACCCCCTGCTTAGAATGTCACCAATGTCAGGCTAAGTCAGCAAGTGAGGTAAAAGTGTTATAAACTGGTTCATTGACATCATCTGGAAACCTGGTAGAAACACAGAACCCCAGGTCTCATCGCAGAGGAACAGTATCAGAATCTGCATTTTACAAGATTCCCAGGTGCTGTGCAGCCACATTACATTTGAGAAGTATTGATATACCCGGTAAAGACATCAGGTCATAAAGAAGCAGTGAGACATGCTAGAATGAGGACCTGGACTCTGAGATCAAGCTCTAGTATTTGGTAAACATGACCTTGAACAAATCTCTCATGATGTTTTCTGAACTCTATCCATACGTTGAAGGGTTTTCGTGCCTGACTTATAGTAATCACTTGACAAATAGTGCTTAATGTTCTTACTATTAGGATTTTTATTACATCCCAACAACTGTCATATGCTCGTGCTTAGTAAACTTAAAAAATCCATGTAGGTGTAAGTGGAAGGAAATGAGAGGGAGTGGTGTGCAATTGCTCTAAGTGAGATGAGTGGCCTTGAAACTCCAAATCCAGTTCTCTTCCACTTCTTCACAGGAGCTTCATTCAGAACTTACCAAAAACCTAGGTTCTCTATTTAATGTGCTTGGGGTGTAACATAATGAGGATGTTCAAATTCACTTCTGGCACCCAGCAGGTCAACACTGGAGTGCTTCCGAGGCAATTGCAGATTGCACTTGTGAAGTCCATTTTGAGGCTATGGCATCACAACAGCCACAACAGCTTTCAATTTACAAGAAAAAAAGTGGATTCATTTTTGCAATGGAAAAGATTATTAGGAAAGTCATGTACTTCATTTCAAAGGATGATACAGTCTCCAAAGGGATAACATAAATGGCTGGAGGGCAGAAGTCCCATTTAGTGTAAGAAGCAGAATATTGCCAAGAAAATGAAGTGAATGTTCTATTTTTAAATTTCACTTCAAGTGCAGCAAACTTTATTTTACCTATAAAACCAAACCTCTTCCTTCTTCTTGTCACTCAGTTCAGATTCCATCACTAATCTCTTGGGTTTCACTACTCCAATAAATAAATTAAAGTTTTCCACCTCTAACCCATTACCTTTTACTGTCACTTAAATTTCGTACAGAGATCATTGCCACCAAGAAGGAGGTAGCAATTGCATTTTTTAAGTGTGTTTATTAATCTGACCATATAGAGAGAAGAAATTCTTATTTTATTAAATATAATGGCTCCTTGTTTTTCTAGCCTCTTTGGAGAAAGTAGTGTTCCACTGTGATAACTGAAGTTACATCTCAATGAACTTAAATGATTTTTAAGCTCTAACTACTTCCATAGAAATAATTCTAAAATGTCTCATATAATTCTTTAAACTATAATGTATATAATGACATATATATGTAAAGTATAATGATTATAATTCAGCTTTTTCATATGTGCGTATAAAGTATACACACATACTTTATTCAGTGGTTTATATGTGTTAGGCATTTGATGAGGACTTTACATTCATTTTGTCTCAGCATCTTTAGGAATATTGATTACTGAGGTAGGTTATAATAATGTGAGGCTCAATGATGATATCAACATGGAAACAGCTATCTAGAAGCTTGCTGTACTTGTTAGATTCATCTGTCTCTTCTTTCTGCTATCAACTGTCCCTTCTGCCTGTAGACACTGACCTGTGGTTTCCAATGTGTTGCCTTAGGGTCGCATCAATAGACTGAGAGAGATTCTGCATGCCTACAGTGTATAGTACATGAGCTTAATGGAAACTATTTACACAACTCAGGTGTCTCCTTTGCTTCTATAGGAGCATCATCCTAATACTGTCACCTTGTATATCCCCATACTAAAAAATTGGAGGAATAACAAACATTAAGAGTGGAAAAACTAATTGCCTTGAAGGAAAATGAAAATATTAAATTCAGTGTTTGCTCAAATTAGAAACTCAATGAATATTTTATGATTGAGATTTTGAGCAGGCTATAATATATAAACATAAGGGTTCTATGTCATAAACAACTAGAAAGTGATTCAATGTACCATGTGAGAAAGTCAGAAAGGTGATGTAGCCAAATCCAAAGCAAATACTAATAATTCATCTATCAGAAGGATTTCTGCAGGATGTTATCTATCAAGAAAGAGGAAATAAAGAGCTAAAGCCTTGAGTTCTAAAGGAACAAGAGATTTAAAGGCAGCAAAGAGCTAGGTCTATGCAGGAGACAATAAAGGCATCCTGATTGGATTCAAACTGGAGATCTTTCAGTTCACGGGCCAAAGCTTAACCAACTGCGCCATGCTGGCAAAGGCAAGAATTTTTAAAATATGCAACAGCTGACTATTTAGTCAGGGGCACTGACCTCTTTTCTCTTAGATTGTCAAATAAATGACAACATAGCCGTAGGCCATGAATGCCCTGTCTTGAACCATATATATATGTCATATAATAGAGTTGCATCCTAATGGTCATGTCACATAGTAACATTACATCTGATTGGTTAATTCTTGAAATCCTTATATACAAGTACAGGCACCTGATTTTTTAAAAGGATAGGCAATTACATTATAATTTTTTTGTAAATCAAAATTATACCTATATTTTGTCAGATTGGCAAAAAAATGTAATATTTTTTATTGCAATTACTTTGGAGAGAATTGCCAGTTTTATAATATCAAGTCCTCTAATCCATGTATGTATTTTCTCTCTCCACTTAGCTAAGTCGTCTTCAATGTTTCCCAATAAAGTTTATAAACATCAGAGAGGTCTTGCACAGTTTTGTTACTTTTCCTAAGCATTTAATGTTTTTTTTGATGGCATGACAAATGGCATCTTTTTCTAAATTTTATCATTTATACATGGAAATACAACTGAATTTATACTAACTTTATATCAAACAACTTTGCTTAACTTTTACTAATTCCCAACATTTATTCAAAGATTCTTATAGACTTTCTCTGTGTACAATCATATCTGTGCAAAATAAGTTTTTTTCTTTCTTCTCAATTCTCATACCTTTTTATTTTTCTTGCTTTACTGCGCTCTCTAGGACTTCCAGTAAATTACTGAAGAGGAGTTGAATGTAGACATCCTTGTCTTGTCCCTTTATTAAATTTTCTCTAATAACTCCAGAAATTTAGCAGCAAAACGAGGCATCAATATTCTGAGGCAAGAGAGAGATCTGTGATTTGCTCATGTCATTCATCAGTAGATACTGGGTCTTCTGCTTTACCCATAATGTAGTCCATTAACTCTCTAACACCTTCTGCTGTACCAATGAAATACTCTGACTAAGGAATTCCATAAGTTTCTGTAAGCGGATCAAAGTTACAGCTGTTGAGGCAGAACAGCTCATCACAGGTGAAGACTTGGAGTGTGGTTATTGTGTTTCTGCTACCAAAGCCAGCTCACCTCACCTCCATCTGTTCTCTACTTGAAGTTGCCAAGATGAGGATGTTGCAGGGTAGAGTAGGGAACTGCCAACAATAGCCTTTTCAGCAAATGGTTCTGGGTCAAGTCAATATCCACATGCAAAAAAAAAAAAATTAACTTTGAATCTTACCTCACACCATATACAAAAATTAACTCAAAATGGCTCAAAGATAGAAATGTAAAATATACAACTTGGGAGAAAACATAGCTGTAAATCTTCATGACCTTGGATACGCAATGACTTCTTGGATATGACACCAAAAACAACAAAAGAAAAAAGATACACTGGACATCATCAAAGTTAAAAACATTGGTGCTCCAAAGAACACCATCAAGAAGGTGAAAAGACAACTCAAAGAATGGGGGAAAAGTTTAGCAAATTCAATAACTGATAAGAGACTTGTATCTAGGCTTTATAAAAAACTATTTTACAACCCACTATGAAAAAGTCAAATAATTCAATTAAAAATGAACAAAGATCCTGAATAAACATTTCTTCAAGGAAAATATACAAATGGCCAATAAGCAGATGAAAGGATGATCAATATAATTAAGTCATTAGGAAATGCAAGTCAAAATTACTATGAGATACCACTTCACACCCACTAGAATGGCTATGCTGTAAAGGCTAATAATCACAAGTGTTGGCAAGGATGCTGAGAAACTAAAACCCTCATACTTTACTGATGGGAATATAAAATGACGCAGTCACTTTGAAAAAAACTGCAAATTCTGTAAAGGATTAAACATAGAGTCACCATATGACCCAGCAATTCCACCCCAAGGTATACACCCAAGAGAAATGAAGGTATATGTCCACACAAAGAGCTGTACACAAATGTTCATAGCAGCATTATTGTCAATAGTCAAAAAGTAGAAACAACCCAAATGTCTATCAATTGATGAATAGATAAATAATACATGGTACACCTATACAATGGAATTGTGGATGAAAAACAGGCCACATACTAAACCTGGCAAGCTCAGGGGAGACCTACATGGTAGCCTTACAAACTCAGAGACCAAAAGCAACTACATAGGATGGTCTGAAATTAAAACTCTCTGACTAAAGCAGTTCATGGCAGGTAGTCTTTTCCTAGGACAGTATTTTTCCCTAACAAAGGTCAATTTTCACCTTAACTGAGCCTGTCGTCTTTTTTTTTTTTTTTTTTTATCTATGATAACATACCTTTGGAATATCAAATAATTTCTTTTTTTCAGCACCCCTCAAAGCACAACCACTGTACCAGAGGAGAGATCACAAATCCCCTCATTGTTATTATCATGTTAATTGCTGACTGTTAACTATCCTATACCCACAAATGTAAAAAAGTGTGTCTATTAGTTTTACTTTTTATCTAATCTCAGAGATTCTTCCCCCCACCCCACCCCCTGCTTTGCTTTCTCCCACCTCCCTAATCTATCACCAAAGAATTTCATGTAAAACCACCTTAGGCCTCCTCCTTTGATTGTAATGTATAAATTAAGGTGCAAAACTGCCATTCTGTAGAGCATATTCTCAATCCATTGAGATTTTGCTTCCCACCAATTGTCATCAGTTTGGATCAAATAAACTCATAAAAAGTTCTTACAGGTTTGGATGTTTCTTACTTTGACAGAATATTATTCAGCAATAAAATTAAATGAACCATGAAACCAGTCACAAAGAATCACATACTGTATTTTTCCATTTGCATAAATGTCCAGGATACTCAAATCTATAGAGACATAAAGTAGATTGATTAGTAGTTCCCAAGGCTGTGAGAGAGAAAAAGACCGGGGGGGGGGGGGGGTGAAGGCTAAAGAGTGCTGAGTTTCTTTGGGGGCTAATAAAAATCTGTAATTGATTGTGGCTTTGGATGCACAACTTTGTGAATATACTAAAAAACAAGGAATTGTACCCTTAAACGGGTGAATTGTATGGTATGGTATGTAAATTGTGTACCCAAAAAAGTTTTTTAAGGAGAACTAGGAGAAGGTTTGAGAGTCCTATCAAAGTAGCTAAGTTGTACATGGGTTATATGTGCCATTGTTTCGTCAATGTAAGAAACACTCAAACCTGTAGACAATTTTTGTGAGATTATTTGAGCCAAACTGTCAACAATTGTCGGGAAGCAAAATCTCAAAGGACTAAGAAAATGGTCTAGAGAATGGCAGTTTTGCACCTTATTTTATACATTATATTCAAAAGAGAATACATAAGTGGGTTATATGAAATTCATTGGTGATAGATTAGGTGGGTGGGAGAAAGCAAAGTGGGGAAACCTCTGCGACTGGATAAAAAAGTAAAATGACAGACCCAGACATCTTTTACAAAGGTGGGTACAGGATAGTTAACACTCAACAATTAACATGGTAACAATAACAAGGAGAAGATTTATGGTCTCTGCTCCTGTGTGTTGTGCCCAGAGAAGTCTGGAAAAAGGGAAGTTACCCTGACATTTTCAAAGGTATGCTATGATTAATGCAAAAAGACAATAGACAGGCTTAATTAAGGTAAAGATTGACTTTTTAGAAACCAGGAGTTAGGAATCCAGATGAAGGTTTTTCTTTTCTTTTTCTTCCCCAAGATTGTATTTTATTTATTTTTTTTTAAAGATTGACTTTTATCCAGGAAGATTCAAGCCTAGGACAGGACTATGTGCCATAAACTGCTTTTAGTTACAAAGTTTTAATTTCAGACCATACTTTGTGGTTACTTTAGGTCTCTGAGTTTATAAGGCCGCCACTCAGGCCTTCCCCGAGCTTCTCAGGTTATCATGTGGCCTCTTTTCATCCACAGTTTTCCTAAATTAGAAAAAGCTTATGTTTCAAAGCCAGACCCATAGTAGAACCCCACTGGAACCCCAGGTTTGGCAACTTTCAAATCCTGCAATGTGCTGCACCCCAACCAGCATGAAGCCAGTCACCAAGCTGTCTTTTCTGATTAGAGACAATGGGTAGCTATGAGGTGTTAAAGCCAGGTTAACATGTAAATGTGATTTTCTGCCTGGGCAAATCCTGCTCTAATTAAGTAAAATGCTTTAAAATGATTATCAAAACAGGGCTACTACTCAGTGGTCTCAAAAATTGGAAATGCCAAGATTTTGTTGCCTAAGGGTTTTCCAAAGTGAGTTAAATAGGCTCGTATTTCCTGAATTCAGGCAGAGGGTTTTTTTAACTGTCAACTCTGCATTGATTTGATTTATCTCTTGGCCCAGTGGCCACACACTGGTGTATTTCCTGCATTTAAAGTGAAATTAGCAATGCAAGACCATATAGTAAGGCTAAATGCAAAGACGTAAGCAAACACAGTGCCTTTACTAAGAACTATTGTTTTGATTTAAACTTAAAAAAACAAAAACACAACTGAGGTTAAGGAAAAATTTTTTGCTAACTACATTTATGAAAATTGAATGTTTTCCTGAGGCTGAGGAAGGTAGGGGGGAGGGACATACATTGTGAGGCCTTCCTCAGACCATAACAAATTGAGAGCTGTGGTTTAATATATAACCCAGATGGTCAGTTTAGTAATGATTTTAAGTTTTAAGTTTACAGTATCTCCTCTTTTTTTCTGGGGCATTATATTTCACTTGGCAATCGTTCACATCCTGGTTTCCCTCCAGCCACTTTTCCAAAGCAAAACTGTGCATTACATCATCTTGTGGTTTAGTCTTGGTATATGGAGCATTACAGCAGCAACAATAATTTCTTGTAACCCACCTCTGGCCTATGGTGAGATCCTTAGGGAGACAGTATTTCATGCGGCATAATTTTACCACCACCGAGGATGGTCGTCACTTATACAGCTGCAGAAGTGATAGTAAATGAGGATATCAGAAACCCGCATCCATCCAGCCCAAACACCATTCTTAAGTGGATATAGGATTATGATGTGAACATAAGTTCCTAATGCATTCATCACTCCACCATTTGCCATCCGGGGATCCTGAAAGCCTTCAAATTTGGACTTAAGCTTCACAATATGAGAACTGTATTCTTTTCTTTCTACAACTTGTAAAACTGTTTGCTACAGATCTTGACTGTCACCAGCCATTCTTGGAGTCAGTAATAAACTGCATATCCAAACAAGTCTAAGGATCCTATTTTGGTAAAATGCTTTCTGCTTTGTAGCTGGGGAAATTAATTTCCATCTCAGAGCCAATTCTTTTTTTAAAATATATTTTTCAGCTTTATTGGGGCATCACTGATGAATAAAATAAAGTATATACTACAAGGATCTGATATACATATACACTGTGAAAAGATTCCCATAATCAAGTTAATTACCATATTCATCACCTCACATAGTTACCTTTCTCTTTTTTTTTGATGAGAACATTTATGTTATTCTCTTTTAGCAAATTTTAATTATACAGTGCAGTATTATCAACTATAGTCACCATATTATATATTAGATCTTCAGACTTTAATCATTTTGTAACTGATTCTTGTTCACCCATTTTGTGTGGCCAACTTTGAGTATCAAAGAATGTAACCTTGAAAATTATCATCACCATGAAAAAAAGAAGGGGGAAATAAAGAGCCTTGATTTGGGCTCCATTATTTTTTCTCAGTAGGCAATGTGCAAGACAACTTACAATAAACTCTTCCAAAACGCACATTCTAATTAAATCATTACCAAGGAACAACCCTTAAGATCATTACTACCATGGACAATGGTATGGAGAGGGACTGGGGAGGGGGGTGGGATGGATTGGAATGGGTCATTGGGGAGAAAAAGGGACATCTGTAATATTTTGAACAAAAATTTTAAAAAATAAATAAAAAATATAAATATAAATAAATAAAATAAATAAATAAATATCAATACTATGGAGAATTTGGATTTTGTTGATGCTTCCATGAATCCTGTGAATGAAATTACAATTGTGTTAACATGGAGAATAAACATTTTATGCCTATGCATACCAACCATAAAACAGAAAAGTAAAACTTGCAGAATCGAAAGCAAGTCAGTTCCAGAGCAGGAAGTGAAATCCTGGCCTTGTTTTGCTTTGTTCCAGGGTCTTGGCCACACAAGGATTGGTTTTATGTTTCTAGCAGCAAGTGGTTCCTTGCTTTTGATCCATTTGCCTCTGTAAATACAAGCCTCTGATGAATACAGAAAAAAATACTTCTAGGAATCCTGTAGCATGACATATGTTAAAAAGTCTTAGAGTGGAAATATTCCTCAGTATTTTACCAATAACCTGGTCCTACAGGTACTTAAAAGGTCTATCTCAATTAATTTCCCTCTCAATTTCCTGCTCCTGGCCCCCTGTTACACTCCATTGATCCATCCTGCTCTTGCCAAAAACTCAATAGGTAAACAAACAAGTTTTAAATGGCATCTCAGGCCTTGAGCCTCTAGAGCCAAGTCTTGCATTAGATACACCAGCAAAGTAACACTTGCCCAATGAATCTGTCAAAGAATTACCTCCAAAAAGGGCTTAAGCAAAGATCTCATCAACAGCCCTTAGGGTGAACCAATCTCAGGGTCTTTACATTTACAATTCCTTCAAGCCTGAACTACCTTCAGTCTTTCCGTGGCTAGTTCCCTCCCATATTCTCTGGGATTTCAGCTCAAATGTAACCTCTTTATTGTAGTAATTCCTAAGCATCCCTCTTAAGGTGTTCTTCCCTCCCACTACAAAACCCTCTATCTCATATTCCTGTAGTTACGTTCACTTCCTGTAGTTACGTTCACAGACTCTACAATCAGACAGACCGTGGCTTCTGTCCCTCACTAGTGTGACCATGGGCAAATCACTTAATTCCCTGAGTCTCCTGACCAGATTATTGCAAAGTCACAATGAAGTGTAAAGGAAAACAAAGTCTAGATTGAGAATTAGGGGGCCTCCACTTTAGTGTAGATTGTGCAACTAAACCAAAACCAGTGGGTGACCTGGTACAAGTCACTTCCCCTCAAGGGGCCTCAGTTTCCTCACCTGTTCACTGGAGGGATTGGAGTCCATGAGATCCATCCCAGCTCTGAGAGTGGCTTATTCTTTGCCTAGACAGCCTCTATTTTCAGACTCCTATCTCACACTCACAGCTGCCCTGAGGTTGAGCCCAAGTTAGCATTTCTGGCTATCACTTGAGCTATACCTTCCCTCTCTCAGACAACACTCAGTTCCAACTCAATACAATGCATAATCTAGTAAATGCAGGCTGTAACACCCCACTGTGTATGGTGCTAGAAATCTGTTTATTTTACAACCAACAAATCTGTGATTTGTGGCTCAGAATTCAAGCCTCTAAAATTGCACTAATATTTCTCTTGGGATCTTCTTGCCAAATCCAAATGTCAATCTTTATGTTCTTCCATTTAATGAACTTTGTCCCTTCCATTGACCCATTATGGAAACCTCCAACCCATGGCTTCTCTTCCCACCTCTGTGTTCTCCTGCCTTCCCTGGTAAATGGCTAATCCTTACTACCCTTAGGTGGCAACCTCCAAAACTCAGGCTATCAGGGTTAGTCAACTTATGAGCCCCAACCCTATGCCTATAAAGACCTGAGGACATAGTAATTAAAACAACCTAATAGTTCCTGATTTGGGATTGAGAAATACATTACCCATAAAAAGCCAATCCCATCAAATCAAGCACAATTATATACTGTCCTCACAAATGGTGGTTGACTAACCATCCCCTCTCTCTGCCTAGCCTTGTCCCTCAGGCTTTATACTGCCTGCTCTGAAATGCTGTCCTTTCACCCATACTTCTAAAATTTGAAGTCATCATGGAATTATTTCAATTGAATTTCACTGACTAAACATATCTTAGAGAAAAATGTGAATATTTGTTTCAACAATAAAAGCAGACCCGTATGTTTACCTCATTCCGCTCTCCCAAAGGGAGAAAAAAATGATTAAAGTACCATCACGTTGCTACGTTTACTTCCCTGACAGTGTGCTTTCTGTGTGATATCATCACTTCAACAATCCACATACAAGTACTGAAACTGACCAGGGAGTTATGGAATCCACTAACAATTATTACCCTAACAATCTACGGGAATAGAGCAGGGGGAAGAGGGGCCCTAATCTGAGAAGCACCAAATCATTTAACTCACTCCTGGCTCTGAAGCCTGTCTATTTTCAGGACTGAGTGAAATCGGAGTCTGTAAAGTTTCAACCTAACCACCGAATGTTATTTAGAGTGACTAATGTTTGCAGCTTAGTTTATTTACGATTGTGTATTTGGCTTGCAAACCCCCTTAAACTAAGTGAAATTAACATCATAGAGCTTTGTAGATGGAAACTTTCTATTCATCCACAAAAGGGAAACACAGAGGAGTGGCAGGACCACATTCGAGGCAGCCAACTCAGCAACACTGGCCCTGATTCAAGAAACCAGGGCCAGCAGGTTCTATTTCTTGGTGCAACCGAATCTTTGCCTTCTGAACCTCAATGGACATTCAAGAGGCCTGCTGAATTGGACTTGCACTCCCAAGTGCAGAGCTGACACTGACTCCATTCAGGAAATGCACCAAACAAATGGGTGGGGGTTTTCTTCTTCCCCTTTAAATTTTTTTAAAGTGTCATCATTTAAAAACATTTCTCTGCCAGCTTAAAATGATCATCCATTTAAAACTTTAGAAAAATGACAATGTCCCATTAAATTTTTAAAGGTAAAGATGGACTTAATAAGGGAACATTGCCGCAGACCAAGATGCAGGCAAGTAAAATGAGTCCTTGAGGCTCTCCTGTAACCAGCCTGAACTGGAGACAGATTACCCAAAGAAACAGCTAATCCTCCTATTAGCCATTGGACCATGGTCAGACTTGCCCTTTGGGGCCAGCCTCAGCTCCTCCTTGGCTTGGCGCTCTTACCACAGTGTTCAGGAAACACTGTCATTGGTCATTAGCCTTTTGTTGAACCTTAGCTATCATGTTAATATAAGCACCTAGGTTCAGTATAACACAATCCTCAGGGCTCAGGCTACGACAACAACTTGTAGGTGAAATCACCCAATGACTTGGGGTTTCTGGGATACTGGCAATTCAAACTCCCTCATTTGGATGAGCTGCATTCAGCAGGGAAATGATGTTCTTTTTTTTTTATTTAAATATATCTTTAATGATTCCGGAGAGAGGAAAGGAGAGAGAGAGAGAGAGAGAGAGAGAGAGAGAGAGAGAGAGAGAAACATCAATGATGAGAGAGTCATCATTGATCCTGCTTCCTGCATGTCCCCAACTGGGGATCGAGCCCACAACCCGGGCATGTGCCCTGACTAGGAATCAAACCTCGATCTCCTGGATCCCAGGTCGATGCTCAACTGCTAAGCCACGTCCAGTCGGATGGGAAATGATGTTCTTGCAAGCACCTAGCAAATATCTTTTTTCTCAAGATTACCTTCGGATTTACATTCTGTATTAATGTATAACAGCACTGATTTGAGTAAGTCAAAACCCAGGAACGGTCATCTCAGTTCTGTCACAGTGTGATCTTGAACCATTTGCTTATCTTCCCTGAGTCTCAGTTTTGTCATCCATGTAATGGAGATAACAGTGGTAATAATAAGAATAATATCCTCCTTGCCCCACCTCACAAGCTTTTGAAAAAATGGAAGGAAAGTGTTAGACAGACATGAGCTGAGCTCTAGAAGAGCCAGGCAACACACACATAGACAGCTTGACAGCCAGATTCAGCCAAGGCACAATGGTGGCATGAACCTTAAGAGGCAGAATTGCCAGGAGGGCCAAGCTGGTCTGACAGCCATGGGTGGACAAATGGCTAGTAGATCACCCGGTGCTGAGAGTTGGTGATTTCTAAACAGGTCACAAACAGGCATAATTTTCATGATAGGAGGCATTGCCTGCCACCCCTTCTCCTAAAGAAAACCTTCAGAAATGCATTTTCATTTGCTACCTCCTTGGAATGTAGTCAGGTAAGACATGGTCTGTCTTAATGTGTGGTCTTCAGTGACGCCCTGCTGGCTGCTCTGCTTACTCTGCAAAAAGCCCCTCCCCCTGCTGACAGACAGCCAGTCACCCCCAGCTTAAAGATCCCTGGTCCGGATGCTCAGAACAAATGACGTGCTGAAGGCAAGAAAGCCTTGTTAAGGCTGCAGATCACACCTTCAGTTGCCCCTAAACCCATGGTGCTTTTTGTAGTAGTCGGGCCTTAATTTTCAAGCTAACAGAGGGGAACAATATCAAGAACTGTCTAGAAAAGGATGTAATGAAGGGACAATTCACAATGGATGGGGTACTATGTTGGGTGATGTTTTACAAAATGATCTTCCTAATTACGTTTCATTTAAGGGATCCTGGAAATAACTTGCTTTCCTTGTTTTGGCAGTGGTAGTCTTTAAGATCCATAATAGGGGGAGGGGTTTCTTTGACCAATTCCCCATGGTTAAAGTCCCCTTCCTCCTCAGGACATGACCAAAGGTCACTAAGTAAAAACAGGCTAATCTACTAATGCAAATGGCTAGAATATTCACTTCATCCTATAAGCACAGCCATAGTTTAATGACATAATAGAGGATAGAAGATGAGATGTGGCTTTCAAAGTTGCTACACTATAGTCATATAAACTCTCTGCTCTGAATGAGTTTATTTCTATGATAAAATTTTCATTTTAGGACTTCTTAAACACAGAGAACAGCAGCACTAAGTTCTAAAAGCCTGAGTAACAGCCTCTTAAATTTTCCCTGAAATACAATGTAGGTTTCATGTCAGTTATTTCTTGAGCCTTATAGGAGCTGAAAATCTTGGGGGAAAGTACTTTGTGCAGCTTCCATTTCCCACCCTCCCCTCACAACCCTCCAATAATGTATGTGAAGGTACCGCTTTTTTTTACAACTTTGATCTTCCATTAGCAAATTCCTTCAAGTCAAATGCACTTCATTTCCCCCCTCACTCTCCAGTTTTAAATGGTCATTTGAAATCTAAGCAGAACCGGATGCTCAGGCTGCAAAACATCCATCTGAAGCATGATTGCTCTGCTGCCATTTGGGAGGCATTTCACTGGGTAAATTTCTGTCCTTGGAAGCACTTCTTCTCACTTAACTGAATAGAAGCTGCCTGAACACATTTGAAAACCTGATTTACCCTTTTAGATCACATTTGATTGATCTTCCCAGCACTTCTCTCTAGAGAAAGCCAGCTGTAAGCATTAGTCGGTGTATGGAAAACCCAGGAAAGATGAACAAAGATCAACCCCTGCAATGAGTTGCTAAATAAAATGGGGAAGAAAACAAACACTACCAAACGTCAACAGAACTCAGCACTCTCCCCTGAATGTGACCACACTCCAGAGCTCCAGAGGTAGGAGCCAGAAGGGGAAGGGGGTGCAGATTGAAGATGGAAAAGTGGCAGGGAGCTAAGGATTCCTGAGATAGTCTTCCCACCAATCCACTCACCAAAACAAAAATAAAAAAAGATCACTTCTTCTTTTCCCCAACTCAGCAAGGACAGGTGGGTCCTTTGTTAAGGCTAAAACAAAAGCCTAATCCTGAAAGTGTGATATTTGGCTGTATTAGCAGCCACACTATGCACTGTGGCAGGACCAGCTATATCACAGGTTCAGTATCAGAAAGACTCATACCTCACACACCAACCATCTACAAAACCCTGGCTGCAAGAACAACAAGAGAAATCTGAAAGAAAAGGGAAACTGCAAGCCATCTTTTAGGTAGATTTATAACAAATTGTTATTCAGTGTATACTAAAATTCTCAGTAATTCAATGAAAAAAGAATGTAAGAAAAAGATTTTGGATTGACTCGGCTAAAACAGCAAATATTTTTACTAGAAAACATTGAGGTGTCTCGTCTGCCAGAGAATCTGAAACAATGGATATCAAGTTATTGGGGTTTTACCTTAAAGTACATGAAAATTTTTATTTCACTGGATGGACAAATGGAAGGGAGGGAGGGAGGGAGGGAGGGAGGGAGGGAGGGAGGGAGGGAGGGAGGGAGGGAAGGAAGGAAGGAAGGAAGGAAGGAAGGAAGGAAGGAAGGAAGGAAGGAAGGAAGGAAGGAAGGAAGGAAGGAAGGAAGGAATTCTGCAAACAGCCCCATTTGCATGAGTTGGCCCCTAAGACTTGTCCACCACCACTCTAAGCCCTTGGCTCCTCAAGTCTCACATTGTTTTGCCCCTGCCTCTGCTCCTACCCAATATAAAGACAATCTAACATAGAGGGTTGTTGCTTTATCCTACATAGAAGGCTGCAAGGATGAACATGATCAGAAACATATCTGAGAAATATCACCTTGGTTGCAGTGTAGATAATTGAGTTGAGGGGAAAGAGGCAGGAAGACTAGATGAAAGCTATCACAATAATCCCTGCAACAAGATTAGATGATAAATTAAATTTTAAAGATGAGGCAGAGACCAGGTTCTAGGCCCTTGATACTTGAAATGTAGTATACAAACCAACAGCATCAGTATCACCTGGGAGTTTGTTAAAAATGCAGAATCTTACCCCACCCCCAAGACCTATTAAATCAGAATCTGCATTTTACAAGAACCCTAGGTGACTCATGTGCACAGTCAAGTTTGAGAATTGCTGGTTTAGAGAATAGTCAGGCTCCTTGGAAAGCTGGCTAAGGTGACATCCACTGAAAAACAAAATTGGATTTGGCTTTTGGAAGGTTGGAGTTTTGATTCTGGAAATTTATTCTGCTTATTCAAAAAATGCTAATTGACTAAAATGGATAAAGGCTTTGGGGAGACACACATGACAGTCCCTGGCCTTAGAGAGCTCACATCTGGTAAAACAATATATAAACAAATAAGGCACCGGTACTATAGAGCAGTGAGTGCCAGGTTTGAGGCATTCACAGGCCACAAGTTTGGTACATTATCCAAAAGACTGCTTGCCTTCCCATTTTCATCTTAGGATCAAGAGCCAGCCAGGACCTTGCCAGGGCAGGCTCAAGTTAAACAGGAAAGACCACTCTTTGAAGTTGCTCAGCCAATGAGAAGCACACATCTTCCTTCACCCAGACATGTCAATGACTTAGTCAGGACCCCTGGGCTTCTTTCCTTCAAACTGTGTATTTGGAGGTAAGAGGTAGAAGGTAGGAAAATATTTTATAGAATAAATAATTTGGCTCATTAGATGCTGATAAGCTATCATTTTTATCTGCTGCCTTATCAGTGAAATCTTTGAAAGAAGCAAAGTCAGAAAGCTGTAAACATAAAACAGCAGCATTTTCACAATTAAACACTCTTTCAAAAACTTACTAGGCGGATATGGAGAGTATCACCTTGGCTCAACCAAAAAGGCTTTTTCCCATTCATAAATGGCTGCATCCATTTATCCCGTCCCTTCAAATTTAATTCATTACCAACAAGTGAGCAAAAGCCATTCGAGCCACTAGGCCCTGGTCCTTATCTGAGTCTGACCAGCATTCCAGTGGCTCCCTTCTGCTGGCAGAGCAACATTTTCTTCTCTGATTTATTTAATGTCACCTTTTCCATTGATGTTTACTGGTGTTACTAATCCCTATTATTTTGTTTAGTGTTTTGCTCCCCCAATGACTCATTTCTTGACAATATATTTATACTTATAAAATCACAGACTCGACTTAATTTGAGAACAACATATTTCTCAATAGAATCTCAAAGTGGTTTCAAGGCATGATCTAATTATCAGTCCAGCATCTTCATGAGTTCAGTGATAGTAACTACTCATTTTTGCTTCACCATTAAGGAAACTGGAGCAGAGAACACTTAGGGCCTTTGTCCAGAGTCGTGCTGGCCTGAGAGTGGCACCTGGGAGCCTTTATTCCAAGGGACAGTGCCATTCCCAACAGGTACTCCCCATGTTTAACAGCATTTGTAAAGAGATTACTCAGGTGTGCAATAAAAAATAAATCTCTAAGTATCAGGAAATGTCCACAGAGCTCCATAAAACTTTTGCAGTGCCTGGATTTCTGAAAAAATATCATTTCCCCTCCCTAGCATCCAACCCTATATTGTATATCTTGCAAAGATGACATGACTCCTTATAATAACTATTCCCTAGTTAAAAGTCATCACTGGGTAAAGTCCTGTTCTTCAGTTATCCCACAACATCAGAGGTAAGTTAAAATATCTTCAAATCCTTTGGATATTAGCTAAACTTCGCCTCTTCCCAATATCTCCAGCTCAGGTTAGAAACCAGGAATGTTTATCGGATACATTGAAAACATTAACAATTCCAAGCTTTGGCTAATTTGTGCAAAAATATTATGTAAATGTTTTGAAATGGATAAAAATTTTGAAGCTAAAGGGAAGAGCAACAATAGCTTCAAAGTCATGGAAATTAATACATCTTAGATTTTATATAGGCATGTTTGAAACAGTGGATGAGTCATCAAGAAAATACCCTAAGCCCTGTCTGGTCCCAGGTTTAATTCCCAGTCAAGAGCACTTCCCTGGGTTTCAGGCTCAATCCTGGCCCCAGTAAGTAGGGGCACGGGCAGGATGTGTCTCTCCTTTCACATCGATGTTTCTCTTGCTCTCTTCCCCTTCCTCCCTCCCTTCTAGTCTCTCTAAAAATTAATAGAAAAAAAAAATCCTCAGATGAGGATTAACAACAACAACAAAAGAAAATACCCTGAAATATGCTCCTATAAGACTGGGAAAACTGGATAGAATCAATCCTTGGCTAGCCTGAGATCTGGAATACAGATACATAGATACCAATGACCACTTACTGATATACTTTGTTATTAGCAGAAAATGGATTAAAAGAGTAATTTTAAATACAGCCAGCACATTCTGATATTAACATTTTCACAGTTTTTCAAATAACACTTTCATATTTTACAATGAAATAAAAAATCTAAATAATGATCAAATAACATTTAAACAGTAATTTATATTTTATAAAGCCCTTTCACTTATCTTATAGTATTTGTGTCTCAGAAAAATCCCATGTGGTTTTTACAAATTTTAAAAAATGAGGGAATCAAGGATCAGAACGAGGTGAAGTGATTTGCCCAAAGTCTCACAAGTACTAAGTGAAAGAGCCATCACTTAAATCCAGGTCTGTGTGATGCCAAATCTTACAGTAAAGATGACAAAGCTGAGCTTATGGTAAATGTCCTTATCACACACACATGCATACGCACACGCACACACACACACAGGAGGACACAAGGAATCTTTTGGAGGTGATGAATTTGATCATGGTGATGACATTATGGATGTATGCCTATGTCCAAACTGTTCAAACTCTATTCACTAAATATATGCAGTTTTTTGTTATCAATTATACCTCAAGAAAGCTGTTTTTTAAAAAAGATGAAATAGCTGATTCTAGATTCCTGAGAATAAATATCTCTATTAATAATTTAACCAATTATAAATAATGTCCATAATGTTAATTTTTTACTTTACAACTGTCACTCTTAATTCTCCATGAACAACTGTGATCTAAAGCAATCTAAGCTTGGAGGAAAATCAGTGAAACCAAAAGTTGACTCTGAAAAAATCAATGAAACTGAGACACCTGAACCTGGATTGACCAAGAAAATATAAGAAGAGATTCAATTACTAAAATCAAGAATAAAAGAGGGGACATTAATACCACCCTTTAAAAATAAAATGAATTATAAGGGAATATTATGAACAACTGTATGCCAATAAACTGGATAATTCTGAAAAAATAAACAAATTTCTAAAAAGACACAAACTACTGAAATTAACAGAAAAAAAAAACAAAGATCTTAATCGAACTATAAAAAGTCACTGAACAAATAATTTTAAAACTTACCAAAAGAAAATCCCAGGTCCAAATGGCTTCTTCAGTGAATTTTACCAAAACATTAAAGAAAAATAAATACCAAGCTTTCAAAAACTCTTCCAAAAAAACAAACAAAACAAAAACAAAAAACAGAAAAGTCAGGAACACTTATCAACTCATTCTATAAGGACAGTATTACCCTGATACCAAACAAACATCAAACATATCAAACCAGACAAAGATATCACAAGAAAATAAAACTACAGACCAGTATCCCTCATGAATATCCCTCATGCATAAATCCTCAAGAAAACCAAATCCAGCAACATATAAAAAGGACTGTGCACCATGATTAAGTGGGATTTATCCCCAGAATGTAAGATTGGCTTAATGTCCAAGAGTTAATATAAAACATCATATCAAAAGTATAAATGGGAAAGGTAGACCACATGATTATCTCAATAGACAGAGAAAAATCATTTAATGAAATCCAACACCCATTGATTTAAAAAATAAACAAACACTTATAAAACTAATAATAAAAGGAGATTTCCTCAATCTGATAAATGACATCTAGGAAAAAGCCCAGAGATAGAATCATATTTAATGATAAAGGACTGAAAACTTTCCCCCTAAGATCAGAAACAAGATAAGGAAGTCCATTCTAGCCACTTCTACACCACATTGCACCAGAGATTCCAGACAGGGAAGTTAGACAACAAAAAGAAAGAAAATGCATCCACATCCAATAGGAAAAAGTAAAAGTATTTACAGATGACATAATCTTGTATATAGAAAATCTTAAGGAATACACTAAAAAACTATTAGAAATTTTAAAAAATAAAGAGTTGCAGCATACAACAGCAATATTTTTAAAATCAACTATTTTTCTACACAGTAGCAATGAACAATCCAAAAATGAAATTAAGAAAACAATTACATTTACAATATCATCAAAGAAAGCAAAATACTTGTGAATAATTTTTTTTAATTAATGTAAAACTTGTAATCCTAAAACTATAAAACGTCACTGAAAGAAATCAAAGAATACCTAAACAAATGGAATGGCAGTCCATGTTCACGGATTGAAAGATTTAATATTGTTCAGATGGAAATATTCTTCCAAACTGATGTACAGATTCAACACAATCCCTAACAAAATCCTAGCTGGTCACTTTGCAGATATTGATAAGCTAATTTTAATATTCACACTGAAATTCAAAGTACCCAGAATAGTAAAAACGAATCTATAGAAAGCAAAACAAACAAATAAACAAATAAACAAAAAACACTTCCTGATTTCAAAACTAACTACACTATGTGGCACTTTCATAAAGATAGCTGTATAGATGAATCAAATTGAATTAAGCATTGAGAAATAAACTCATACATTTATGGCCAATTGATTTTCAACAAAGGTACCAAAGCAATTCAATAAAGAAAAAAGTATTTTCAACAAATGATACTGGGGCAACTGATACACACATAGACAAGAATAAAGTTGGAACCACTTCTTACAATACGTACAAAAAATTACTCAAAATATATCATGGAGCTTAATGTAAGAGATCAAACTATAAAACTCAGAAGAAAACATTGGAATAAATCTTTGTGACCTTAGGTTAGGCAAAGCCTTCATGAGAGACAAAAGAAAAAGCAGTCACATTAGACTTCATGAAAATTTAAAACTTTTGTGCTTCAATGAACATCATGAAGAAAATGAAGAGAAAAGCCATTAAATGGGTGAAAAATATTTGCAAAGCATAAATCTGAGAAGGGACTAAAATGAGAAAATTAAAAGTGGCAAAAGATCTGAATAGACATTTCTCCAAAGACACTCAAATGGGTAATAAGCACAGGAAAAGACGCTCAACATCATTACCCTTCAGTAAAATGCAAATAAAAACCACAATAAGGTACCCATAAGATGGCCGGGTGGAGGGAAGAAAGGGTAGTAACCAGTAATGGGTAGGTGTTGTTTTGGTTTGGTTTTTTGAGTGATAAAATGTTTTTGGAATATGATTAGTGGCAATCATTGCACAATTTTGTGAATATATTAAAAGCCACTATACTGTACACTTTAAAAGGGTGAATATGATGGTGTGTGAAATGTATCTTAAAATGTAGCATAGACTTAAATGTGAAAGTTAAAACTATAAAAGTTTTGGAAAAAATCTTCAAGATCTAGGGCTAGGCAGAGAATTCTTAGACTTGACATCAAATCATGTTCCATAAAATGAAAAATTGATAAGATTGGATCTTATCAAAATCAGAAATTTTGCTATGTCAATTACCATGTAAATAAGATGAAAAGACAGGCAATGAACTAAGAGAAAATAATGCAAACAATATATCTGACAATAGACTAATATGCAGATATATAAGTAACACTCAGAACTCAACAGTTGGAAAAAACAACAACAAAGAATCCCATCAGAAAACGAGCCTAATGGCATGAACAGACATTCCACCAAAGAGGACATAGAGATGGCTGAAAGGATGTTGGACATCTTTAGCCATCAGGGAAAGGCAATTTAAAGCCACAATGAGATATTACTACATACCTATCAGAATGGCTAAAATAAAAAAAAAACGACAACACCAAATGCTAGCAAAGATGAGGAGAAACTGGATCACTCATATATTGCTGGTGGAAGTATGAAATGATATACAGCCTTTCTGGAAAACTGTCTGGCAGTTTCTTACAAAATTAAACATGTAATCACCAAATGACCCAGCAATTTCATTCTTAAGCATTTATCCTAGAAAAATGAACACTTATCGCCCCACCAAAGCCTACACATGAATTTCATAGGAACTTTATTCATAAGAGCAAAAAACTAGAATCAGCCCAGATGTCCTTGAATAGTTGAATAGTTAAACAAAATGTGGTATGTACTTACCATGGAAGTCTTCAACAATGAAAAATAATGAACTGTTGCTACAAGCAACAGCTTTGATAAATCATGAGTAAATTATGATGAATCATAAGAGGGACCCCAAAACCGGCTCTCACTCCTAATCCAGCAGAAACATGGTGCCCCAGTATTTTAAACTGAAAGCCACCAGTGGCCCTGAAACCTAAGGTAGTCACTATTAAAGCTGCCACGTTGCAGAGGGCCATTGCAGTCCTCTAGGCCCTGACTGTCCCCAAAACTACATCTGGGAGGGGGAGGTGAGAGTCACTAAGGCAATCTGCCATTTAATTATGGCAATAATTCATCTTTTTCCCAATGGCATTTCTCTTTCTCATACCCAGCTTTAGCTTCTGATATTTCAGTTACAAATTCCTACCATTTCTTGAATATTTCTACCTGCTTGCAATTATGGAAGAGTATTTGTTTTCTTCCTTCTAGGTTTCTGGTGCTAAGCTAAATTCAGAGACCACCAAGGTATGTAACCAAGAGCCAAATGATATAGCTGTGCATACGCTGGGCTTTCTGACACTCGGATCTCTCCATCTTAGCAGGTTCACTGCATACAAGAGCTTCTCTCCATTAACCAGAAAGAGCTGCATCCTGGAGTCAGACACCAGCAAACCAGAAGAGCTGGATTTTGTGGTCCCTGGCGTGTTTGCTGTAAGCATGGAAACCTGATTTCTGTGACATTCTATAGAGAAGATATTGAAACAAATGTCACAACCTTTGACCCCACGCACTCAGTCCTTTGATACTGCAACCGTAACTTTTCTACAACAAATAACGGTTACATCACCGTGGTTTAAAAGAAAAACAAACAGGACATTCAATGGAGAGCATCACAGTCTTGCTCATTGCAATCTCAAAAGGGGAGAGATTGTCAATTTAACTGCTCACTTCGATGCATACACATCGTATCTGCAGCCTTTAACTTAGCATTCTGCTGAGCTCTGGAAAATGATGAGCTGCTTCCCTACAATAAGGTTAGGCAAAGTGTCTGCAATGCTGAACTCCCTCATTGAGATGAACTGACTAATCTGGCAGCATTAAACAGTCTAGCTAAGCCACATACCTTGAGTTCCCCAGGTGTCAAAAATCTATCCCCTCCTGTACAGGAGGAATTGCTGGAAAGCAAAAAGTGTGATTTCAGTCTCATCCTAATGGATCTCGTGACATCCAGGTCTCTAAGCCCCTCAATAATAATTTTTCAAGGCCATCTGGGATAAATAGAAGTCTCACTCAAAGCAGCCTGCATGCAAATTCTAGCACTTTAAATGGATTCTGTCCTTAAGTGCATATACCAAAAAGCATGGGAGAAATTGGATTAGAAAACCAATTTAAAAAAACAAAACAAAACAACAACACCTCTAATCTGCATTAAGTCACCAAACATTGTCAAACATATATCACTTGCTTAATTATTTTGTGTGTGCATGTGCATATCTTTATAACTTCATAAACATATAAATGAGAAGGAGATACAGACTTAATGTACATCCACATGGCGATAAATACAAAAACTGCCAGGAGATTGTAAAATGCTACACTAATACTAAAATGGAACCTTTTCTTTTTCCTCTTGCTTTGCTTCCAAGTCCCAAAGAACAAATTGAGGGTGGTAGATGCTAAACATGGATTCTTACCTAAAAGGAGAAATACACACAGACCGTTTTTTCTAAAATTTAAAATATTTTTAAATACCCTGCTTCATATTCTCATATTAGCCTAATTATATTTCATTAACCCTAGAGTGTGTTTATACATAAAATAATTTCTGCATGTCCATTAAAATTTTATTGAAGTACTATTACATAAATGGCTTACTACGTACACATCATTCATCCCCATATGCTTCATTTCAACATGCTTTAATGAGTTGGAGTTGGCCTATTATACTCTTACAACATACTGTACTACATTAAGCAAAACCAATCACAAAACTAAGAAGTATTTTTGCCTCTAGTGTATCTAGCAAATAGGCTCAGACAGTTTTTCAAACTTCAAGATGTACTAGTTAATCTTCTACTTAGCAAAGTCTCAGCCATCAGGCATCTGCTGAGATGGCCATCATCCCAAGGTCACACTGGCCTCTGGTTGTATTGAGCATGTTTTTACCATTCTTCCATGCCTTCAATCTAATGTCTTTGCTGCCTGAACTAATGTCTGCCAAACTGGTAGGCTCATCCTCATTTTCATACTCGCTTTAATGGCCATTTTCTAAAGCTGCCTCTTCCAAAAGAGAGAGGTCACTCCTAAGGGAATTTGTTACTCTCACTTGGTTATTTCAATAATAAAATATATTTTTACTATTTTCATGATGAGCCCCTGGGATAGCAGCAGGTTTCAGAATTCATTTTCTCTGAGACCCTTCACTCTGTTAAGGATCTTTATTTTACAGGTTCCTCGTGCTTCAAGATTGCATGAGCTGTCCTGGCTGAACTGATCCACATTACCCTCCAAAGATCTACACAGACCAAATGCAGCAAAACGAACCAAAAAAACAACAAAAAAAGTCATTTATAGAAACAGGCCACACTCAGAGCAGTGCAATTGGCACAGCTAATGAGCCAACTGCCAATATTCCAGAATGAGGAAGATGCTTTGGCCTCTTACAAATCTTATGAAGTGTGTGCATCATATTTTAAGTCCACATGGGGCATAAATTAAAATACAGTTAAGGTCTTCATTCTCCTTATCTAGAAAAAAAAATCTTTCCTTTAATATAACTCTTTTTTTTAATTTTCCCTAAAACATCATTCTTCTGTGTAAATCATTGTTGAAAGCATTTGCAATATCTTGGATATATGAATCTTTATTTAAGAGGGAGGAAGAAGAGCTTCAGAATTCACCTTTAAAGAGTGGTTTTTATTAAACTTATTTCAAAGGTGCTTTAAAAAAAATCAGTTAACATGTTGGATCCTGATATCTCTAGGCAGTCACTTCAGGTCTCTGTTCCACTTAGCTTGTATAGATACAGCCAAAAAAGAGGGTAAAATAAAGGCTTCAGGAGATTTTTCTGAGAATTTGGTGGGCATTAAAACATACAAGACAGGTCAGGAGGCCTAACTGGTTTTAAATGCCAGCTCCAATATTGATTGGCTGTGTAGATTTAGGCGGGTTATACATCTTGTCCAATTCTATGTTTTCTCATCTTTAAATCAGTTTTTTAAACATCTACCTCAGGAGGTTATATTGAAGATTAAATGAGAAAAATATATGTTATGCCCCTAATACCCCTAAACATTAACAGGCCTTTATGGAAGAGTCAGGCCAAGCTACTTGGGTCAAACTATCACTTTACAGCAATTCCCTGTTCCTAAGTCTTGGGGCTCTTCACTCTTGCATGTGAATTTAAAAACTTGATGCAGTAGGTGAAGGATTAAAGGATTAGCAATACTTCCAGATAATTCAGACTACTAATACTTCTTATCATGGGCTCAGATATAGCCTGATCCCTTATTCCTGCCTGACTCATCTTGTGACAACATCTTATGACTAATCTTATGACTGATCACTGCATAGTCAGGTAGTATGAACTATAGGATATGTATTGACTGAAGTTTTCCAGACTTTATGGCTTAGTATATAGTCTATTTTCAAAAATGTTCCATGTGTGTTTGAAAAGAATGTATATTCTTCTAATTGGGTGCGGGTCCATTACATTAAGCTTGTTAACCATGTTGTTCAAATCTTCTGTATCTTTACTCATTTTTTGTTCATTCATCTATCAATTTCGGAGAGAGGTTAGTAGATTTTACAATTTCTCTTTATAGTTCTGTCAATTTTTGCTTCATACATTTTAGAATGATGGTATTAAGTGCATACAAGTTTAGAATTGTTATCTGAAGAACTGAACTTTTTAATCATTATTCAGTGATGCTTTTTATCCCAAATAAAGTTCTTTCTTAGTCTATTTAGTCTCATATCAATTTAACTATATCAGCTTCCTTCTGATTAGTATTTGCATAGTATATCTATTCCAATTCTATCTGTGTATGTTTTAGCTTTGTCTCTTATATATAGCATATAGCTAGATTTTGTACTTTCATCCATTGTGATAATCTTTGTCTCTCAACTGGTGAGGTTAGTCAACTTCTATTTATTGTAATAACTGAGGAGTTGGCTGCCAAGATCAAAGGGCCTTTTAAAACTGTCTCTGTTTCCTGGATGTCACATGGACAGCCTTGTCAATCTCTAAACACTTTTTACTTCCACTGACTCTGCTGTAGGAAGTTAGCAAAAGTTCAACGATCTCCATGAGTGAATTGGAACTGATGTTATACTGAAGATTTGTCTCTTTTTTTAGCACAATTATGGGAGAAAGTCAATTAATGTAAGGAATGCTGCACACTGGCCTAATCCATTTGACGTACATCAATGCTTTGCACATTTCAATTGCTTTGTATTCCTTCAGAAAAGTGCATGGAAGGGATTCATTAAGGCTAAACTCTTCACGAGAAACAGGCCAGTTCTCTTAGGTTTACTAGGGTATCTCTGCTAGTAAAATTTAAAAAGCAATCAAATCAAATAAGAAATCCTTTTTACAGACATTTACATTGGGGAAGAACATGATTCTTGACAATTCAGAGTAAATGAAATGCAAATTATTCTCTTATATCTCAGAATTGAAGCTTAAATTGGGACTTAAAAAGGAACCCACAGTTTAATCAGAAAAATATATTTATTGTTAATTCCTATGTGGTCACATTTGATACATTTATATTAGAGGATAACAAGTTCAAAACCATTGCTAAGTAATAAATATGGAATTTATGCAGAATTTGCATGTATCGAATTTTATTTTGAATTTGCATGTGTGCCTATATTTGAATATTTATAATATTCCAGGAAAAGCACAGTGGAATGTGCCAGACAGATTTATTTAGTGTTATGCTCTGAAATGTGTCAAAGTCTTCAACACTGTTCTTAAAGGCAAAATGGCAGAAATAACAAATAGGATACAATAAGACCAACTGAATAATCCACAAAGTCCAATACCTAGTAAAACTAGAAAAGCTCTTCTGCCAATAAATAACTGACTAAAGTTTAGACAAATATATCTCTAAGCTTACAATGAATGACATTTGTAGTATCTTTATTTGGTTTTGGAATTAGGATAATTCTGGCCTCATAAAATGAGCTTGGGAGTCCTCACTGCTCTTGAATTTTTTGGAATAGTTTGAGAAGAACAGGTGTTAGTTCTTTTCTGGTAAAATTCACCTGTGAAGCCATCTGGTCCAAGATTTTTGTTTGTTAGGAGTTTTTTTTTATTACTGTTTCAATTTATTTAGTTGCAATCAGTCTATTCAGAATTTCCAATTCTTCCTGAATCAGTTTTGTAATATAGCATGTTTTTAAAATTTTACCCATTTCATCCAGATTTTCCAAATTGTTGGCATATCACTGTTCATAATATTTTCTTATAATTCCATGTATTCCTGTGCAGTCGGTTGTTACTTCTCCTCTTTCATTTCTGATTTTTTTGGGCTTTCTCTCCTTTTTTCTTGATGAGTATGGTTAAAGGTTTGTCAATCTAGTTTATCTTTTCAAAGAACCAATTCTTGGCTTCATTGATCTTTTCTAATGTTTAGACTTTATTTTGTTTCTGCCCTGATCTTTATTATTTCCTTTCTCCTACTCACTTTGGGCTTTGTTTGTTGTTATTCTTCTAGCTCCTTTAAAGATAAAGTTATATCGTTTATTTGAGATTTTTATTGTGTGGTTTTTCGTTTTGGTTTTTTGTTTGTTTGTTTGTTTTCCAGGAAGACCTGTAATACTATGAATTTCCCTCTCAGGACTGCTTTTGCTGTGTCCCATAGATTTGGGGCTGTTGTATAGTCATTTCCATGTTTCAAGGTATTTTTTTTATTTCTTCCTTAATCTCATTGTTAACCCATTCGTTGTTTAGTAACATGTTATTTAGCCTCCATGTGCTTGTGTGTTTTTCAGTTTATTTTCTTGTGATTGATTTCAAGTTTCACACCATTATGGTCAGTGAAGATGCTTGATATGATTTCAGTCCTCTTACATTTATTGAGACTTGTTTTGCATCCTAACATGTGGTCTATCCTAGAAAATGTTCCATGTGCATTTGAAAAGAATGTATATTCTGCTGCTTTGGGGTGAAATGTTCTGAAGATATCAATTAAATCCAATTGATATAGTTTGTCATTTAAGTCTACTAATTCCTTGTTGATTTTCTGTCTGGAAGATCTATCCATTGATGTCAATGGGGGTGTTAAAAACCCCTAGTATGACTGTATTACTGTCAATCTCTCCCTTTATGTCCATCAAGATTTGCTTTACTTATTTAGGTGCTCCTACGTTGGGTGCATAAATGTTTACAAGGGTTATATCCTCTTGTTGGATTGATACCTTTAGCATTATGTAATGCTCTTCTTTATCTCTTGTTATGGCCTTTGTTTTGAAGGCTATTTTGTCTAATATAAGTATTTAAACCCTGGCTTTTTTTTTTCTTTGCCATTTGCATAAAATACCTTTTTCCATCTCTTTACTTTAGTCTGTATATATATTTCTACCTGACATCAGTCTCTTGTAGACAGCATATACATGGGTCTTGTTTTATTATCAATTCTGCTAACCTATGTCTTCTGATTAAAGCATTTAAGATATTTACATTTAAAGTGATTGTTGATAGGTACGTATTTATTGCCATTTTATTCTTTATAACTATGTTCCTCTGTTGTTTTTTCTTTTCTTCTTAAAGAAGACTCATTTAAAATATCTTGTAATATTTGTTTGGTGGTAATGAACTCCTTTAGCTTTGGGAGGGGGCACTGGAAAGCTCTTCATTTTTCCTTAAATTTTAAATGGTTGCCTTGCTGAGTAAAATAGTCTTGGTATTGTAGGTCCTTCCTTTTCATCACTTCAAATATTTCATGCCAATCCCTTCTGGCCTGTAGTGTTTCTGTTGAGAAGTCAGCTGACAGTTTTACTGGAGCTCGCTTGTAGATAACTGTCTCTTGCTGCTTTTAAGATTCTCTCTTTGTCCTTAACCTTTGTTGTTTTAATTACGATGTGTCTTGGTGTGGGCCTCTTTGGGTTCATCCTGTTTGTGACTCTCTGTACTTACTGAACTTGTATGTATTTTTCTTTCACCAAGTTAGGGAAGTTTTCAGTCATTATTTCTTCAAATAGGTTCTCAATCCCTATCTCTCTTCTGCATCTCTTACCCTTATGATGTAGATGTTTTACTTTATGTTGTCCCCATGGTCCCTTAAACTATTCTCATTTTTAAAAATTCTTTTTTCTTTTTGCCTCTCTGATTAGACGTTTTCTGCTACTTTGTCTTCCAAATCACTGATTCAATTCTCTGCTTCATACAACCTACTGTTTATTCCTTTTAGTGTATTCTTCATTTCAGATATTGTATTCTTCATTTCTAACCAGTTCTTTTTTATAGTTTCTATGTAATTTGTTTTTATTCTCACTGTCTCTTTACTGAAGTTCTCATTAAGTTCTTTGAGCATCCTTATAACCATTTTTTGAACTCTAAGTCTGGTAAATTGCTTGCCTCCATTTCCTGTAACTCTTTTCCTGAAGATTTCTCCTGTTCTTTCATTTGAGGCATGTTTCTTTGCCTCCCCATGTTGGCTGCTTCTTTGTGTTTGTTTCTATGTATTCAATAGTTCTACTATGACTCCCAGTCTTGGTAGGGGGGCCTTATGTAGCAGATGTCCTATGGGACCTAAAGGCACAGTCTCCTTGCTCACTTGAGCAGCATGCTCCAGGAATATCCCTTGTGTGGGTGACGTGGGCCCTCCTCTTTTAGTTGAGTCTTGATTGCTACTGGCCCGTTCATGCATGGGGTCAATTTTCAAGCTTGCTATAAGGATTGACTCCGACCACAGGTATATGAGCTGCTGTGCAGGTGCTAACCACATGAAGATGCATTCACCTCACCAGGTTCTTGTACTTGCCAAGATCTCCCTTTGGATATGCTGTTTCTGAAGCTAACTGGATCCTGCTCTGACGCTGTCTGAAGTTGGTCATTGGGTGTGTTGGCTCTGGGGCTTCTTGGGAGGGACTCTGGTGCAAGTCAACGTCAGATGCTGACTGTGACTGGCCCTAGGCAACCTGTTTGCAGCTACAATGTGATCCACCCTCTGCGGCTGCCTCTGCTGGGCCTGGGTGTGCTCAGGAAAGACCAAGCTCCATACCAAGGCAGGCTTTTACCAGAACCGGGCCTAAGACAAGGTAAGCAAAAGTCCTAAGACACTCTGAGGTCTGTCTCTGCTTGCCTCCACTTACTGGCTGCCTGTTAGGCTCAGTCACTGAAAGAAGTAGGTTCTCAGTGAGTCACCAGGTAGGGGTGAGTGATATTCACCAGATTGATACAGGTCCAAACTCAGTACCAGTGCTGGGTCTGAGGCCACTCAGCAAATGTACCAGGGTATACTAAGTCTAGCTGCCACCCACTGGGTCCCTGTAGACCTTTGTGATGGAGCAAGGTCTCAAGGAGTCATCAGGATGAGGACAGCAGAGTTTATCAGGCCCAAACAGTCCAAGATTTGGCTGTGTATAAGAAGGGTTCTGAACCACTTGGACTTGTGAGGGAAAAATGACCTCCATCCTAGAGCCACAAAACTCAGCTCTGTCCAAGATTCTGCCCAGACCCAGCTCAACAGGGTGAGGTTGTTGGGAATCAGAAGTGTGGGGCCAGTGGATCTCCAATGAAGGGGAGGTGCCATTCAGGCTTGTGCAGAGGTGGGGAGCAGTGGGTCTGCCCCTGAGCCATATAACTCAGTCTGCCCAGATTCTGCCCAGACCTTGAGAGGGTGAGGTCACCAGGAGTCAAGAGGGTGGGACACCAGAAGTCTGAGGGTGGGGTTAGTGGATCTCCCATGTTGGGGAAGTCCCAGTCAGATTCACAGGAAAGTGGGGGTAATGGCCCCCACCCCAATGTCACACCTCTCAGTCACTGACACCCTCTGAATCTGCCCAGACCTCTACACCCCAGCCCAGGCAGCTATCTCCTCCACAAGGAATGAGCTCTCCAGAGTGGGGCATCAGAGAGTCCAGAGGGTGGGGCTATTGCTTTCCTCAAGGCTAATCCCCTAAGAAGGGGAGTGCTCCGCCCAAGAAAGATGACATCTGCAGTGTGGGGTATTGACTCAGCATAGGAATCCCAGTGGCTGTCCCCACAGCTCTCTCCCCAAAGCCAAAAACCCTAGTCTCTCCTCCCACAACTCCAGTCCACTCCTCCCTCCCTTCACCAGAGACCAGGGTGAGTGGCTACGAACCAGATTTTATGAGTTGGTCCTTTAAGAGGGTGCTTGTGTCTTTAGCAGACTCCTGCCTCTCCCTGGCAGATAGAATCACTGCTGATTTTCACAGTCAGATATTACTTTGGCGCCTCTTCCAGGCTCTGGTGCTCTGGGATGGGGTTCTCGAAGTGGGACTGAGATCTCACTTTCCTCAGAGGGAATCTTTGTATCTGAGATATCCCTCCAGAATCTCAACTGCTGCCTGTGGGAGTAGGGTCAGCCCTTTTCACACCTCCACCCTTCCTACCAGTCTTGTTGTGGCTTTTTCTGTAAATCCTTGGTTATAAAACTTCTCTTCAGCTAGTCTTCAGTTGGTTATTCAGGTCAATTGTTCTATACTTTAGTTATAATTCCAGGTTGGTCCTGGGAAGAGGTTAGTATAACATCCACATAGTCTGCTGCCATCTTGGATCTCCCCAAGAGCTTTTCATATTCACTGGAGTTCAACCCTTCATTGCCATTCCAGGACCTCTACAATGAGGCTTCTCTCCACATGGCTCCTTAAGCTTTCCACAAACATGAACCTTCTTGGTTCTTGCCAGCACTGCCTAGGTGAGGCTGTTGGACCTCATGATACCACAAGGATGCCATGCCCGCCCACGATACCTCCTTTCTTCTAAATACAACCTACCTATTCCCGGAAGCCTTGCAAAACATCTCTCTCCTTTTTCTAGCCTGTTCCTCATACTTTCTACAGCAAAAGGTCTTAGGAAGTATCTCATTTAAATCTCCTATTTTTACAGACAGGTATGAACTTACCGAAAATCACAGGTTCCTCCCCACCACTGATCTATCTATACTACAGTGTTCTGCACTTTACCCATTAGTATTTATGGACTTAAGACCAAGAACGGTGACTTTGGCTTTTTTGGCTTTGTCTTGGCTCTAATCTCCCCCAACTGCTATGCTAGCACTGTGAGGAGTTCATAATATTTATTCCACAAAGTTTGCTGATTAGATCTAAACTATAACATAAACAGATGGACTTAAATCTATTTTTTAAATACATTCTAGTAAAGGTATGACATTTTAAATACATTATTAATATTCAAATCATGTTTAAAAAATCCATCTTCTTTATATAGTATCTAAAATACCGAAGTGTTCTGTTCTATTGTAAGCTTTCTGAGAAAAAGGATGACATGTCTTTCCTGGAATATAATGGCCAGTGTCACAAAAATTTTGTTTCATGAATAACAGGTGGAAGAGATGACTATTTTTTAATGTCATTTCATACTACCTAAGTTGAAGACAAATATCTATAAAAGACAAGCTCTAACATTGTTATTGCCACATAACAGTAATAATGTAAAATACTACTAAGAAATGTTAATTCTGAAGGATCTTTTATACTTCCTTAAGAACTTAGAGCTTTGTTGGGACTCCAACTAACTCGTTTTCCCTCAGTTCAGAGATGTTAACTAATACTGCTAAAGTTCTACAGATGTTTTCATGATAAATGTCTCTCCCTCTCCTGTGAAATAGTGGGAGAGTTTAACAGCTCTTATCAAAGACAGCTGAGGAAATTCATCCTCAGTAAGTAAAGCTACTCTGAGAGGGCCAAGTGGCCTATAGCCTGACAGACAGCAGTCCTGGTTGTAACAGTCCATGCATTCACTGCCTCACCCTGTACAAGAAGCCTGTCAATTCATCGTGCTTTACAGCAAAATCCAAAAAGCAAAGGAGTGGGAGCATGGGCACGTGAGGTGTGAGCAGGCACATGCACTATGAAGTTCTTATTAAGACATAGCACTTCCCATGCCCAGCAGGTGTAGCTCAGCACTTTCCAAACACCATATGATTTCACTTTATGTAGAATTTAAAGAACAAAATAATGACCAAACTAAATTAAAACAGACTCATATACACAGAGAACAGACTGACAGCTGCCAGAAGAGAGGGGCGCTGGAGGACTGGATGAAAAAGGTGAAAGGATTAAAAAGTACAAATTTGTAGTTACAAAATAGCCACAGGGATGTAAAAGTACAGCATAGAAAACATAATACTATTGTAATAACTATATAGGGTGCCAAGTGGGTACCAGAAATACCAGGGGAAACACTTTATAAATTATATGATTGTCTAACCGTTATGCTGTACAACTGGAAATAATACAAAATAATATTGAATGTAAACTATAATTAAAAAATAAAATTTTAAAATAAATGCTCCAGGGGGAAACAAGATGGCGGCGTAGGTAACAGCTGCACCCGCCACCTCCCGCAATCACATCAAAATTACAACTAAAACACAGAGCCACCATCACTCAGAGCCTCCTGAAATCTGGCTGAACAGAAGCCCTACAACCAGGGAACTGAAGGAGCATCAAGAATGGTAGGAGGGGCTGAGACGCAGACGAATCGGGACTGAATCACAGAGACCTGGCCACAGGCCCACACTTGGTGCCGTGGTTGAAACTGGGAAGGAAATCTCAGCGGCGGGGGTTTCCCAGAGGAATAAGGGGTCCCAGCTCCACAGCAGGCCCCCAGCCCAGGACTCCAGGGCCGGGAAGAGACGTCCCCACAACTCCGGGCTGTGAAACCAGCCGGGACTGTCGCTGAGGGTCGCGGAGGCTGCGGGAGCCCCAGCAGCTCCTCTTAAGGGCCCACTCATGGACTCACTCAGACGCTCCCTCTGAGCCCAGCGCTGGGCAGCAGCTTGAAAGAAACCCAGGACACTTGGGGAGAAACTAACCTGCCTGAAATCCGGGCAAGAGCTGTAGAAGCAGCTTTCTCCCAGGCACAAGAGATGGCAGAGGCCATGGCTGCTTTGACGAGTCCTTCCGGCACACAGCCGGCAGGCAGGCGCCATGTTTGAATCACCAGCACCTGACTCACACCTTTGGCTCCACCCTGGTGATTCCCGGAGGCCCCGCCCCTCCCCACCTGCAAGCTCATCCAGGCCATTTCCAGTGGCTTTTCTATGCAAGCGGCCTCTCAAGCCTTATGCTTAGGACTTTCCTAAAATCTCTCAAACAAGCAGCAGCGTGCCCCATACGGCTTGATAGGTGGCCTCACTCCTGGCACTAGCAGCAGCCTGCATTGGCTCATAGCTTGGCCTCTCCTGGACACCTCCAAGCCCAGCACAAGTAGCAGCCATCTACGGTTTGCTGTGTAGCTCAGGCTGGGTGGCCCTGGGCAAGGCACTGGCAGAGGCTGACTTTGCACCTCCCAGGAAGCTTCAGAGACAGTGCACCTGATGGTCAGACTCAACCACACTGGATTACAACCCTACCACATCCACGAGTGACACTCAAAGGGCTCACTTGGTGAACACCAAAGCTCCACTGAAGTAAATCCTGACCCATACGGGTGTCTCCAGCACAGCAGCCCTCTGGCTATAGGTGCAGCTGGTCCTGACAGCTGATTGGTCTGGGGGTCAGTTCCTCCCAGTGACACCAACAGCAACCAAGACTCAACTACAACAGGACAGTGCACACAGCCCACACAGGGGAGCACCTAGAAGACCCAGCTCAGGTGATGGTGGAGGCTGAGCCACTGGGCCCTACAGGACATCCACTACACAAAGCCACTCTACAAATTCCAAGAGACATAGCAGCTCTACCTAATACACAGAAACAAACACCAGGAAGCAGCCAAAATGCGGAGGCAAAGAAACATGTCACAAAGGAAAGAACAGAAGAAATCTCTAGAAAAGGAACTAAATGAAATAGATCCAAGCAAGCTAACAGATAGAGAGTTCAGAATAATGGTTATAAGGATGCTCAAGGATATTAGTAAGAGTATGACAAAAACAACTGAGAAAATCGATGCTACACGAACTGAAATGAAGAATAATTTACAGGGAATCAATAGTAGAGTAGAGGACACTGAGAATCAAATCAGCAACTTGGAACATGAAGAAACAAAAAACACCCAACCAGAAGAGCAAAAAGAAAAAAGAATCCAGAAATATGAAGGTAGTATAAGGAGCCTCTGGCACAACTTCTAGAGGCCCAACATTTGTATTATTGGGGTGCCAGAAGGAGAGGAAAGAGAGCAAGAAATTGAAAACCTATTTGAAAAACTAATAACAGAAAACTTCCCCTACCTGGGGAAAGAAATAGGCTTACAAGTCCTGGAAGCACAGAGGGTCCCAAACAAGAGGAACCCAAAGAGGCCCACAGAATGATACATCATAATTAGAATGCCAAAGGTTAAAGGCAAAGAGAGAATCTTAAAATCAGCAAGAGAAAAGCAATTAGTTACATACAAGGGAGCACCCATACGACTGTCAGCTGATTTCTCAACAGAAACTTTGCAGGCCAGAAGGGAGTGGCAAGAAATATTCAAAGTGATGAAAACCATGGAACTACAACCAAGATTACTCTACCCAGCAAAGCTATCATTTAGAATTGAAGGTCAGATAAAGAGCTTCTCAGACAAGGAAAAGCTAAAGGAGTTCTTCACCACCAAACCAGCACTACAGGAAATGTTGAAAGGTCTTCTTTAACAAGAAGCTAATGAACAAAAGAATCTGATGAACTAAATAGATCCAGAGACATTGACGCATGTAACAGACAATCATATTTCAGAGGAAAGGAGGTTGGAGGGTGGGAAGAGATTAACCAAAGAAGTTATATGCATATATGCATAACCCATGGACACAGACAATGACGGGGTGAAGGCCTGGAGAGGGGGTGGGAGTGAGGTGGAGGGGGTCAATCGAGGGGGGGGTGAAATGGGACACCTGTAATACTTTCAACAATAAAGATAAATTTAAAAAAATAAAAAATAAAATAAAATAAAATACACAGCTCTTTCAAAATAGAACTACCTTTTAAAAAGAAATGGAAAGAAAATAAAGCATTTACCACAATATTTAAAAAAGAATGACCAGAGAAAAGAAAAAAAAGAAAGTTTTTCTCCATATAAATGCCTTTTAGTTCTTTCATGTTAGTGATAGCCTACTAAATTTTAGATAACAACTCATTACTCTCCCATATAGCTTCTGGAAAATTTAGAGATACTAAAAGTCTAGGATGCAACATGAATGTGATGATCAGATTATCTCAATTGTATAGATCCTGACCTCCTCCTCCTCCCAACCACCTTGTGTGTGCAGGCCAGTGCCACACCTTGTGAAGAATGAGGCTAGGGCAATTTCTTGGTGCCCAATTCTGAATTCCTCCCACAGACCAAGTGGTGCACTTGAATTGGCTACAAACAGAGGGAATTTGGCCTGAGAAAAGCCTGCAGAATTTGCCAGTTTTGACAGTAAGCAACAATGTTTTAATACATTTTCAAAAACAGTCTTAGAAATTCTAGAATGAGCAGGATTCTTCTCTCATCCCAAACAACATATTGGCAAACAGATGCATGAAATAATTTCTAGGTTTTTTAAAAGAAATATTATTCTTAATAAACAACTTGTGTCTTTTGCCAGCCAAGCACTCTTTGTCCTCTTGGGGCAAAGGGACCATAGTCATTTCTATTCAGCAGTTATATATCACCCAATCACTTTATCATCTGCTGAGGCAGGGAAGCATCTCAAATGTAGCCTCTCATGCCCTAATAATGTCAATGGATGGCTATGAGTCAGAAGGTGGCCCTTGTCACTGCTGAAGGCTCCTACTGGCACTTATTCACCAGGCTCCCAGCATCCTCCCATTCTTTTCTGCTTTGTAGTGATTTCCAACACAACAATGAAAAGTTCCTCTGCAACCTAGCCAGGAGACTTATTCCTGGTGAGCATAAAGCCTCAAAGAAATGGAAATCTCTTCTTCCAATGGGTGTGGCAACCCTGGTCCAACCTCTCATCCAAATTCACATGTGTAACATTACTAAAAACGGTGATGATATAGGTGATAACAATATCAGTTAACTTTAGTTGAGTGTTCACTTTGTGATAATTACTAACATAAAATATCTCACCGTGTTTTTACAAAAACCCTAACTCATCAAGGCACAGTGAACAGACCAAAACAGCTGTGGAGTCCAACAGAACTGGAATAAGATTCCTACTGTGCCACAAAAGTGCTCAACTGACCTTGGGAAAGTCCTTCAGCCCCTCTGAGCTTCACTTTAATCTGATAAATGGGGATACTTTTGCCCTCTCTGCCCTCTTCCCCCAAATAGTACAAGTTTACAGAGAAATACCAGAGATAAGAGATGTGAAAGCTCATCAGAAACTGGAATGTGCTCTTCACACATACCAGGCTTGGACAGGCTCTGGTCCAAGGTCACACAGGTGGTTCATTGCTGGCCTGGAACTAAGACCCAGGTGTGGGAACTCACAGGCTAAACAGGCTAAGCTGTTGTTCCCCTCAGTTCAGCAGAGTACAGAGACCACCAACTGGCATAAAAGGGTGCTGGACACAGAAACTCCCAATGGCTGGCTCTCTCATCTCTTGAGACCAGTTCCTCACCCTCACACGTCACTGCCAGTACCTAGCTGCCTCTGCTTCTAATTTCACCACACGTGTGTGAGTGCACACACACTCATTCTCACTTATGCATCTCTTGGCTCTTACAGATTATCAGAACTCACAGAAATGGCCCTGCAAGCATGGATTTTTTTAACATCCTGGGAAATTCTGGAACTCTCAAGATAAAGATTTCTGGAGATGGGTAAGATTTAATGAAATAAAAAGGTGCCCTTGGGGTAGCATGGTGTTTCTCTAGTAATTTTTTTTCTCATTTTTGCAAATATTGTAATATCCAGTAACTCTCTTGAAAAAGTGGTTCTTCTTTGACTTGACTAGATGGCACTGTGATATCACCCTTTTTATGACAAACAAAATCTTTTATTTTTTCCCACCAAATGGTTTTACTTTGATTTGGGGCAATTCAGGAGGTGTGTTTATAGAACATGTCACACCCTGACCTACATGTCCAAAAGGATTTTAAAAGGCAATATGTATCCTGTGGAACTCTAGGCAGGGCCATGGTTTCCATAGTGGCCAAGACCTCAGTTTTAATTCTCTGACACAGTCACAGCTGTGGAATTTTATTTTTGCTCTAAAGAGCTTTTTATATCACCACCCATCTCTACACCTACAAACTCCATGAGCAACAGAAATTATGTGCAATATTGCCAAGCTGTTTGGAATCTTCTTAAACGCCAGAATATTGTGGTGACAATGACTTACATAATTCTCCTAATGGATTGAGGCAGCAAATTTCCTGAGGCCAAGATTCTCTTAAGATGACAAAAAAATCAGTTAGGGCTGGAAAGGAAATGAAAATTCAACAAATTCTGCCAAAATTCTATCATTCAAGAAAGCCCACTGTAAACTGAGGGAAAGGAAAGTGAGTAGGGGGTGATGATTCCTCTGAATCTCAGTGGTGGCCAGAAAGTTACAGGGCTCCATTTGCCTGGGGCTGGACAGAAGAAACTAGGCTGGCGGTGGCATTCCAAGAGATACCTGCAAAGCGTTGCCTAGTCCAGTGCACAGATTACCTCCTGAGGAGGGTTACTAGGGAGTGTTGGGAAAGGGTCCAGATAAGCAGCCATTGCAGCAGCAGCACCCTCAAAAGCCCCTGTGATCACTTAGATAAAGAGGCAAAGAGCATGACCGTGTCTTTGCCTGCCCAGAGACCCAGTCCGGAGGCGCCTGGGCAACTACATTTACCTTACCCATTCCCTTATCTGCCCAGTCCAGATTTGTTTTAGGGAGAATGGGAGCCCTAGCTGGAGCAACTGCACTCCAATGCACCTTCCCCACCACCATCTTTATGTTATTCCGTTACCTCCACCAACCCAGCATTGCAGCTTGATGGAGGAAATGCCCTAACTTCACAAGCAAGTAGCTGCAGGCTCTTCACATATCAGCTTTTCCCTCATCAGTCCCGGGTTCCAGCAACTGGGAGAGCGGAGCCTTGCGATGGGGCTCAGGGTTGGTAAATCACAAGCGGATTCTCAAGGATGAGCCCCACATGGGGCAGGCAGTGTTCCAGCCTGCCCTTAGGCCACTGGAAAAACTCCGCAGATGCCTGGCGTGCAGCCAGTAGAGAGGGGCACAAACTGGGTACACAAGCTCTCTCCGATGTTCTCAAACAGCAGCAGTGGAACAGCTACTCTCCCAGGAGAGTAGAGCCAGAGGAGACAAAGAAGGGGAGAGGCGACAAAAATCAGCCAGGAAGAGAAAAAACATAAATGATGAAAGAGAAACAAAGTGAGAAGAATTTTGGCAGAAGGTAAGATCAAGAGCATGAGAAAGAGGGAAAGGCAAATAAAGAAGCGAGAGAAAAAAGGGGGAAACAATGCGGGAGTGGGAAAGAGGAAGAAAGTTTAAAGGAGACTTCGGAACCTGGGTGCAGAGAAGACCGAGGACAGGTGAGACTCGGTGACACTATACACAGCGCGTTTCTTTCCAGGGCGCTCCAGTTCAGAGTCTGCATAATGTACCCAGTCCCAGCAGTGGGCTGGGGACGCTCGTTCCGGGCCTCCCAGCACCCACCCCACAGCCACCAAACAGGCCAACCTGAGGATAGACAGGCGTCCCGGCCGGAAGCACACGCTACCTACAGCAACCACGGCGCCACAAGCCCGGTGGGATACCTGGCGCCAGCCCAGCAGGGGTGTAAGCACGAAGGCACCAAAGTGAGCACTGTTGTCGCAGGCACTCCCGAGCCCCAAAACCCCGCTTCACCGCGGGGTGCACTCACCTGGAGGGTCTCAGCCTGGCATCGCGCTTCCCGTCCACCATGGAGGGCACGCAGCTAGTAAGTTCGGTCCAGTCGGCATGCAACCCGCAGCTCCAGCCCGTGGAGAACCTGGAGAAGAGCCAGGTCTCCCGCTTACCCGGCCGGTGGCAAGTGCATTTCTTCTGACCCACGCGGCATTCGCAAGGCTGCTCCAGCTGGATGTTGCGCACCAGGTGGCGGCCAAAAGTGGTACCTCCGGTCTTCTGGATGTGCAGGAACACGATCAGGTCATCGCCCTTGATGTCGAAGTCTACCTTGCGCAGGAGATCATCACGGCTGAAATTGTAACGCGGCACGAACCTGGCGGAGTTCTCATCCTCTGAGCGGTACGGGTCCGGCATCGGGGAGCTGAACGCCTGCAGGCGGAGGAGCTGGCATTCTGTGCCGGGGCACACATACTGGAGGACGATCACGGCAAATAGGAAGAGCATCACCAAAGCCAGCAGCAGCTTGTTGGATTTCTCATCCATATTCCCGACGCTGGGGGAAACCCAAGCTGGTTACGTCAATCCCGCAGCAAAGCCCGCACTCACCGTGTGCCGGTAATCCCTCTCCACCGTTGCGCCCCCTTACCCCCTCCCCTCCCAACGAGTATTCGCTGTGGACGCAGCAGCGGTGGTGGCGCCCTACTCCGCTTCCTTCCTTCCCGGCAGGCTCAGCGCTGTGGCTTGTGCCGCACAGCCTCCCCCCACCCCCCAACCCCTTCCCGCTGGCTGCCTGCCCTCTCCCGGAGCAGGAGCTCTCAAGAACTGTTTCGCGGGTTTCATACCCGCAGGACGCTGAATGCCTCACTTTCCAACTCACACCCCTGGGTCCGAGCCCCCACGCGTCTCCCTCCACTCTCGGTGGTTTCCTGGCTCCATCATCATCCCGCTTCGCCCACCGGACTCCCAGTCGCTTTCCCCCAGTCCTCTGGGCGCTTAAGCTGCTGCCTCCCCGCCTGCCCCAGCGGGCTTCCTCCCCAAGCCACCCCACCCACCGACCCCCAAGCCTTGCTCTTTTCCACACCCGGTTGCCCACCTTGGAGGGCGCCTGGAGTGAGCTCCTGAGCTCCGATCCGGGCTTGCTGAGTGCCCCTGGGGGAAGGAGTCCGCCGGCAGCCCGACTTGCAAGCAGAGACGCTGCGCTGCCGGCGCCCACGGAACGTCGGGGTGGGAGCGGCAGCGTGGCCAAATGCGCGCCCTGTCCCTTCGGAGCGCCCAAGCCCCGTCTCCACTGGCCAGCTGGAACTTTGCGCCTTTCCCTTCCCCTCGTGGCTGCGGCTGCCTTCCTTCTCCATATGGCTCCCGCTCACCCGGGCCCGGTAGTGCGAGTCCCGATTTCGCCTAAAACGTACCTGGATAGGGGGCCAAAAATCTTGGAGAAGATCGCGCCGAGCACGTGCTTCAGAGAGTGGCCCAGGGCTGCCAGGCCCCGAGTGAGCAGGGCCCGGCAGAGGGAGCCCAGGTCCCAGCGTCTCCGGAGGTCGTGCATCCGCCTGCGGCGGCCTCGGGGCAGCAGCGCGAAGAGTGGGGCGCGCGCGGCTCCCGCCTGGGAGGAAGACGCCTTTAGGGGCTCGTCCGGCAGCGGCTGAGGGTTGAATCCGGGAGACACACCCCTAGGAGGGTCTTCGCAGACTGAGGCGGTGACTGATCGGGGCCGGCTCTCTGCCAATTCGGCCTCTACTCTGGAATGCCGGCGGGGACAGGTGGTGCGGGCGGGCGCTCCTCGCTCCGGTTGCTGTGGCCGCCAGAGCGCCCTGGCTGCACTCGCAGGCAGTGCCATTCCCCCCTTCAGGCAACTCAGGGTACTAAGGATCAGGAACGAGCTTGAATTTATGTAATACTGCCTCACTCCTGAAAGCTTGAGCCACTTCACAAGCGGAGGACCTGGGTTTTCTGTTGTCTTGGGTAAGGGCCGTCGTTACACTGAGCGCATCACTCCACTTTGGCTCATAATTTCAACGTCCCCTAAAATAGCAAACGCACAAATTGGACCTTTTCCCTCTCTGCCAATTTCCATTCTCCAACGGAAGCGGGAGCATTTTCTGAACAGGTAAGCCAACATTAAGGAGAAGCATGACCAAAAACATGACAGAATGGAAATGTTAGATTTTTCAGAGCAGTGACAAACCACTCTCTTCTTGCTGGGTCCCTGGCATCAAGCCCCGTGCCTACTGGAAGGCTTCACTTATATAAGGTTTATTGAAGGAAAGATACATGACTAAATACTACATCAGAGTGGGAAGCATGTAGTCCTATATGATGTGACAAATGAGGAAACTGAAACCTGGAAAGGGGAGGAAATGTGCCCAAGGTCATATGACAGAGCCCCAGGATTTGAAACAAAGAAACCAGGAACCATCAACACATCCCTCTAATAAATAGATGCATCCTCAAGCCCCGGTGTCCTAAAACGCTCTTTTCACCCTCAGGAAAAACAATGTGAGGATTAGCAAGGAAAGAAGCGGATGCCCCCTGGACAAGATCCTCAGGAACTCAGGACTCAGACTATCCCCATGTGATTGATCAGGTGGAGCTTGCTGTATATAGGGGACTGGTGTTTCCCTGAATGAATGCTCACCCTGTTCAGTCTCACTGCTGCAGAAGTGGCACAGGGTGGCAGCAGTGTTTCAAAAGAGTGTTGTTGGGGCTGGGGAGTGGGGGACAGTCATCAGAGTCCTGAAGTGGAAGGAAGTCCCTTCAGAGACAGGCTCTGCCTGTATCTCCCTAGGAACATTTGGTCCCTCGCTCAGCTCTGCTCCATCCCTCCTGTTCTTTCTGTGCAATGGAGCAGCAAGCACTGGTCTAGGAGTCCTGAAAAGCTGACACTTCCTGGCTGGGCAGCCCTGGGATAATCATTTGCCCCACCTGAGCCTTAGTTTCCTCTTCTGTAAAATAGAATCAACTCCTTTTTGACCATGTGGGGCACTGTGATGATTACCTTTGGGAAATTCCAGATGTGAGGCTGTGTTAACCTGATGCTCTAAGCTCCAATGTGCCAACAGAGTCACAGGCCAATTAAGGAAGAGGCCTTTCTTGGGCAATTTTATAGCTGTGCCCCCTGCCCTTAGCTCCCCTCAGACTTCCCCAGTCTTTTCATTTGCCCCCAAACCTGCTGGGAACAGTGAAGACCCCTTTGTCTGCCTGTAGCCATAAAGCTTGGGAATCTTGCATTTCAGGCATTCCACCTATCCCCGGGTTCCAGATGGTCACTCTGACTGATGGAAGTGTACTAAGGACCGGTGCATCAACTTGGCTTCCGTGAGAGTTCCCCCTCCCATCCCCCAGGCTTATGGGACATGCCTACTCTCCCTGAGGGCCAGTGATGGTGAGAACCTGGGAAGTGAGAAGCCATGGGGGTAGCTCAGGAGTTCGGCTTGCCAGCTGTCCCCACCTTCTCTTTGGCACTGCAAAAGTCCATCTAGTAAGTGGCTCTCATCATAGTGTCATATGAGGATCCTTCTGCCATTACACCATTATAATGACACTCAGTGGGGCCCCTAGGAAAACACTTCTGAAATAGGTGGGTGATGCATTCATGCCCTCAGCAACTAACTCTGGAGATGCTACTCTAAGAGAGATTTGTGAGATTAAAACATGGGAAATGCCTTGGATGGAGGTAAGGGTGAGCGGGTGGTAGCCAGAATGAGGAATAATCAGGATTTACTAATTTAGGTGGTGAAAAGAAGCACATACACACACACTTACAGTCTGATCTCAAAGAAAAGGGCAGCCAGGTAGGTAGTTGCAGAGCAAAAGAAGGAACACGATCAGACTGTAAAGTCCAGTTTCTGAGATCTAATATTTCACTAACATGCTAGTGTGATTATATACAGCAGCTCATGGAGGATATTTGCATTTACAAGCCTTTCTCTGTGCACTAAGAAAAACGCAGAAACACATCTCTCATTGTAGATTTTATATGTCAGGGTTCCTAAAAGTGGAAGAAAATTGTCTTTGGGGGCAACAGGGGTCCCACAAATCTCAGGGGAACCCTCCTGGGATGAAGAGGCTTCCTGCTCAGAAGAGAGAATTCTTCCTGTGTGTGTCCTAAGAGCTGTGCTCTCCTTAGGCCAGGTTGGGCCTTGGCAGGAAGTTCCAAGGCTCCTTACAATCCTGGGCTGGTTCCTCTCAGGAACTGAATAATACAGGTCTTGATACTCAGAAATCAGCCCTATTTTGGAAATTGGGGTGGGATGCAAAAGAGGAAGAAAACTGCCTGAATTGTCAGGACTTTGCTTTTCCATCTCCTTATTTCTTAGACCCACCTGAGTTGCTGTGTGTGTATAGGGTGTCCCAAAAAATGTACACACACACTTTGAATAATTATAAAGGCAGTGTTTATTCAAATACATTTCATTTTAAAAATTGAGCTATCAGCTATTAAAGTGTGTATACATTTTGGGGGGGACACCCTATATATATGGAATTTGGAACTTGGAAGGTGAGGAGAACTCTGCAGTCAGCAGGGTTTCTGGTTGTGTCCACAAAAGGTTGATGACTCTGGGAGTGAGGGTAAAGGTCAGCTTGGCTTGCCTACTTAAGCAGTGTACTTCTGGACATTTATTTGGTTGCTGTAATCTGAAAGGACAGCAGGAGGTATTTGAAAGAGCATGGGCCTGAGAATCCAGAGACTTGGGTTCTTGTTTCAACTCTGCCACTAATGAGACCCTGTATGACTATGAAGAAGCCATTTGCTTGCTCTTGGGCTCAGCTTCCCTATTTGTAAGAAGGCAAAATTGATACTGTTATTCGAAGGGTACTTTCCTGCTCTGACATTCAAGGTCACATGCACTCTATTGTCTTACTCAAGGGTCAAAGGGCTGCAAACTCTCAGAGTCTCATCTTAGGGGAAAGCATAGGCCTAGTCTTCATTTGTTTCTGTGACATTTTGTTGGGTCTCACCAGGCAATCAGCAGCTGAACTTATTCTGGACCTTCGTAACAGGGCTGTCATCAGGGTCCCCTGTTCAGATTGGAACAGAAACAATGAAAACTTAATGTGCTGGCACTCTTTAGAGTTTAGCATAAAACACTAACAAAATAGGCTTTCCCCCTTATCCTGAGCATTATGCTCAACCTTGTCTTTCCAGGTGTCACTAATTTTTTTTAAATGTTTATACTCTCAATAATAGGCTATTTTTGTCACAAAAATTGAAGGTATGCAAAGTATTGAGTAAATCTGTTTGGGTTTTTTTGTTGTTGATTTCAGAGAAATGAAGGGAGAGGGAGAGATAGAAACATCAATGATGAGAGAGAGTCATTGATCAGCTGCCTCCTGCATGTCCCCTACTGGGGATCAAGCCCACAACTTGGGCTTGTGCTCTCACCGGGAATTGAACTGTGATCTCCTGGTTCATGGGTCAACGCTCAAACACTGAGCCACGCTGGCTGGGCTGTTTCTGTTTTTGCGTGTCTCCAAATTGAATGAGCAGCATTACTTAATGAAAACACTGTTTTGAAATTCATGCTTTAACATTGCAAACAGGTTGGGTGTGTTATATATATCACTCTCTACAGTCATTTATATCCCCCCCACAAAACACTGTTTTATTTGTTTAGCTTTATAAAACAAGGGACTTGAGGAATTAAAGGAGGAGGTGATGTGTATGCTAAATGAATGTCTACTGCAAAGGCAAGATAAGACCTTGAATGGGGTTCATGGAAGACTCTGAACATGCAGACCAATGACCACCCTTCTCCTGATGCAGGATGTCAACCATTTCACTGACAGTGGAATTTTTTTTTTTTTATTGTTAAGAGTAGTACAAATGGCCTCCCTTTTTTTTCTCCCCCTTACTCCCTACCACCCAGTTCCCACCTCACCCCAGGCCTTTACCACCCTATTATCTGTGTTCCTGGGCTATGCATATATGCATATAAATTCTTTGTTTAATCTCTTCCCACTCACCCATCCCCCTTCCCTCTGAGATTCTGGCTGTGAATGGAAAAGTCAGGTCTTGTAGCATTTTTAAAGCTATGGTAACCCAAGGCCTGGGGACAACGAGAAGTAGGACAGACTCCTCTCCTCTGACGGTCACTTCACTTCTTTGGGCTTCAGTTTCTGCTCTATAAAATAGCCTGACCAGATACCTTCAAAAAGCTGGTTTAGTAGTATAGTAAAGACGAATCCAATCTCCAGTGAGCTTTTTTTTTGAAAAAGGAGAGCGCATAGGTTTGGAAAGCCCATCCCCCTGGAATTTAGTCAGCACTCTCTGAGCTCTCTTAGAGCCTCAGTTTTCTCATCCATGAAAATGGGGCTAATGATAGCTACCTCACTGGGTTGTCATGTGAGTTAACTAAAATCTACTGAGAGCACTTAGTCTAGTTCCTGGGAACGTAGATCTTCTGTAACTTCATTTCTCTTCCCCTTTGACTCTCAATAGCTTTGATTTGAGCTCTTTGGTATATTTCTCACAATAGTAATATACACATGTTTAATGACAGGTGGTTGGCCATGGGCCTAATTGTGACCTAGACTGGCTTTGCCTTCTTCCCATTTCTTTATCTGCTCTCTTTTCTCACCCTCTCTTCACACCTCTTCAGTGCTCTCCTGGCTGGTGTCCTGTGGGGGAGGATAACCTCTGATCCATTCAATCACGCTGAGAAGTGAAACATGTACACGTGACCCCTCCCAGGAGACATCTACAAGAGAGGAGAAAGAGGGCAATGCTTACTCCTGATGAAGGATTGCTGCAATGAAATACTATAAAATAACAGCACAGGAGGAGATGCTTGAGAAGCTGAGGTGGAGAGTAGAAAGATAGTTATAAGTGGAGAACTTGTAAGGCCAGCTCCACTCTAAACCATGGACACTAATTTTAAGCTCCATTCACTTCAAAAGTTAATAGTTGATCTGGCCCTGTCCAATGTGGCTCAGCTGGTTGAGTGTTGTCTTGTACACCAAAAGGTTTTAGGTTCAATTCCCGGTCAGAGCACATACCGGGGTTTTGGGTTTGATCCCCAGTTGGGGCACATACAGAAGGCCACCGACAGATGTTTTTCTCTGACATCAATGTTTCTCTGTCTCTCTCTCTTCCTCTCTCTAAGCATGTCCTTGGTGGGATTTTTAAAAAAATAATAAATAAATTTAAAAAAAACTTAATAGTTCATCTGGCCAGAGGAGTTTCAATTTGATCAGCTAGTCAAGCCACGGCAGTCAGATTGAAAAACAGGATCGGTTCTGCGTTCATCCTTCATGAGCCAGAACTGGGCAAGCCCATTCTTCTGCTGAGCCCTGGGCCAGCAGTACCAGCTCATGGTGGCAGAGTAGAAAGAGCACCAAGCTGGATGCCATGAAAACAATGTTTGAAGTCTCAGTTTTGCTTCTAGCTCACTGTGTGACCCTGGGCCAGTTGCTTGATGTCTCTGGGATTTACTTGCTGACTTTGGTAAACTAAGGGGCTGCATTAGATTACCCTGAAGGCCCATTTCAGCAGGAGCTTTCTGTGATCTAAGCTATGCTAGTTAATGAGAACAGTTGGGGAAGGACACCACATTCTTTAGCCTTTGTGTCAGCAATGTCGGCAAAAACACACTACCAAAGATAACCCTCCAGCTAGTAGCTGAGTCAAAAAAGCAGAGGGACTTAACTGAGGAGCAAACATTCTTAGATCACGTGAGTAAGACAGAAATTCGAAATAAGCCTTCGGGTTTCCACTGACTTGGGCGAAAGTCAAAGCTGAAAGATTGGGGAAAAGAGTTGAGAACTGACCTCCAGCTGACACAGAAGCCCTAGGTAGGTTTTAATAATGATAACAACAATAAGAATCACCAAGAATCGCATTTGTTTTGGTACTCTGGGATCTTGGCAAGAGAAGAGCACACTCATTGCTGATCTCCTGCCTGGCCTCTTGGGGAAATACAAGAGCTGAAAATTATATTTTAGAGCAGCATGAAGGATCTGAAGGAAGCTAGCCTCGAAGCCAAATTTGCTCCCAGGAAAATGATTTATTTGTCACTAAAATGGGCTTGAAAGGGAATGTCCTCTAAAAATAACCCAGGAAAAGAAATTAATTAGTTTAGAGAAATCATACATGTCACAGAATAAATGAAAATTAATTTTTGATTAAAGAAAGTCAGACTAGAGGCTAATAAAACCCTTAACTGGGCTTTACAGAAAAACCTGGAGAAGGACTTACATGTTATGTATATATTTTCAAGATCCACACTTCACCAAGTGGCATTAGGATGCAGAAAGCTACATTAGCCAGTGGGAAAGTGAAATGAACTTGGTAATGGGGATGCAGATTGGTGAAGCCACTGTGGAAAGCAGTATGGAGTTACCTCAAAAAATTAAAAATGGATCTGCCTTATGATCCAGCCATTTCATTTCTGGGAATATATCAGAAGAAACCTGAAACACTAATTCTGAAGAATTTATGCACCCCTATGTTTATTGCAGTGTTATTTACAGTAGCCAAGATTTGGAAGCAGCCCAAGTGCTTATCAGTAGATGAGTGGATAAAAAAGCTGTGGTACATTTACACCATAGAATACTATGCAGCTGTAAAAAAGCAGGATCTCTTACCTTTTGAGACAGGATGAAGGGACCGGGAGAATATTATGCTAAGTGAAATAAGTCAGTCAGAGAAAAACAAGTACCATATAATTTCACTCATATTTGGAATCTAATAAACAAAATAAACTATCAAATAAAATAGAAACAGACTCATAGATATAGATTCAGACAACAGACTGACAGGTGTCAGTGGGGAAGGGCATTGGGAGGGCTGAGTGAAAATAGCAGTGAGATTAAGCAAAAAATAAAAAATAAAAAAACTTATAAACACAGACAATAGTTTGGTGATTACCAGAAGGAAAGGGGTAGGGGAGGTAGAAGAGGGTATAGGGGAAATAAATGGTAATGGAAGGAGACTTGACTTGGGATGGTGAACACGCAATACAATATACAGATGATGTATTATAGAATTGTATACCTGAAACCTATATAATTTTTTAAACCAATGTCACTTCAATAAATTCAATAAAAAATTTTTAAAAGACATTTTGAACATTTATCTTCACTGAAGAAAGTTGCCTTAGTGGGTTTTGTCTTGTGGAAGATTTACTTGAAACAGAAGACAATATCCAAACCCCTAATGAGGAGACAAAATGCAGTTGGGAGGGCTAAATGAAGGGTTAGAAATGTAACAAGATGGTCAAGGGGAGAGCAACATGTAAAGGATGTCATCTCCAGTGCTCTACATAGTAATAAGGTATGGCTGGACTTGGTAATGTCTCTTGAAAGCTAACTCTAAAATGTTTAGCAAGCTAATAGCTCTTGTACTGAAAATCTGTTAGTGTCTGGCTCTTTACTAGACACTTTACATGCCTCTTCTCAATTAACTTTCCCAGCAATCCCTTGAGGTAGTTACTTCTGTACTTATTTGACAGATGAGTAAATTGGCATTCAGAGTTACAGCCACACAGCTAGGAAATAGTGGAGCTGGGACTTGAACCCAAAATCTGTCTAACTCCACAGCTTGAAACAACTCTGTTGCTCTAATGATACTCACCCAGCTCAAGGGTGGCTGGGCATGAGCTGGAGAGTATGGGGCATCCTGTCCCAAAATGGAGTATCAAGAGACTTAGATAAGCATCATCCTAAGCCAGAGAGCTGGGCAAAGAGGGATCATAGTGTGTGTGTGTGTGTGTGTGTGTGTGTGTGTGTGTGTGTGTGTGTGTACGCCCAGGCTCATGCACATATTCTGAGGACCCAGAGCCTGAATTTTAGTAAAGAGGGAAGCAGAGACCCAAACACTGCTGATTGGACAATTCAATGGATACGTAACGTTGGAGCATCACCCACATTTGTCTGATACTGTTATTTTTTGTAAGTGTGAGAAGCAACTTTGTCAGGTTTACTAAGCAATAACTTCCAGAATGCTTCTTCATTTAAAGAAATTCCCCAGCATGCCCAACAACAATAATATTTGGTCTAGGGCTTTTCAGTTTACCAAATACTTTCACAAACACTGACTGTACCTTAACAACTTGGCAAAGCAACTGTTATTGCCTTCACCTTATATGTGAGGAGGAAATAGTCTCTGGGGCCTGAAGGAACTTGACCAAGGGCCCACAGCTTGCATGGAGTTGCCACCACTGACCATTCCCTTAATCTCCCCAAGTACACATGTCAACACAAGGTAATGCCCAAGGCACTTCACAAGGGATCTAACACTGAGTAGGTGCTCAAGAGATGTTAGCTACCCTTTACTTGACAACTTATAACTAAAAAATATTGTTTTCTTTCTACTAACTACATCCTACCAGAAACCCCAATATCTTCACCAGAAACTGGTCCATGTTCTCAGAGAACTTGCCATTCATGTAAGGAAATACAGTGACCATGAGTGAGCATGAGGCTAGTCAATGACTGACTGATCTGCTGCACTGGCTGTAATGTAGTGATAGCTTAGAGGACAGTCCACAGTTGGCTGGAATGGTCAGAGGTTTCCCAGCAAACTTCAGAGGGATCTGGAAAAGCCAGTCAATAAACTGCCCCCCTCTTTTTTGTCTTGGAACTTTTGTTGACAGTACACCCAGACCCTTGCTTGTCGATGAGGTTGTATAACAAGTGGCCTAGCTTTCCCAAAGTACAAATCCCACCCTCAATTTGCAGGGCCAAGAGCATGACATTTCAGGCTCTTTTATCAAGAGAACAGTGTGTGGCTTCACAAGGGCAGTATAGTCTGTGTCAATATCCACAACAGGGTTGGAGAACAAGTAGATGATTTTTTAGACCAAGTCAATAAGCAAGCTGCTTTTGGTAGGGAGAAGAGAGCAGGACACTGTTGAAGTAAAAGAAAAGACACTGCATTTCTCCATAAATGTTTCCATAGTTCCAGATGGTAGCAAATCAAAGCAGAAACTGACATTTGTTGTTCCAGAGTTGTCTGGAAGAGATCCAGATAATGGATTACCAAATGAACAATTTTGAGCCCTCTTATCAAGGGCAAACTTTATGCCAGCTGAGATGCTGAGATGCTGGGGCAATAGCAAACTCACAACAATGACAACAGTAATTTGCCAAAATGATGCAACTCCAGAATGCTGGACAGACAAGTTCCTTTGCTGGTTGCAATCTGGAAATATGGCTAGATGGTATTGCCATCTCCATTAGATACTCATGCTATGACACTTTAAACAGACATTTGATGTTGGATATCAACTGAAAATTTTTTTTATTGAGGTAACATTGGTTTTTAACATTATATACATTTCAGGTGGAAAACATTATAATTTGATATCTGTATACACTAGAGCATGCTCACCACCAAAGTCTAGTTTCCACGTCACCATACTTTTAACTCCCTTTACCCATTTCACCCTCCCTGCACCCCTATTCCCCTCTGGTAACCCACCAATCTGCTGTCTGTAAGTGTGAGTTTGTTTTGTTTTTCTTTGTGTGTTTTTTTTCTGTATTTGTTTTGTTTTATTCCACATGAGTGAAATCATACAGTTTTTGTCATTTTCCACCTGACATATTTCACATAGCATAATACCCTCAAGGTCCATCCATGCTGTCCCAAATGGCAATATTTCATCTTTTTTATGGCTGAGTACTAAATTTTTTATTCAACACTAACTTCATCAAAAAACAGATACCTGATACAGCCAGATTTCATCAAATGAGGGAGACTTACCACTACATAGAAAATTCACTATAAAGACGTTATTCTATTCTCCAAGCCTCCTTTATACTCTGTTCTACACTAGAGTTTGTAGCCTAATACTCTAATTCAAACAGAAAGAGATTCAGGTTGAATTGTGCTCCCCCAGTCTTCCCCAAACTAATCTTAAATGACAAGGCAGGAGTCTCCCTTAGGAGTATTTACAGACCATTCTTCATGTAAAAGAACATAGGAACTCCCCCAAAGCCAAAGAAATAAAATGCTCTAAGCAGGTCCTTTTCCTGCCCTTCCTGTCTCAGAAGTGTGTTGCAAAAGCTCTTGGTCAACACTGCAGGCTGCTCTTTTATCTGCATAACCTGAGTGCCTTTGCCACAGGTCAGATGTCAGGCTCACTCGCCAGTATTCAGGCTTGAGTCAACTGCCTCCATTCTGAGTCTTTTGCAATTCGATGGATGGCTTGGCCCTTATGTCTTCAGGGTTGGAATCTCCTGGGCAGGGATTGGATTCCACTTTCCATGTCTACAGTGCTTGTACCAAAGTTATTAATAATATTCCATACAAGAGGATCATATTGAGAGCAAGCTGGAATCTACATCATAGAGCTTGCAGCCTAAAACTAGGCTGAGCCAAGCCCCCCAGGAGGACATCCTGTCACCCTAAGCCACCTCTAGGGAACTTTGAGATGTATCCAAGTCAGTCCTGTCTAGGACACAGCATCTTCTTTTCTATGTCAGCCCATTTCTTTCAGACTTCCCACCCACACCTGGAAGTATGTTTCAATGCCCAAAGGGGAAGAAAGAAATCTGAGGAACACCTCAGGTGTTACCTCTGACAAGGTGTTAGGGATTCAGAGGATTCCCTTCCCTAAAATGCAGTTTAAAATGAATGAATGAATCACAACACAATAGTGTAATAACTATGTATGGTCCCAGATGGGTACTAGACTTGTCAGGGGGATCACTTCATAAGTTATATAAATGTCTAACCACTATGCTGTACACCTGAAACTAGTATGGTATTGAATGCCAACCGTTATTGAAAAATTAAAATTAAAATTGAAAAGATTTGCAAGAGAAAGGGGGGAAAGTCACTTAAATTATAGATAAATAAATAAAGTGGGAATGATTGTGACTTATACCAGCCTAAGAATCAATAAGACCATTGGAGGAGCAGGCAACTGTAGTGGAAAGAGCACACTCTCTGGAATCAGACCAGGATTTGGATCTCAGTCCTACTCTTTACTAGCTGTGTGGCATTGGGAAAGTACATAGACCTCTAGAGCCTCAGTTTCTTCCTTGGTATAATGGAAATAATTATAATCAACTATTTTGTAAGAAATTTTTTAAAAATTAGGGAGATAATGTATGTAACACACCTTTTATAGGACCTGGCAGAGAATGGGTATCCAATGAATGGCAGTGATTGTTACTGAACAAAACAGGAGAGATGGCTAGGTCCTTCGTAGTGTCTTTCAAATCATGGTTGAATATCTACATGAATTACTCTTCTTAGATAAGTCATTGGATATATACATATGGTTTACTATTTCTTCTACCTTCATGTTTTTAATTACCCAATTAATTCACCACTGAAAACTCTGTAATATTTCAATTATCATAGAAACAATAATACTCTTAACCCCCATACAATTTTATTCCCTTTCCCTGGGGTAATCACTCTTTTCAGTTTGCTTTGTAGATTGGGGGTATTTTTGTAAACAAGTGCACCTAAAAATATACATATAAAAATAGATAGTATTGGTTTGTGTGTGTTTTCAAAAAACAAAGTGTTTGTTTTGTATGTATGTTTTAATATTTTATTGAAATACAATATGCATGTGAACATGAGATAAGTGTACAGCTTGATGAAGTTTTAAACTGAACACACATGTAATCAGCACTCATCAAGAAATACTACCATCACCCCAAAAGCCTCTTTTCTGCCCCTTTCCAACTGATAAACCCCCAATGGTGGCCTCTATTCTTTTTTATCCTTAACAAGGATATTTATTTTATTTTATTTTTTATTGATTTGAGAGAGGGAGAGAAAGAGAGAAACATCAATGTGAGAGAGAAGCATTGATCTGTTGGCTCTTGTAAGCTCCCCGACTGGGGATCGAACCTGCAACCTTTTAGTGTACGGGATGATGCTCCAACCAACCCAGACACCCAGCCAGGGCCAGTGTTCACTATTCTAACTTACATCAGCATAAATTAGTTTTGGCTGCTTTTATACTTTATATAAATTGAATCATACAGTATATTAGTTTTATGTTGCTGTTTAACAAATTACCACAAACTCCACAGCTTAAAACACATCTGTCATCCCAGAGTTTCTATGGGTCAAAAATCCAGGCCCAGTGTAGCTGGATTCTCTACTCTGAAAACTCCTTTACAGGGCTGAAATCAAGCTGTCGGCCAGGGCTGGACTCTCATCGAGAGCTTAGGTCCTCTTCCAAGCTCACTGGTTGTTGAAAGAAATCATTTCATTGTACTTTTAGAACTGAGGTCCCGTTTTCTTGCTGGCTGTCAACCGGGGGTCATTCTCAGCAACTACAGGCCATTCACATTTCTTGTCACAAGGCTTCCTCTATGTTAAAGCCGGCAACAGAGAACTCTCATGTTTACCTCCCGTGTGATTCAACTCTCTGGTTTCCTCTTCTGCAAGTGGGCAGAGAACAGGCTCTGCTTTAAAAGAGCTCATTTGATTAGGTCAAGCCTACCTGGATAATCTCCCTATCTTAAGGTTCACTGATTTGGGACTTTAACTGAATCTGCAAAATTCCTTTATAGCAGAACCCAGCTTAGTGTTTGACTGAATAACTAGGAAGGTATATGTACACCAGGCTCCAGGAATCTCAGAGGGCCATCTTAGAATCCTGCCTACCACATGCAGTATTTACTCTTCCATGTGTTTTTTTCACTCAATATGTTTGTGAGATTCATCCATATTGTAGGAACATGTCTTCTGGTGAACATGTACACATATGGAAATAGACATTTTTGTTACAAAACACTAAGATTTTGGAGTTCTTTGTTATCAAAATAACCCAGCCCATCCTCGACAGATACAGAAATTTGGAACTAGAATTGCTAGTCAAAGGCAATAAATACCCTCATATTCCCCTCCAAGAAGGCAGTACCATGAATATTGTACAAGAGTACCCTGTTTGTCACATCCTTACCAACACATATTATGATAGAAGTCTGTGTGTATGTATAAATTTTGGCCAGCCAGGGCTTTATTTTGTACAATTATATAATAAGGATTTTACCCTGTGTGAAGATCCAGGAAAGCATGCCTAATCCCACTGCCTGCCTGAACCACTGATATTACCACCAAGTACTATAGATGATCCTTACTGTGCCCTATTTCTTTCATGAGACATATCATTCCCAAATATTCCCTGTATTTACTAATTTATGATGCTTATTGTTTGCTATCTATCTCCACCCACTAAGATATAAGCTTCTGCATAGCACGGATCTTTGTTGGTTTATTGCTATAACCCAAGGGTCTAAAAGAGTGCTTGACACATAGCAGGTGTTTAAAAATATTTGTCAAATGAAGAAATAAATATTAACCCAATATATGAACTTTAGATTGTAATATTAATTATATTAAATTATTTTTGCAGTTCTGTGATATTTTCTAAATCACACAATTAAGATACTGTCCAAAATAAGTGTTTTCTGAATTTAAATGTAGGAAGAGACTTAATTATGCTTTTAAATCCTTTGAAACTCCTTTGCCCTGCTTTCTCTACCTCAATATTTATTTTACATGGTTGTATTAGAGAATTTTAAATAATACCCTAAATTCTTTTTGGATCTGCCTATAAAATTAAGAATGTTGCAGAAAACCAGAGATTTAGAGATGTTCTTCATAGAGCATTGCACCATACCAAACAGTAAGCATTTATCCCTGCACATTCCATCTTGAAATATCTTTCCTCTCACTGCTACTAATTAATGTGCTGTTCCTCCTTCAAGATTAATTAGTTAGGGTCTAGAGCAAAGCTCTCAACAAGAACATTCTGGGACAATAAAAATATTCATTTGTACTCTCTGATACCACGGCCTTTTGTTGCCTGTGGCTAGTGAGCACCTGAAATGTGGTTAGTGTGACTGATGAATTAAATTTTAATCCAACTTAATTACAAGTCACTTTTATTCTATTTTATTTTAAGTAAGTTAAATTTAGATGGTCACCTGTGACTAGTAGCTAACATATTGAACAGCATACCTCTAGAGGAAAGAGATGAAAGAGTGAAATACATTTTTGATCCTTTGATTGTGGCAGCTAGAGGGATCCTGAGACTCAGGTGAGAGAAGAAGGTGCCAGGTCCATTTCTTTACAACCTCTTCTCCCAAGTGATGGAGAAGAAGGAATAAAGTGTTCTTAACTTCTTCTCTCAGGTGGGGAGCTTGGGCTGGGGGACAAAAATACTCATGCTCTTGCACTGGACATCACCTTGATTTGTTTCTTCACGTGGTCATTGGATTAGGCTATGACTACACTGGCCCACCGACTCAAGTTGGAACTCTGGATGTGAAATGGGGATTTTGGAGACATGGGTTTCACATTTCACACACAATTCCCCTGCTTATACTATGCTTTGTGCAGCTCACCCTGGGGGCACATGCAGAGAGGTACTCTGTTTACCTGCTGGAGAATTGGACATTTCAGAGTTGGTGGTAATTACTGAAGCAGGTAATGGAGCATATGGAGGTGAAGTCTAGATAGGTTATTTAATAATAAAATAATAAAAGAAACAGACTCAAGTTTTCAAAAAAGCAAAGAAAAATAATATTACCTACTTTGAGTTACTTCTTGGAGCAGAGAATATCTGGCTCTACTGCACTGTTATGAAATTAATTTGAAGTTGAGAAACTGTAATATATTACAGCTATCAGTCTCTCTGGACGATTTTACAATCAACATGTAGGATATGAAAAGGGAAAGATGCCAATAACATATTAATGTGGTATTCGGTGTTCAATCTTCTTTATGCAGCAGAATATTACAGCTGAGCAAAAAATGATCAAAAAGTTGGTTCTCTTTTATACAAAGAAACAAGAAGGAAACTTGAACTTTAAATTATACCATCTGTCACTTTCCATTGATTGAGTCTTGCTCATTACAAAAAATTCCAAGCTAGAATATCATTTTTGTCTTTTGAGCTCTTCAGAATGTATCACATTCAGCTGCCTTGGTTTCTTTCTTTTTCTTTTTCTTTCATTTGCTTTTTTTCCATATTGGTAGTTGCCAAAGAAGAATGGGACACTCTGCCCCATGGTGTTTCCCTTCTTATCTGGGTTCCTCTGTAAATAGATGTCCATGTATGTTAATACCTGAAGTTCACCTACTGACAAGACCAACCAAAGTCGAACATGCCCATTTTCTTTCTTTTGCATGCCATGTTGATTCAAGAAGGTGTGTTTCTTCTCTTGGACAAAGGAGAGCCCATACCTAGCTCTACCACAAAGTAGCTGTATGATCTTAGGGGAGTCAATGTCCCTGATTCTCAGCTTCCACAATTGTTGAAAATAAAATACAAATGAAAGGGCCTGGATGGCTAAGTGAACTTACTTTATGCCTTTTGAATGGTTCTCACTAATTCCTTACTTCTTACTTAGTTTCCTTTCTCTCCCAGCATCCCATGGCTCTGCTCAGTGAGATATTTCAACCTTCTTCAACAATTAATCCTGATGTGATGTGGACATTCTTAGTAACTGGAAGATAGCAGGCACTCAATAAACATTAGGTCATTCCTCCCTCCCTTCTATTCTCAGCAAGGCAGCTAGACCTCGATATCAAACAGCAGCCCCTTGTTCTTACCCCTGCCTTCTGTTGCCACGGATAAAATGAACACACAAAGCAGGAAGCACTCATAATTACAACATGCTTACAATGATAAACCAGGTCAAAATGGACCCTGTGAAAATTTGGAAGTCAGAAGTTTATGTTCATTTGCCTCACTTCACTCCCCACACCCACACCCTCATGGATCTACTGCACCTTCTCATGGGCTCAGTACCTTTTTCCCTTCTCTCGTCTTCCCAAAACCCATGCTCAGATCCTTCATTCAGACTACAGTGTAGATGAGTGATAATCCTTGCTCCATGTACATTTGCACACAGTTCAGAATCTTCAGTTAAAACTGATTATTCTCTGAGTATAAAATTACAGGCATTGAGTAGTGAGCTAATATCCTCCATTCCAAAGACCTTTTCTGAAGTTTCAAAAATAAAGCCATATAATTACATGCCTACAGGGGTGAGCCAACACCACAATGCCTTCTTGAGCCATGGGCATGGTCAACTATTTTCTCAATGGAGACTGCCCAAGACAGGAAAGAAATCCTCCTAGGTCCATGTCCGTTTGAACAAGTGGAGGTGGCAGAGAGCAGTTTGCCACAGCCACAGAAGCAGAATAACTGTGGCAGAATAAGATACTGCAGTTTGAAGAGAGATTTCGGTGAGAAAGCAGGTACAAAATTAATCTAGGTTCTCAGAGAAAGTAAAAGTGAGGCCATTCAGTCATTAAGGTTTCCTGTTCTCTTGGATGTATAGATCTGGGACTGCCTTCTCACTCAAGAAGGTGCCTGGGCCTGGCTTCAGAGTGACTCATGTTTGTATTGGTTCTAAACAATTCCAAAATAGCCTTGGGCTCTGGAGTTCATTAAGGATCTACATATAAGATTTGAGGGTTCTGCTGTTACTTTCTACCTCCATCCACTAGCTAACATATTGAGATATTCTTAAATGCTAAGGACTTTGTGTCCCTTATCTAAATATGGTCTCACAACAATAAACACGTACTCTTATTATCCCCATTTTATAAATAATAAAACTGAGTTAAACTACTTGTCCAGCTTCACAGAGCCAGCCAGTTATAGAGCTGGGGTGGCCATCCAGCGAACTCTGAGCCTGAAGTGTGGGTAGCCAACATTTTCTATACTGATGATCAGATGCATCCCAGACATTAGAGCTTTTAGAACAACATTTAAACATTGTTTTAGGTAGGAAAGTTGTTCAGAAGGTCAGTTTCAAGTTTGCTTTTCTGGTGGATAGTGAAGATTCCAGTTGTTGAGATCCTTGTCCAATATTTGTATAGGCAGGTGAGAAATCCACCTGCGATGCTTACCTTTATATTCCCTCAGTATTCCTTATACACATGACCCCCAGATAACTGCATAGCTTTGTGAATGCAGAAACATTTCTGCTCCTGAAATACATACAACTTGTTGCATTTAGTAAAAATAAGTTGTTTTCTACCATTTATTTTTATGTTCTCCAAGATTTTAGTTGATAAAGTATGTCTGTTAAAAGAGGAATTATGTTTTATAAAAAAAGCAGAGCCTCTAGTGGTGTGGGCAGCTTCCTCCCCACTTGATGACAGAGGTTTGGATCTATTGGGAGATTATGTGAAAGGGTAGCAATTATTCATGGGTTCGATACTTGCAGTAGTTGGCCTATAAAAATCAATTTCCTTAAGTAATTTTTAAAACATCTCATTTGTTAACTTTTTTAACAATCTCATAGAACATAAAACAGATATGATCACAAATCGCATACATTTTACAGAGATAGTCAGACACTGCCTCATATAAATAACAGGTTCTTGTGTGTTAATTTAGCTTGTCTTTATACAAAAAAAAAAAAAAAATCAGGTACCGTCCCTATTGTTCAACCTGCTGCCATCTGAGATATATGGGGCTTTTAACCAGCATTATAAATAAATTGGATCAAAGTTTCCTACAATAAAATGAAAAATAATTTAAAATTATGTGTTTCTCAACTTCCCTGCATTGGCACAACATTATGCTGATACCCATGAAATATTCAATGTGCTGGGTTTTGCTCTACTTCTCATATGAAACCACATTTGTAAAAGTTTCTTTTTTGGTATTTCTTACAGCTCCCTGGAACAGTGAGAACATCCAGTCATCAACTCTCTGTTATTTTAGCTCTAAGTTATACTTTTCCCAGCAGTAAAAGAAATTTCAATTAACATGATTTCCCTAAATGCTGCTGACCAATATGATGGTCTCACAATGACACATTCTGCTCTGGCATGCAAAATGGTAAAGTACAGGGGTGTTGCTTCCTGCAAAACAGCACATCCTCAAGGGAAGGCAGAAGAGGGGGAAAGAAAGGGAAGGGGAAGAGGAGGGGAAAAGAGGAGAGGAGGAAAAAGTGGAGGAGGAGGAAGAAGGAGGGAGAAAAAGAAGGAGGAAGTAGAGGATGTGAAGGAAGAAAAAAAGAAGAGGACATGGAGGGGTGTGGGAGAAAATTCTTGAGAGTTGAAACCAGCCCTGATACTGGACTTATTTGAAATGCAGAAGCAAATGAGCAATTAATTACCCAAAAGAAATTACATTTTCAACCAGAGATACTCAGTCTACTTCAGTAGCCAAGGCTTAGTAGTTTTCTCCATCAGTGGAAATGAGGGCTTACGAGCAGGTTGAGATTAGTTATGGAGAAATAAAGAAAGCTACATTTCTGCTGAAATGAGACAGATGAAATCACAAACCTTCTAGAAGGTGCCAACTCCCACAAAATGTCCAAGTAGCCTCAGAATATTTGCATATCCTTTGAGAAGTTCCTCTTAATCTATAGCTAACCTCCATGGAATAGTAATTTAATAATACATTATCACCTGTTACATGAAAAGAACTGCTCCATGGTCAAATTAATGTAGAGAAAAGCTGAGTTAGATAAAATAAAGTTGTACTTATAATGCCAGGGCTTCTTAGACTCTTCAGTGCTCATTGGCATTCTATATGTCCCGTAGAGGATATAGCACATTATAAAGAGTTTCCCAAACATACTTGTCACAAAAAGTCTATTGATATCTCATTGATCGAGTACTTCCTGAAGAGTTTGGGAAATGGCTCAATAATTTAAGGTGCTTTCTAGGGCATCTGGGCCAAGGATACAGAAGAGAAAAGATGAGGGCCCCTAAAAGATGGGGAGGGGAATTCCAAAGACAAGCTTTTTTTTTTCTTCTTAAGTTTGTCTTGATTGGCCTTGGACTGGTCATGGTAAGAACCCAATTCTTGGCTTCTCTGAGAGTAGTGGACAAAGCTCTGGGCCCCACCTAAGTACAGCCTCTTTCCAAGACTCCTCAGCAGGTCTACCTATGAACAAGGATTATGCTGAGTCTAGCCCAACACATCTAGGATGAATTCAAAGGGCGAACAGCTAGGATCTCCAAACCACCAGGGGACCACAGTCATTTGCATGGTGCCTAAGGACTGCAGCCTGAATTTGTTGTAGCTTCTAGGCACAATGATTGATGGGACTGGGGAAGGAGAGAAACAGAGCCAATGAAAATGGCAGTCCTGGTCGTTGTTCAGTGGTTGGAGCATCATCCCATAAACCAAAAGGTCATGGGTTTGACTCCCAGTCAGGGCACATACCTAGGTTGTGGGTTCCATCTCCGGTCAGGAAGCTTGTAAAAGGCAACAGATCAATGTTTCTCTCTCGCATCGATCTTTCTCTCTCTCTCTCCCTTCTTCTGTCTTTAATATCAATGAAAATATATCTTCAGATGAGGATTAAGAAAGAAAGAAGAAAGAAAAGAAAGAAAGAAAGAAAGAAAGAAAGAAAGAAAGAAAGAAAGAAAGAAAGAAAGAAAGAAAGAAAGAAAGAAGAAAGAAAGAAAGAAAGAAAGAAGAAGGGAGGGAGGGAGGGAGGGAGGGAGGGAAGGGAAGGGAAGGGAAGGGAAGGGAAGGGAAGGGAAGGAAAGGAAAGGAAAGGAAAGGAAAGGAAAGGAAAGGAAAGGAAAGGAAAGGAAAGGAAAGGAAAGGAAAGGAAAGGAAAGGAAAGGAAAGGAAAGGAGGGGAGAAAGAAAGAAAGAAAGAAAGAAAGAAAGAAAGAAAGAAAGAAAGAAAGAAAGAAAGAAAGAAAGAAAGAAAGAAAGAAAGAAAGAAAAGAGAGAAGGGAAGGGAAGGGAAGGGAAGGGAAGGGAAGGGAAGGGAAGGGAAGGGAAGGGAAGGGAAGGGAAGGGAAGGGAAGGGAAGGGAAGGGAAGGGAAGGGAAGGGAAGGGAAGGGAAGGGAAGGGAAGGGAAGGGAAGGGAAGGGAAGGGAAGGGAAGGGAAGGGAAGGGAAGGGAAGGGAAGGGAAGGAAGGAAGGAAGGAAGGAAGGAAGGAAGGAAGGAAGGAAGGAAGGAAGGAAGGAAGGAAGAAGAGGAAAAAGAAAGAAAGAAGAAAGAAAGAAAGAAAGAAAGAAAGAAAGAAAGAAAGAAAGAAAGAAAGAAAGAAAGAAAGAAGAGAGGAAGGAGGAAAGGAAGGAAGGAAGAAAGAAAGAAGAGGAAGGAAGGAAGGAAGGAAGGAAGGAAGGAAGGAAGGAAGGAAGGAAGGAAGGAAGGAAGGAAGAAGGGAGGGACAAAGAAAAGATTTGTCAATTCTGCAGTTAAGGGACATGGTTGTTGGACTATTTCATTTTACTTTTACCATAAGAATGGTGACCACATTCAAGAATTTTAACAGAGATAGATCTTGGCTGAGAGTTAAAAAACAAAACAAAACACAGAAGAGTCCTGCCACTTCACACTTTCATGTCTTTAAATCACCCACATATTATCCAGAAAGTGACATATCCTCCAAAGCCCTTTAATTGTGCCATTTCATGAATTTGGAATCTCAAGCTTTCCTGGAACAGCTAAGTTTCTCTAAAGGATGGGAAATTTAGTAATGGAGTGTTAGGTTAGCGAAATGTAATCTTTCTGCCCTACTTCTGATGCTCTGATGTTTTCCATGCAATTGTCTTTGACATTTCATTGAAACCACCATGTTTTTTACTAAACAACCCATTTGAGCCCTTAGTAGTCACTTAAGACCTACTTCATTGCCATCTGGCGCTCATATGCAGCCAAGAGTATGTAGTAAATGTATGGTTCAGCTCCATGTGCTGCAGTCATCTATTGATCTTCTAGTTCTTAGGGAAATGGTATCTTATTATATTTTTAAGTTCTATCTCCTAATGAAGGTTCTTTGGCTTCCCATGGTTTCATAGCTGTGAAATCAATTATGACTTCAATAGCACTGACTATATACTGTATTTGTGAAAAGAAAATTGAAGAATTATTACCCAATGGATGAGAAATGGATTTAACATTTAAAAATAGAAAATGTTTCTCCATCTCTCTTCTAAATGATGTCTGATATTGACATTAGAATTTATGTAATTCATCCAATTGTGGGGACCATTGTGTATTAATTCTTAATAGCAGTGAAACCTGTTACAATGGGGAATGATATTCCTTCAAAAGGTTTCATTCCAGCCTTCCTCTAGGTCCATCATATCAATTTCATAACAATTAACTTATTTTGCTGGAATTCTATTGCAGGAAAACTTGAGGAAAACATAATTAGGCACCTACAATTAAAGTTGAAATGAATGGGACAATAGACCTTAGTCCAAAGGCTTGCATTCATTCAGGAAAGGCTTAATGGACAAGATTAATAAAAGCCAAATCTTGCCTTAATTTTCCTAAAGCACTTTTGATAAAGAAACAAAATGTAGGGTTTAAGGTTTGGGAAAACCTTCACAGAAAATGATAATCTGTCTACCTGTAATGAGACTAGAGGAAAATGTCATTCTACCTCAGTTTTCCCCCAGTGTTGGTGTTGGGAGGCTGAAGACAAAGGAATTCAAAATTTCTACAGATGGAAGTGAGTACGTGTTTAGGAGCTATCTCTCCATGAAAAAGAACTTGGCAGCAGGATCTGATCCCATCAGGTCAATCAGAAGACAGAGAATGGGGGGGCCATGCTCACATGAGCTCACCAACTTGTGTCTGCAGCAGGAGGAAATAGTAACAGCTTCCCAGAGAGCTCTGTGGGTTGTTGCTAAGGTGCTCTTTCTTGCTCTGGATACAAGATTGACAAGGATCACCTTGCCAAGATGAAAACAGCATTGCAGGTGATGGGAACATGCGAAGGGAAGGAAATGTGAAAGAGTATGTTCTGGAAATACTAAGAGAAATTCAGTGAAACAAAGAGTATGTGACCAAAAGAGTCCCTTAGGAAGTCTCCAACCATATTTTAAAGATCTTCCTATGCCACACTGAGTTTGGACTTGGTTTTGGAGAAAGATAAATCCTAGGGCAGTGAGAACAATATATAAATGGGGAAAGACTGGGAAAATGTCCTTTCTCTTCTTTCCTGGGAGATTCCAACTCAGTACAGACTTAGCTCAAATACCACCACCACACCTTCTCTGTAAGATTCTCCAACCAATCCTACCACTCTACACACACACACACACACACAGGCATGCATGTACCACAGATAACACTTCCCCCATTTTGCCTTGTATTTGCCTTTATCCTGGCACCTAGCCCACTCCAGTGAATGAAATTGTCATATACATGCCTGCTTCATCAACTAGAACATGCCATCTACTCAAGAGCAGAGAATGTGTTATCCATCTCTGTTACATTGCCTGGCACATAGTAGGAATGTAATATATGTTTGTCAGATGAAAGAAAATGCTATTCTATTTTCTACAGTCAAAATAGCAGTCTCAGAGTTTAATTCTGCTCCTGTAAAGAGAGTGTGGTGTTAAGATTTTCCTCCTGAACAGCTTGGGAGAGTATCACACATGCTGTTCACAGCCAAAGATTTCTATCCAATTGAGATTTGTGCAAAGGCTACTAAGGGGGAGTTAAGATTATTATTTGTTTACAGTACATTACAACTAATAATTTGGTATTCAAAACCTACTGTACTTTTGCCTCATTTAGTTCTGAAAGATAAGTCAGGAGATATTCTTTCTCCTTTAAGTAATGGACATTGTGAGCCAACAAAATATATTTAAAGACACATACATTCATTTTTCATTTGTCTTAGATCAAAATTAGATGTTTCTCCATTATCTCCTAAAAGCACCTGATTTATGAAAGAAACTGAAGCAAATGTCATTAAACCCGATTACCTTAAGTGAATAGTGACATATATGTGGGTATGCAATTGTGATTATGATGTTAGAGAAAGCAATCAGATGATGATCATCAGGATAATGTAATTTTATGACATTGTAAAAGATTTAAAGCAGAAGTCATTGATGAAATTGTACCTGCTGCTTTGAAATAGGCCTGGAATGATGACCAAGAAGAAATTTGTCTTTGACTCTACCCACTGAAACAGTCACCAGGTAAACAGGCTGCCTCAGCTGCTAAGAGTCCACAATACCCCAGACCTCAGTGACAATTCTGAGCCCACCTGTCTTATGTAGAAACCAGGAGACAGAAGGGAGCACACAGCAGGATGGGGAAGGAATTGTCACTCAGGGAGGGACAGCTCCATTTGGTGCACTTTTCCACAAATACTCCCAGTCCCAAATGGAAATACTACTTGCTCCTTCCTCTGTTCATTGTGCCCTTGATTTTGCCTGTCCCATTTTATCTGGTTGTCATCACATCAATGATACTTTTTCTTCTAGCATATCATCCCTTTCTCACTCAACAGTAGATTCTCCACTTTTCAGAGCTTCTCAACTTCAAAAAATCTTGTAAATGGCACTGCCCTTCCTCTCTCACCTTTCTCACCAAACTGATAGGAAATACACCTTGCCCTTGCTCCTTCTCCTTCCTCACCATCCCCCGACTCCTTACCCCTGAACCTGGATATGGTGCCCCAATTATACTGGCTTGCTTTCAAATGACACAAATGAACATCTCATTATTAAATGTCACTTAATTCTCTATCACATTTGACTTCTCAGAAGCATTTGATGACTTCTTGAAATTCTTTTCCCACTTAATATCCCCAATATTTACATGGCCTCCACTATTCTCTAACAAACTTCTCCTCCATCTCCTGCCACCTACATACAGGCATCTTCAAGACTGTCCACACCTTCTCTCCCCTCTCCCTCTGAGGTGTCTTCTTTTCCCATGATTTAGATGACCATCACCCTGTGGCTGACTCTCAAATCTATGACTCCAGCCAACCATGCTGCCCCTTGCTCCCCACTCTCAGTGGCACACAGACAAAATTTCCTCTTCACCATTTGCCCTCTGTCCCTGTGGCCTGGTTCACAGTAGTGGCAAGCATTTTACCATTACGATCTAAATGTAGAGTCAGAATCTGGCTCAACATCCAGCTCAACCACATCTTTCTTGTCTGACCTTGAACAAGTCTCTTAAAGAGTCTGAGTCTTCGTTTCCCCATCTGTACAATTAAAGATTATAACTCATCCTTGCTTCATGTGGTTGTTATGAGAATTAAATAAATCTATGAAAATCGCCTGGTCCATAATAATCATTCCTTAGGTTTTAGCTGGTATTATTAGTTTACTCAATAAGTATTTATTGTATGAAGGGATGAATTATGGGGATGCTTTAGGCACTATATAGCAGGAAGGTGGGAAGGGGACATGAAGTTTGAAGATTTTTGAGCCCCCTCACACTCTATAACATTGAGTGCTGACACCTCCTCCAAGTAGGCCAATGCAGCCCAATAAAGATGACTAACCTTACAAACATTACTTTTAAAAAATATTTGTTCCTACAGACAGCATATAAGTAACATAGTTGTATTTCAGCTTAAGCTATTTATCCATTTTAACCTACTGTATATAAACCCCATTATGAGGTTATTCCAGTTTGGGGTGATTACTTAAATGGAAAACAATTATCTCAGTGAAAATCGCACAAAAAGAATGGGCTATCAAAGAAGAAAAATCACCATTTGATTCTCCTGAAGTTAAAGCACTCTCTTCCCTCACTCAGCCAGGTTATCTTCTGAGATATAACAGGCTTTCTCTCCTTAAGTAACTTTCTTATACAAATCAAGTAGTCCTCTCCCTAAAGGACCTTACCCCCAGGGTGAGAGGAAATCAGTACTTTGATTAGCAATTTGTCTTTGCTTCATTGACTGCTCTGGTTTGTTCTTACCTAAGTCTATTTTTTAAACAAACTTTCTAATTTGCAATCATTTTACATTTACAGAGGAGCTGTAGTGCTCTTGTACACTTGTCATCTACTTGCCCTTAATGTAAGCATTTTACATAACAATGGTACATTTGTCAAAACTAAGAAATTAACATTGGTAAATTACTACTAATTAAACTGCAGGCATTATCCAGATTTTTTAAATTACAGAGGTTATTTTTATATGTTTTTAAAAATGATTTCAGAGAGAGGAAGAGAGAGGGAGAGAGAGATAGAAACATCAATGATGAGAGAGTCATTGATCGGCTGCCTCCTGCAAGCCCCCTACTGTGGATAAAGCCTGCAACCTAGGCATGTGCCCTGACCAGAATCAAACCCTGACAGAACTATATTATTCAGGTTTCACTAACATTACCACTGTCTTTTTTTTATTCCAGAATCTAATTCAGGATATCATTTTGTATTTAGTCATCATGTCATTTTAATTAATATCACATTGATATTGAGTAACACAAATAATTATTGTCAAAAGGTTCTCTGCTCCATAGAAGTACATAAAACCTGTGAAATTTAAAGTGGGGTGGGGAAAGCTGGCCAAAATGAAATTTAAGCCAGTCATCCAAATAAGCAAAATTAGTTGAAAACTTTCTTTTTTTCAGATAATGTGAAAGTGAAATGTAAAACATTTTGCTTCGTGCTCCTCTCCCATCCTAGAACTTTTCCTTGTTTGGTCTTTCCTGGAAGGCTGTGCTTCCGGTTGCATCTCTACTTGCATGGCTTGACTATTTTGTAGCTATCTTATTCATCATTAAACTGGAAAAAACAAAGAATTGTTTTAATTCTCACTGGAAACACAACTGTGTGACCTTGAGCAAGTTCATTCAGCCTTTCTTAGCCTCACTTTCCCCACCTGCACAATTTGTGGTTTGTCAATGGCTGCCAAGTGCTGGTTTGTGGATCTGTTGCATCAGAATCACCTAGAAAGCTTCTTATAATGTTGACTTGCAGGTCCTACCAGCTATAAATATCTGGGCAGTTGGGCCTGCGGATTTGTATGTACACACACACACACACACACACACACACACACAAAACCCAAGTGATGTGGATACACAGCAGGGTCTGAGACACATTGGGATAAACAAGCCTCATACTTCCTTGGGTTCAGAGGCAAAAGAAAGAGCACTGGAGAATGCCCTCCAACAGGAGGCCAGGAAAACAGATTAGCCTCTTTGTGGAAGCAAGTCTGTGTTTCCTGGGCCTCCCAAGACCATCTAGTTACAAGTACACTCTCCACTTCCTAGGCTTTTTTTGAATCCTACCTGAGCATTCACTGTGTAATGCATATTTAGCCTTCATAGTCAAAGTACTAGCTTTTTGGGCATTCTGTCGAAAATCAATTTTGGGAGAGACCCAAGATGGCGGCAGACTGAGTAGAAGCTACACTGACACTCTCCTGGGACCAATCTGGATTCACAACTAAAACATAGAAAAAAGATCCTGAAAACCAACTGAAGATGAACTGGAGAGCACCCTCATAACCAAGGAGGAAAAGTGGAGACCACACAGAGACGGGTAGGAAGTGCAGACGCCAGAGGGCTGGCTGGGCTCCCACAGGCAGCAGCTGAAGGGCCAGAGGGATATCTCAGCTGTGGGGGGTTCCCAATGAGGACTCTGGGGCCTAAACCCCAGGCTGGGCTTTCCAACCCAGAGCACCAGAACTGAGAAGGGTGCCCACATAACATCTGGCTGTGAAAAGCAGCTGGGTTTCTGTCTGCCAGGGAGAAACAGCTGCAAATGCAGGCACCCTCTTAAAGAGCAAACACACTAAGTTTTGTGTGCAGCCACTCACCTTGGGCTCCAGCAGAGGGGGAGTGGAGTAGACTGGAGCTGTGTGGGAAGAGTCTAAGGTTGTGGGCTCTGGAGAGTGAGATCAGGGGACACCCATCTGGATTCCTGTGCCGAGTCATTCCCCCAGACTGTGGAGGACATTTTTCTTGGGAGGTCAATTTTTGGCTTTTTCCTGAGGGAGGAAGCAATTGCCCCCCCTGCTGAAAAGCCTCTCAACCTGCCCAGAGGAGTTTCTAAAGCCTGAGGCTTGTTAAGAGACTGATAACAACCAACCGCCCCACCCTGTGGAGCTTCTACAGCCTGAGGCTCATTAAGAGAATCAGATTAATCAGTCTGCAGGCAGAGGCAGACCTCAGGGTGCTTTGAGTCTTTGCCTTATCTGCTTCTGGACCGGCCTTAGAAAAACAGACTTTGGTATGCATCTTGGTAATCTCCAAACACATCCAGCCCCAGCAGTGGAGACCTCAGCCTGGGGTTGTTGATAGCTCCAAACAGGGTACTCAGGGCCAGTCACAAACTGTATCTGACATTGGCCTACACAAGAGACCCTCCAAAAAGACTGAGAGTCCTAGCAGATCTACCTAATGCTTAAAAACACACCCCAAAAAAGTAGCCAAACTGGGGAGACAAAAACCAAACCAACCAAACAAACAAAAAAAACAAAAAACAAGACCCAAATGAAAGAACAAGAGAAGTCTCCAGAAAAAGAGCCAAATGAAATGGAGATAAGCAATCGCTCAGATATAGAGTTCAGAACAATGATTGTAAGGATACTCAACAGCATGAAGGGAAAAAAAAAAAAAAGGAAACTATGAAAATTGACCAGACAGAAATGAAGCATGACATAGCAGAAATAAAGAATATATTGGAAGGAATAAACAGCAGATTAGAGGAAGCTGAGGATCAGATCAGTGAATCAGAAGACAGGATAGAAAAAAATCACTCAATCAGAGACCCCAAAACAAAAAAACAATTAAAAAACAGGAGGACAGTCTAAGGGAGCTGTGGGACAGCATGAGATGCAACAATATTCATATTATAGTACTGCCAGAGGACGTCAAAAGTAAGCAGAGGTCAGAAACCTGTTTAATGAAATAATGGCAGAAAACTTCCCTAACCTGGTTAAGGAAAAAGTCACACAAGTTCAGGAGGCACAGAGAGTCCCAAGCAAGAAGAATCCAAGGAGGCCCAGGCCCAGAACATCATAATTAAAATGCCAAGAATCCAAGACAAAGAATCTTAAAGGATGCTAGAGAAAATCAATCTGTTACATACAAAAGAGTCCCCATAAGGCTGTCATCTGACTTCTCATCTGAAACTCTACAGGTCGGGGGGGATGGCATGAAGTATTCAAGGTAATGCAAAAGAAGGATCTGAAACCAAGACTACTCTATGCAGCAAGATTATCAAGCTGGATGGTGAAATAAAGAGCTTCCCAGACAAAAAAGGCTAAAAGACTTTATCACTACAAAACCAGCATTACAGGAAATATTAAAGGGACTGCTATAATTAGAAGTAGAAATAAAGAGAATGAGAAACATAAGCATAAAGAAATAAAATGGCAGTAGATAAGTATCTTTCAATAATAACCTTAAATGTAATTGGATTAAATGCCCCAACAAAAAGATATAGGGTGGCTGAATGGATAAGAAAACATGACCCAAATATATGCTGTCTACAAGAGACCCACCTCAGAACAAAACACTCACACAGGATGAGAGCGAAGGGTTGGAAAAAAATTTTCCATGCAAATGAAAATGAAAAAAAAAAAGCTGGGGTAGCATTACTCATGTCTGACAAAATAGACTTCAAAATGAAGACTATAATGAGAGACAAGGAAGGTCATTACATAATACTAAAGTGATCAATCCAACAAGAGGATATAACCCTGATAAACATATATGCACCCAATATAGGAGCACCAAAATTTATTAAAAAACTTCTAGAGGACTTTAAGGGAGAGATTGACAGCAATACAGTCACAGTAGGGGACTTTAACGCCCCACTCACTTTACTGGATAGGTCTTCCAAACAAAAAATCAACAAGGAAACAATGAACCTAAATGACACACTAGATCAGATGGATTTAATTGACATTTACAGAACATTCTACCCCAAAGCTGCAGAATATACATTCTTCTCAAGTGCACATGAGACATTCTCAAAGAAAGACCAAATGTTAGGACACAAACAAGCCTCTACAAGTTCAAGAACATTGAAGTCATATCAAGCATCTTCACAAACCACAGTGGCATGAAATTAAAAATCAACTACAGTGAAAACACTAAAAAACATTTAAACACATGGAGGTTGAAAAGCATGTTTTTAAGCAATGAATGGGTTACCAAAGAGATTAAGAAAGAAATAAAAAACTTCCTGGAAACAAATGAAAATTAACACACAACAACTCCAACTCTATGGGACAGAATGAAAGCAATCCTGAAAGGGAAGTTCATAGCACTACAAGCCTACCTCAAAAAACAAGAAAAACTTCTAATAGGCTCTCTAACCCCACAACTTAAAAATTTAGAAAGAGAACAATAAGAAAAGCCCAGAGTAAGCAGAAGGAAAGAAATAAAGATCAGAGCAGAAATTAATGACATAGAAACTAAAAAAACAATACAAAAGATCAATGAAACCAAGAGCTGGTTCTTTGAAAAGATAAACAAGATTGATGAGCCTTTATCCAGACTCATCAAGAAACAAAGAGAGAGGACCCAAATAAACAAAATCAGAAATGAAAGAGGTGAAATAACAACTGACCCAACAGAAATACAAAGGATTGTAAGAAAATACTATGAACAACTATATGCCACCAAGCTGGAAACCTGGATGAAATGGATAAATTGCTAGAAAAATATAACCTTCCAAAACTCAATCAGGAAGAGTGAGAAAGCCTAAATGGGCCAATAACTACTGATGAAGTTGAAACAGTAATCAAAGGCTCCCAGCACACAAAAGCCCTGGCCCAGATGGCTTCACAGGGAAGTTTTACCAAACATTCAAAGAAGAATTAACACCTATCCTCCTCAAACTATTTCAAAAAACCCAAGAGGAAGGAACACTTCCAAACTCTTTTTATGAGGCCAGCATTAGCCTAATTCCAAAACCAGAAAAGACACTGCAAAGAAAGAGAATTACAGGCCAGTATCCCTGATGAACATTGATACTAAAATCCTCAACAAAATATTAGCAAATCAGGTCCAGCAATATATTAAAAAGATCATACACCATGACCAGGTGGGATTTATTCCAGGGATGCAAGGCTGGTACAATATTTGCAAATCAATGCACGTGATACATCACATAAACAAATTGAAAGACAAAAATCACATGATCATATCAATAGATGGAGAAAAAGCATTCAATACAATAATCCAACACTCATTTTTGATAAAAACTCTCAGCAAAATGGGAATAGAGGGATCATACCTCAACATAATAAACGCCACATATGACAAACCTACAGCCAACATCATACTCAGTGGGCAAAAACTAAAACCATTTCCCCTAAAAATGGCATTAAATAAGTTTATATCAATAGTAACTTTAAATGGAATAAATGGTCCAATCAAAAGACATAGGGTAGCTGAATGGATAAGAAAACAGGACCCAAATATATGCTGTCTACAAGAGACCCACCTGAGAGCAAAAGACTCACATAGGCTAAAAGTGAAGGGATGGAGTAAAATATTCCATGCAAATGGAAAGGAAAAGAAACCTGGAGTAGCGATTCTTATTTCTGACAAAATAGACTTCAAAATAAAGACCATAACAAGAGACAAAATGGTCACTACATAATACCAAAGGGATCAATCCAACAGGAGGAAATAACCCTTATAAACATTTATGCACCCAATGTAGGAGCACCTAAATATATAAAAAAAAAAAAATTCTTGGGGAACTTTAAGGAGGAGATTGACAGCAACACAATCATAATGGAGGACTTTAACACTCCACTGTCAGCATTGGACATATCAAGATAAAAAATCAACAGGGAAACACAGACCTTAAATGACTCACTAGACCTAATGGATTTAATTGACATTTCCAGAACATTTCACCCCAAAGCAGCAGAATACACATTCTTCTCAAGTGCACATGGAACATTCTCAAAAATAGACCACATGTTAGGGCACAAGGCAAGTCTGTAGAAATATAAGAAGATTGAAATCATATCAAGCATCTTCTTGGATCACAATGCCATGAAACTAGAAATCAACCACTATGAAAAAACTGAAAAATATTCCAACACATGGAGGCTAAACAGCATGTTATTAAACAATGAATGGGTTACCAATGAGATCAAGGAAGAAATCAAACACTTCATGGAAAGTAACGAAAATGAACAGACAACAACCCAAAATCAATGGGACACGGCAAAAGCAGTCCTGAGAGGAAAATTCGTAGAATTAAAGGCATATCTCAAGAAACAAGAAAAAGATCTTATGAACCATCTAACACAACAACTAAAAGAACTAGAACGAGAACAGCAAGAAAAGCCCCGAGGAAGTAGAAGGAAGGAAATAATAAAAATCAGAGAAGAGATTAATGACATAGAGACTAAAAAAACAATACAAAAAATCAATGAAACCAAGAGCTGGTTCTTTGAAAACGTAAATAAGATTGATGCACCTTTAGCCAGACTCACTAAGAAACAAAGAGAGAGGACCCAAATAAATAAAATCGGAAATGAAAGAGGCGATATAACAAAGGACCCAACAGAAATACAAGTGATTGTAAGAAAACACTGTGAGCAACTATATGCTAGCAAATTGGACAACATGGGGAAAATGGACAAATTCCTAGAAGCATATAACCTTCCAAAGCTGAATCAAGAAGAGGCAGAAAATCTGAATAGGCTGATAACAACTAATGAAACTGAAGCAGTAATCAAAAAACTCCCAGCAAACAAAAGTCCTGGACCAGATGGATTTACAGGTGAGTTTTACCAAACATTCAAAGAAGAAATAACATCTATTCTATTCAAACTGTTCTAGAAAATTCAAGAGGAGGTAAAACTCCCAAACTCTTTTTATGAGGCCAGCATCATCCTAATCCCAAAACCAGATAAAGACACTACAAAGAAAGAAAATTACAGGCCAATATCCCTGATAAATATAGATGCTAAAATCCTCACTAAAATACTAGCAAACCGGATCCATTAAAAAGATACATTAAAAAGATCATACATCATGACCAAGTGGGATTTATTCCGGAGATGCAAGGCTGGTACAACATCCACAAATCAATAAATGTGATGCATTACATAAACAAAATTAAGGACAAAAATCATATGATTATATCAATAGACGCAGAAAAAGCATTCGACAAAATTCAGAACCCATTTCTGATAAAAACTCTCAGCAAAGTGGGAATAGAGGGATCATACCTCAACATAATACAGGCCATATATGACAGACCTACAGCCAACATCATACTCAATGGACAAAAAATAAGCCATTTCCGTTAAAAACAAGAACAAGACAGGGATGTCCTCTTTCACCACTCTTATTCAACATAGTACTGGAAGTCCTCACCAAGCCATCAGACAGGAAGAAAACATAAAAGGCATCCAAATTGGAAAGGAGGAAGTAAAACTCATTATTTGCAGATGACATGATATTGTACATAGAAAACCCTAAAGACTTCATCAAAGTACTACTAGATTTGATAAATGAATTTGGCAAGGTAGTTGGATACAAAATCAACATCCGGAAATCAATGGCATTCTTATACACCAACAATGAACTTTCAGAGAGAGAAACTAAAGAAAACAATACCATTTATTATTGCAACTAAAAAAATAAGATACCTAGGAATAAACTTAACCAAGGATGTAAAAGACCTGTACTCAGAAAACTACATGACACTGAAAAAAGAAATAGAGGAAGATTTAAACAAGTGGAAGAATATACCATGCTCATGGATTGGAAGAATTAATATCATTAAAATGTCCATCCTACCCAAAGCAATTTATAAATTCAATGCAATTCCTATTAAAATACCAACAGCATATTTCAAAGGCCTAGAACAAATATTTCGAAAATTTATGGAACCAAAAAAGACCCGAAATAGCTGCAGCCATCTTGAGAAAAAAGAACAGAGTGGGAAGGATCACATTACCAGATTTCAAACTGTATTACAAAGCCATTGTAATCACAATGGCCTGGTATTGGTACAACAGGCATATAGATCAATGGAACAGAACAGAGACCCCAGAAATAGATCCACGCCATTATGGTCAGTTAATATTTGACAAAGGATGCAAGAGCATGCAATGGAGTAAAGACAGTCTCTTCAATAAGTGGTACTGGGAAAATTGGATAGATGCATGCAAAAAAATGAAACTAGACCACCAACTTTTACCATACACAAAAATAAAGTCAAAATGGATAAAAGACTTAAATGTAAGTCACGAAACCATAAAAATCCTGGGAGAAAACATAGGCAGTAAAGTCACAGACATCCCACATAGTGGAATTTTCACTGATACATCTCCTAGGGCAAGAGAAACAAACAAAACAAACATATGGGACTACCTCAAACTAAAAAGCTTCTGCACAGCAAAAGAAAACAGCCTCAAAATACAAAGGAACCCCATGATCTGGGAAAACATATTTGCGAAGAATGTATCTGATAAGGGGCTAATTTCCAAAGTGTACGAAGAACTCATACTACTCAGCAAGAGGAAGATGAACAACCCAATTAAGAAATGGGCAAAGGACCTGAATAGACACTTCTCCAAAAAGGACATACAGATGGCCAAGAGACACATGAGAAAATGCTCGTCGCTAATCATCAGAGAGATGCAAATTAAAACCACAATGAGGTATCCCTTCACACCTGTCAGAATGGCTCCAGAAAGGGGAACCCTGGTACACTGCTGGTGGAAATACAGACTGGTGCAACCACTATGGAAAACAGTATGGAGGTTCCTCAAAAAATTAGAAATGGAGCTGCCTTTTGACCCAGTGATTCCACTCCTAGGAATGTATCCTAAGAATCCTGAAACACTGATCAGAAGGAATATATGCATCCCTAGTTCATAGCAGCATAATTTACAATAGCTAAGATCTGGAAACAGCCCAAGGGCCCATCAGTAGATGAGTGGATAAAAAAACTGTGGGTCATTTACACCATGGAATACTACGCAGCTATAAAGAAGAAGAATCTTGTACCCTTTAAGACAGTATGGATGGACCTGGAGAATATTATGCTAAGTGAAATAAGCCAGGCAGAGAAAGACAAACATCACATGATCTCGCTCATACATGGAATCTAAGGAACTTCATAAACTGATGAACAGAATAGATTCAATCACATGGAAGCATAGGTCAGACTGACAAATGTCAGAGGGATGGAGAGGGTGGGTGGGTGGAGAGGGAAAGAGTAACAAAAGAATTTATATTCCTATATTCACAACCCAAGGACACGAACAATGGTGGGGAGAGGGACTGGGGAGGGGGATGGGACAGGGTGGAACAGGTCATTGGGGAGAAAAAGGGACATCTGTAATATTTTAAACAAAAATAAATTTTTTTTTAAAAAGAAAGTATTTGGGTTTAGATGGGAAAAAATGAAGTGGATTTCTTCTATCTTTTTAATTTTCAAAATCTCAATTACCATGATTTAAAAAATAATGTTCAAAACTTCCTCCACCTCCCTATCCCTAGTAAGTCCCATGACAACCTAGGCTGCTGTGTGCATAAGAGCACAGAAGCTATATAATCAGACACAGGTGCACTCCAATCTTGGCTCTGAATTTTACTAGCTGTGTGTCCTTAGGCAAATAGTTTAACTTCTCTGAGAAATAACATAGTGTCTAGCTCCTTAGATTACTATGAACATGAAGGGAGATAATGGATGCTGACTGCTTATCATAGAGCATGTCAGAGTCACTAAAAATGCTTTCTGGCCATGAGAGTAGGGAACATGAGTTTGGGGTTTTAACTAACATGTCTTCAGCTTAATTCTTTTCTTTCTTTTTTTTTTTTTTAATATGTCTTTATTGATTTCAGAGAGAGGAAGGGAGAGGGAGAGGAAGAGAGAGAAACATCAATGATGAGAGAGTCATTGATCAGCTGCCTCCTGCATGCCCCCCACTGGGGATCGAGCCTGCAACACGGGCATGTGCCCTAACTGGGAATCGAACCTCGATCTTCTGGATCATAGGTCAATGCTCAACTGCTGAGCTACCCCAGGTGGGCTCAGTTTCATTCTTGTTCTCACCTCTCCAGGCCTCAGAAAGGTGGGGTAAGATTGGCAGATCTTCTGTACACTGTGTAGCATGAAGAAAATATTCAACACTGTGGACAGGTGAACTTAGAGGAATATGTGTTCTTCCCTGTCCTGATAATGATCTAACCCACACAGAATGTCTCCATAGTTGGTAGATCTCCAGTGAATCTTACTTTTGTTAGTATGTTCAACCTCCACTTATTAAATTCCAACTCAAAGATGCGTTTGTTTGTTCATTTTTATGGATGTCTGCCCCTCTTCTGTATAGACATGCCTTTAAGGAATAATGATGGGTGCTCAGACAGGTCATGGAGAGGCACACACATAGACACAGGCAGGGATACACTCTAATATCTTTCTGCTGGCCTTCTCTGCTATCTGATGATCCATAATTAAATTTAATCCTTTGGGTCAACTTCACATTCTCCTAAAATGGAGTACTTACTCTTATAATCAATCACATGTTAATATCATTAATTTGTTAGAAAGTTACTCTAATCAGATACCTGGGAATGAGGTCTAAAGTAAAGTGACTTGTGAAGACAAAGTATATTTTCAAAATTTGGGACACCTAACTGAGTGTAACCTAAGTGCAGAGTCAAAGGTAGAGAGATGAGGAACTCAAGGAGACTGCTTAGCTCTGTGGTGGTGAAGAGCAGCTTCCCTGGCATTCATTGCCTTCCGCTATAAAATGGCCCAGAGGTACAGGCCTTCTCTACCTACTGAAACCATCACCTTATTTTTAGAATAAAAGGAAACTAGTCATTGAGGGCATGGAGTCTGAGTCAGTCACACACAAACTCCAAGTCAGAATCCATACCCTGGCTGTGGAAACTCAAAGGATATGACTTCAGATGATGATATCTTTTAGCAACAGGTGATGTGATGATAAAGTGTTATGCTACAAATAATAAACAGCACAGAACCTGGTGCCATAAAAAGCCCTCAATAAATGGAAATAATTATTACTCTACTCCTTGAAGTCATTCATATTCCTAAAGCCTTCTCCAGTTCCAAAACTGCTTTCATAGAAAACAAAGATGCAAACTTCTCCTTAATCTGTGAAAGTTGACAGTACATAGAAATACCATCAGCAGCAATTCCTGTCTCAGTGTGTCCCAGCCTTTCTGAGGCCATGGTTACCTTAACTCACATAACTCTCATACAGAGTCAGGTCAAGGGAAGACACCATGCACCTGGCCACCTTCTTCTATGTGCTGGGAGCCAGTGGAACTGGGCATTGCAAGTTTATCTGAACTGTGACAAAGATTCATCACCAGACTCTTATTACAAACTTGAGGTGTTTTGAAATGGAGTCAGGTTAAGAGTCACTAGCCATCTGTTCACCTAATCCTTTAGTTCTTTACAAAATCCTCACCATCCAGAACAGAATTTCAGAGAATTTCTGGGGAGAGGGGCACACACTATGGGGACACTATGCTGAGTGGTATGTTGGTGAGTGTAGCTGGGTAAGAGTGACTTACAGCCCAGTGGGTGACCCATTCCTTAACACAGAGAGGGTAACAATAAAGATATAAATAATGTTCCAGCTGCTATGGAAGAGCAGGACATGAGACATTGCAGCTTGGGCCCATCTAGACTGAATGGCAAGAATAGAGTTGCTGACACCTGCAGCCCCAAATCTTTATAAATCCCAGGGAGAGACCCATACTCAACCATCCAGTGTAGCACATCTTCAGGCAGGACTGACTGGCAGCCTGTTCTCCTTTCCCATGGAGGGAAATTTTAATGACCACAATAAGGTTATTTGGTGAATGTTTAAACCATGGCAAGTTATACAGAGAACATACAATTTTAGTTAACTAGAAATGTTATACAAGCCACAGAAAGAGTATCAAATTTTTAAAGAATAAGCAATTCTAAAAATGGTCTTTCACTAACTTACCTCTTTGGATTCTGTCTCTGCTATGACTTTATCAGACCAGGTAATGTGATATAACAAGAAGCACATCAGACTCAAGGAACCAAAGTTCAACTGCAGGCTTGACCAGGAGGCAACTGTGTGCCCACTGCTTCCAGTCCATGTTCTCATGAGTTCTGGACTGATCTTCTGCAGTGCTACTGTGTGTTGGCCATTCCCCTAGCAGGGGCAGCAGATGTCTTTGCTACCCCAGAGTCCCCAAATATGTATTTGTGGCCTTCGTAAGTTGGCCAAAAGGACCACTTCTTATAGGGAGGTATTAGATTACCTAATAACTTTTTTGACCTTAACAAAGGAGATAACTTCAACCCTGGCCTGGAGACCCCTCACCTTGCCTCCAAATCTCTGTCCTCAATGCATCAGTTTATATACCTCAGAACTCTGCCTTGGAACATTGTATGATGTTCTTGGCAGAACCACAAGCTTTCTTGATCGTCCTTGTAACCACTGTGAATAATAAAAGTCTACAAGTGGGAGCTTTACAACAACAACAAATCATTGGAAAAACATAATTACTTTATAAAATACAGGAAACCAAAGCAACAGTCATGCTTCACAGGCACAGAAACAAGGGTAGCCCAGGAGAACTCAACAGTAGGTCTTCTAAATAGGGTTCTCTCTAATAAAAGAGCATTAATGAGACTTAGCAGGCTACCACTTAGTCTTGTGGTCTAGTTCCAAACTCCAAAATTAATAGGACAAAAACTGAGACTGGTTCATCTACGGTAAGGTGACAAATATTAAACCAAGTAGCTATATACAAGGACACGGTGACACAAAAAACATAAGAGTGTGGGAAGGTCTCAGAGAAAAGGTGCCTGCTGAAAAATCAGCCTGAGACTACTGCCTTCCACAGTATAATACAGTATATACATATTTTGACATCTCCTCTTATGTAAAATTCCAAGATTCTTCCTGTAAGCACAAGTACACATATTATAAGAAGAGAAAACAGCCTAATGTCCAAGCCAAGGTCAAATACAAAGGCATAGTACCCCAAGGACTAATGTCTCACACCTTGAGTTGAAGTCTTTTAGGTGAAATTCATGGCTTATGTAGAACTGCTGTGATTGTTTGAGATTCAGAAACCTATATGGACTAAAAGTTAACCTTAAACACAACCAATGCAAAATATTACATACAAATCAAAAAAATCAAGGCAAAACTATTATGTAGAAGCTGTAAATGGCATTTTCCATTCTTCCTCTTGAGTTCTACAATCATTTGCATCACTCTGATAACTAGTGACTTAGAGCATTTTTTCATATGTCTCTTGGACATCTGTATGTCCTCTTTGGAGAAGTGTCTATTTAGGTCTTTTGCCCATTTTTTAATTGGATTGTTTGTCTTCCTTTTGTTAAGTTGTATGAGTTTATACAGATGTATCATTGGAAAATATGTTCTCCCATACAGTGGGTTCCCTTTTCGTTTTGTTGATGGTTTCTTTTGCTGTGCAGAGGCTTTTAAGTTTGATGTACTCCCTTTTATTTTCTCCTTTTTTTCTCTTGTCGTAGAAGATGCATTGGCAAACATATTACTATGAAGGATGTCTGAGATTTTGCTGCCTACATTTTTTTCTAGGATTTTTATGGTTTCACAACTTACATTTAAGTCTTTTATCCACTTTGACTTTATTCTTGTGTATGATGTAGATGGGGGGTCTAGTTTCATTATTTTGGCTTGTATCTGTCCAATTTTCTCAACACCATTTATTGAAGAGACTGTCTTTACTCCATTGTATGCTCTTGCCTTCTTTGTCAAATATTAATTGAGCATAATGGCTTGGATTTCTGGGTTCTCTGTCCTGTTCCATTGATCTATATTCCTGCTCTTGTGCTAGTACCAGGCTGTGTTTTTTTTTTATCACAATGGCTTTGTAGTATAATTTGATATCTGGTATTGTGATCCCTCCTACTTTGTTCTTCTTTCTTAATATTACTGCAGCTACTCGGGATCTTTTTTGGTTCCATATAAATTTTTGGAGTGTTTGTTCTAGATCTGTGAAAAATGCCATTGGTATTTTAATAGGGATGGCATTAAAGAAGACAAACAATCCAATTAAAAAATGGGCAAAGGACCTAAATAAACACTTCTCCAAAGAGGACATACAAATGTCCAATAAATATATGAAAAAGTGTTCAACCTCACTAATCATCAGACACATGCAAATTAAAATGACAATGAGGTATCACCTCACACCTGCCAGAATGGGTACCATCAACAAATCGACAACCACTGGTGAGCATGTGGAGAAAAAGGAACCCTAGTACACTGCCGGTGGGAATGCAGACTGGTGCAGCCACAGTGGAAAACAGTATGGAGTTTCCTCAAAAAATTAAAAATGGAACTGACATTTGACCCAGTGATCCTACTTCTAGGAATATATCCTAAGAATCCTGAAACACCAATAAGAAAGAATATATGCACCCCTATGTTTATAACAGTGCTATTAACAACAGCTAAGATCTGGAAAGAGCCCAAGTGCCCATCAGTAGATGAGTGGGTAAAAAAGCTATGAAACATTTACATAATGGAATACTATGCTGCTGTAAAAAATAAGGATCTCTTACCCTTTGAGACAGCATGGATGGACCTGGAGAGCATTATGTTAAGTGAAATAAGTCAGTCAGAGATAGACAAGTACCACGTGATCTCATTTAAATGTGGAATCTAATGAACAAAACAAACAAAATAAATCCAGAGACATGGAAACATGGAACAGACTGAGAAATATCAGAGGGAAGGGGGGCTGTGGCAAGACATTAACCAAAGAACTTATATGCATATATGCATAACTGATGGACACAGACAGTAGTCCAGTGAAGGCCTGGGGAGGGGACAGGAGCGGGGTAGCAGGGGTCAATGAGGGAAAAAGGGGGACATCTGCAATCCTTTCATCAATAAAGATAAATTTAAAAATATTTTTTAAAAGAACAACAAGCCCGGCCAGGCATGGCTCAGCGGTTGAGCGTCGACCTACGATCCAGGCAATTGGGGTTCAGTTCCTGGTCAGGGCACGTGCCCGGGTTGCGGGCTCTATCCCCAGCAGGGGGCATGCAGGAGGCAGCTGATCAATGACTCTCTCATCATTGATGTTTCTGTCTCTCTCTCTCCCTCTCCTTTCCTCTCTCTGAAATCAATAAAGATATATTTTTAAAAATAATAATAATAATAAAAGAAAAACAACAACAACAACAACAAACATTTTAGAGGGACCACTCATGTAATAATTAAGGGTTCAGTTCTCACCTCTAACCTCAGGTGCCCAAATCCATCCATTTTACATCCTAGAAGAGAAGCACAGGTACCTGGATTCTGGCTAAAATCTCATTCTACATCCTGTACTCTCCAAACTGGTAATAAAATGGAGCTCACAACAGGCTTTTCCAGCATTCTATAAGGCCAGTTGCATCTGACTGATGGAGGAGATTGAGAAAATCAGTGAATCTCATGGACATCAGGCCACTGCTGGTCTTTGGTTAAGTTAATAAGAAGGAGCAAGTTAATAGGAAATGAATATTAAAAGAAGAGGCAAGAGAAGCTCAGATATACAATCTAAATCCAAAATATTAGGTGGCCTGCCTGACAGCAGTCAGTAACTTTTATGCTGTGCTATTAGAGTCAGCAGAATGTGCTGAGAGGGCAAACCAAAATCCAGAGGCATCTAGTGATCATTCAAATTGCCATTATATGTCTCATACATGTGTAAATGTCACACATACAGGGAAATCAATTAAATTACCCTACATCAGGCATCCTACAAAACACTCAGTGATGTTTGAATTAGTCTATAATTCAATCAAATGCACAAATACAATAAATCCTGGCTAGCAGTAAGCCATGAAATTACGCCAAAGTCATACCATCAGCCAGGTAAAGGCTTGCGGTAAATTTGAAGTAGTTCATGAGCAGATAAGAGTTAATGGAATAACAAATTGTATATCAAAATCATGGGGGATCCCACTTATAATGCTTTCCTTCTAATTACTAACACAAGCACCAAGAAACTGGCTCAGAAATGTAAGATATCCAGGTGCCCCCCCACTGGCAGTCCAACAGCATAGGCATTCTGACAAGAAAATTGACTCTCTCCAAGAAGGACCATCAACACAAACAGATAACCAACAAACAACACCGTAACAGTCACACTGCCCACTTAAATGCAGGACCTGTGCTTGCATTTAAGGGGCAAAGAGAGCTCCCTTGGCTTCTGTTTGTCCTCCTAATCATGGTGGCTTTTGTTCCATGGGTCAGGAAGCCAGGGTAAATTTTGACAAATGCTTAAAATTCAGTCACTTGTTTTTTTTTCTATTATGCTTCAGATTATATCAAAGAACAAGATTACAACAAATATAAAAAATATTGTCAGGAACCTCAAACTCCCTCCAGATAAGTGATTCTAATGTGCTTTGGGTCTTATATTCCTTGACAGTCAGATAGATATGAAAAGAACTTCAATTTTCACAGAAATATTCACAAACAATTGTATATATTGTATAAACTCCAGAATAAAAGCCCGATATCTCGAAATCGTATAATCAATCAATTTCTATATCTCTCAATACCATAAATTTTAGGAACTGTATATAATATCTTCTTCATGAAAAAGAAAAGAAATAAGAAAACACAAAAAATAAGAATGATTTTTAAATTCTCTTTCAATACCTTTATTTCAGGTTATGTGCATGGTGTCCAAATTCTTTGCATGGATTAAATACTATATGCCAACTTCTCAAAATTTACATTACATGCTGCTGCTAAATATCACCCCAGAGAATTTGAAAATATTGCTGATAAAAAATTGGGGGCCTAAATTAAAAGCAAAGTGACCGATTGTAAAAATCTCAGTTAATGAGTTCAAAAGAAAGAAAGAACATGAACTGTTTTATAGCTTAACTTCAATATTTCAAATTTCTTTCAAAGTTTGGAATTTTTCAATACTCTGAAATAACAAGAATCCTAAATACAGCCAAGTTGATTTCCAAATAGTACTAATATGATTTCTCAATGGTTATACAAATTTATGTTACCACAAAATGAAGAAAGTAGAAAGTAAAAAAATTCCTAGAAATAATTGTTGTCATTATGTTACCGTGTTCTTTTCCAGATTGTTTTCTACATATATACTAGTTTTTATTAAAATGGGATGATCTGATACTGGCTATTCTACAAATTCCTGTTTTCATTTGATATTCCTTAAATATTTGTTGGTAACTTTATTTTTTTAAGGGCTTTTGAAAAATATATATATCTTTATTGATTTCAGAAAGAGGAAGGGAGAGGGAGAGGAAGAGAGATAGAAACATCAATGATGAGAGAGTCATTGCTTGGCTGCCTCCTGCACACCCTCTGCTGGGGATCAAGCCCACAACCAGGGCATGAGCCCTGACCAGAAAACAAACCATGACCTCCTGGATCCTAGGTCAATGCTCAACTGCTGAGCCATGCTGGCCAGGTATTTGTGGGTAACTTTAGATATAGATTTGCCTCCACCTTAACTGCAAAGTTAAATTTTCCTTTTTTTGGCTGTACTGAAATATATTTAACTGTAGATATTAAAGGATGGCTGCAAGCAGCTAGAGCCAAGAAGTACCAATAAGTTTATTATTTCAGAAGCCAAGTCATTTCTAATGTTGAAGGCAATTGAAGCATTTTACCAGCCTTGAAAATAACTTCCACCTCTCTCCAGTCCCGGGTTCGTCACCTCTTTCTTACCCTTCAGATATTTTTGAAACCTAAACTATTATATTCCTATCATCTACTCTTCCATTCTCCTTTTCCCATAAATCTCAATTATCCTCTTACTCTGAAGTGCTTTGCTGTACATGCCAAATACTCTAAATTGAAAGAGACATGGCCAATTTATTTTAAAGAAAAGCATCAGAATGATTTTCTTTCCTGTCCTCCACAGGAGGGAGGGAGTAAGTTTTTTCCTAACTCCAGTGCCTCTATATGTATCCCCTTAGTCCCTCCCATCTCTCTAGGAAGAGAGAAAGTTGGTAAGCACTCAACAAATGTACTGATGATTGCAAAAGTGCCACCAATCACACAGTTCTAACACAACTAAACACAGTACTCCATTAACTTTACTTATTCAAAGCAATTCAGCAAATATTTTATACTGGATATCTGAGCCAGGCAGGTGCCTATATAACATACCACCCCCACCCACAGCTCAAACCAATTCCTGTTACTCTGATTTGGCTATCAATCCCAGATGTTATTTACCTGGATGTTATACCTTGGACAGGTCCCTTCATATTTTTATCATGGATACACTGTCTATCTGACTAACTTCTGATTTGGGCTTCTGGCCTAGTCAATGCCCATGGGTTTATTCTCATCTCCAGATATAGAGCACATCTCAGATACCAACACCAAGTCCCCAAGCCCTAACCTGGGGCAACCTGCAACCTGGAGGACCTGCTTTCTTTCAAGGAAAACTAGGATGCCATTTATTATTTTCATAATACTGTTTTGGGCACCATCTGATAATCCATTCATTGTCTGCTTTGAAGAGTTTGTAGCTGAATAAAATCAAACTATAAAATATATGTAGAATTCTAATCATAATACAGATCAGAATGTATCTATTTAACATTCTCTCTATTCCCTTGTGTATGTCTAAATAATCCTCATCTCAATCATTAATAATGGTCAAAAGACACTATTAAACGCCTATCTTGACTGGGATTTTCTGGTTTTATCAATTACCTTTGAGAAAGGTAGTTACTATGCTTCATGCTTCTAGAGAAGAAGCATCACATAAGATCTTACTAGGAAATACTTGCAAGTGCTTTTGTTTTCAAAGAACATAAACCCTCTCCTTTAATTTTTTCAATAAAGCTGTGCTGACAATGAAAAAACTATATCTGTGAAGTGGTTGCAAAGCCACAAACAGGCTGCTCATAGTAACTCAGGCAGTCAACTAATCATCTTTCAAGTGGAAAGTTTGAATAAGACTTTCAGTTGTACCTGGACAAGAGCCCCAGTCGTTGGGTTATTAGATGGGAAATAGGGAAGAGCTACAAAACATGAGAAAGTCTTGAATACAAATGTTAAGACACTTGATCTAAGATTGACCTGTGCATGTCTTGAGCAGAAAACAGGTACACAAATGGGAATGAGTTGCTGGAAGACAAAGAAAAAAAATAGGAGGTAACAGGTTCCAGTGTCATCCTTTGAGAAAAGATCCTCTGCCTGCTTTCTGGCAATAAACCATATGTGTCACTAGTTGGCTTATTAATATCTATTTCTTTTTGGGATAGAGTAGAAAAGTCTTTATGCTACAAAAAAAAGGTGGAATCAATCTAGTTCAACATCCTTATTGACATGTGAGGAAACAAGTCCAGAGGAGTTGGGTAGCCTGACAAAAGACCCACTACCTAGTCAATATCAGAAGTAAACTGAGTGGGATTCAAATCTCCTGAAGTCTAATCTGGAGCACTTTTTCCGCAAATTCTGCCTTTCAAAAAATTCATGTTTTGTGTTATCAATAACATCATTAGAAAGAAATGTAAATTCAAAAAAAAAATTTTTAGCCTTGCTTGTGTGGCTCAGTGATTGAGTGTCAACCTATGAACCAGGAGGTCAGGGTCAGGGCACATGCCTGGATTGTGGGTTTGACCCCCAGTAGGGGGCGTGCAGGAGGCAGCTGATCAATGACTCTCATCATTGATGTTTCTATCCCTCTCTCCCTCTCCCTTCCTCTCTCTGAAATCAATTGACAAAAAATTTTGAGAAAAAAAAAAAAAAATTAGATATGACCCTTCTGGCAGCAGATCTTTTACCTTCTGAAACTTAATAGCACTGATTTGTATTTAACTGAGACTGAATCAACAGAGAATTCATATTTGTATAAATACATTGTATACATGTAATGTAAACAGATTTCTATCTTCCTGTCCTTGTTTTAGCTTGACATTTCAGTATGGCTTATCTGTAAGCACCAACTAGCAGGAAACGCTGGACTAATGGAAAGGATACACGATGTACTGCAAGCAGTCTGGAGCCATGGCAACCCTGGTCTGTTGAGAGAGCACCTGACTCGTACCAAGCACAAAGAGGCTCTAAATAAAATTCTATTTCCTGTTCATGATCACCTTGGCAGACATGGTAGACAGAGGCTCTTAATCTATTAACTATGTCGCCAAATCAGACCTTACCTAAAGACTGTTGTTCTAGAAACTCCTTTGGAGGAGAATGTGGTTAAGTATCAACATACGTAACTTGAGACAAAGAAACCAGGAACTACTGCAAAACAGATAACCATCCCAAGAATGCATGCTGCAAAAGCGCCAAATGTCCTTTCCTTATGTGGGCAGTTTCTATCGATCCATAAACTCAGGGTTCCAGGTTTGTGGATAGTGTAGTGTACTCTCAATCACAAAAGCCATGAGAGACCCTAACTCAGGTCCAAGCCAAATGGCATCTTGGGTACATGGGCATTTTTTAATTTGTCTGAGTGCAGAAGCCTAGGTAAACAATGTGTCTATGGGACTAGGAATCTTCTGTGGAACACAAATAAGAGTATAATCATCCACCCTCACTGCTCTCATTCTTAACGTTCATGCCTGCAGTCCCAGAGACCACTGTACACACAAGAAAATGGAATTATTTCCCACTCTCTAGAGGAGCTGCATCCTCCACTCCCAAGGGGAGAATAGGCTGACCATTTGAGTGCCAGGTGTTTGTATGTCAGGAAGTACCTATATTCATTGCAGCTTTCTGAAGCATTTATGAACATAGGTTAGTCATATTTCAGCCACAATATGGGAAATAAGACAGCCAGGAGATCTCATAGGTAGGTTGCAAGGAATAAATAATGGAAAAGCAGTTTGTAAAATATGAAGTATGATTCTATCGCTCAATAGCATAAGATACTTTACTTGACAATTAGCCTACTTTATCACAAGCTGCCTGGAAGGAAGGCAAATGCTAGACGTCACCAGCACAGCCTTCAGTTATGGATTAGGTCATAGAGAACAAAGTAGCTTTGATGGGAGCTGTTTCATCTCAAATGAAACCAGGTCATTAAATTTTTCCAGAAGACAACCAGTTCTTAGGGTCTCATGACCCACATTTACTGTTCAGAATAAACTTCATAATAAGGTAAAGGCTGATTTAATCCATTCATTTCATCTGGAAAAACACTACTAGCAATGTATTGACTTATTTTCTTCATACAGAAGGGACCTTATTACCAGATACTCAAATCTATGGTAGTTTGATAAAAAGGCAGAATACAAAGTTAGAATTAAAAATAAGGGTCCCATACTTATAATTCATTTTCCAATACTGAAACCCAGGAACTAACACCATTTTGAAACACTGGTATATAACAGATAAGTGAGACTAACTATGCATGGGGCTAACACAGTAGGAAAACAGAATAAACAAGCAGTGTCACAAGCCTGGAATTTCTGAAAAACAACCAAACCTTCCTGCATAGTTGAAGCTACAGCATGAATAAGATAAGCACTCTATCTCCTTACAGAATTTGTAATCGAGATGAGATGACAAATATGTATGACAAAAAGAAAGGACAATGCCTCCTATAAAATATTATAGGAAGAACCTGTCACCATTATTTCTGCACCTCCACCCTCCCTACTCCTACAAAGAAGGAAGACATTTCTTCCTTAGTCAGTTACTCATTGTAAATTGCATACTCATTGAAAATCATTCATAAAATTTTCTGTTCCTTCTTATGAAAAGCATTCTCTGTACATATTCACATATGTTTGAACGAAGTGTTATGATGTTTGGATTTTTGCTTCAAAATAACCCCGTGGTGGTAAGAATAAGTAAGGGGGAGAGATCAAACTTAATTGGCCATGGGTTGATACTTATATTGATGATGGGAACATAAAAGTGTCTTTGGCCGTGGCTCAGTACCTCAGTTGGTTAGAGTACCATCCTAATACACCAAGGTTGCAAGTTTGATCCCCGGTCAGGGCACATAAAAGAATTAACTAGTGAATGCATAAATAAGTGGACCAACAAATCAGTGTTTCTCTCTCTCTCACTCTCTCCCATCCTCTCTCTCCAATCAATATATAAATATTTTAAAAAATAGTTTTTTTAAAAGGTTTCTTTGTACTACTTTTCAACTTTTGTGTGTTTGAACATTTCCATGATAAATCTGTAAATTCTTATCTGCTTGGAAAGCAACCTCAAATGCTGGTCATCATGAACAATAAGTACTTTCTCACATTGCTTTTCTCTGGAAGCAAGAAACCTAATGAAACCTGCACAGTGTGCACTGGAAAGTGGACTCAGAAAGAAGGGGTCAGATGCTTTGGAGACATGTCTCATCAGACTTGTCACCATCTGGCCAGGACCACAGACCAGATGATTGCTAATAGGAGATCTCAGACCAAGGGTCCCACAAAGGGTTATAAAAGCATCTGGATTTGAGTAACATAGGCAACTCTAGTGGCTCCATGATGACCTCTACAAAGGCTCACATCCACAGTCACAAACATGAAACAAAATCATCACGTGCAGCTAACGCCATACAATAGAAGATGGCACTAAAGGAAATAAAAGATATGTTCTATGGACCCAATTTGGGACAACTCTTTCTAGAAGAAGCAAATAAAACCATCTTCCCATTTTATGCTTTAACTCATTCTTTGTACTGACACTGAATCTTGCTAATATTACGGGATAAATAATCATGAATGGATCTTGGGCTGATTTCCTCCCTAAATCCAACCTCATTGACCTTTTCTTTTGCTTTTCTCTATTGCAAAGGTTGAAAAGCTAAACACACGTTAGCCAGGATACCTTGCAGCTATTGGTGGCTATGTGCAAAATATATTATCTGGGGATACAATACCTGGATTAAAAGAAGGAACCATCAGGCCAACATGGTAATGAAGACAAAGTTGAAGGTCCCTCAATGATGCCTGCTATGAGACAGAAAGGATTACAATATTGTTCAGTTAGGTTTTTGGTTATATGCAGCCAAATATACACTTGTTTGGTTCAAGAAGAAAATCAATGGCTCTCTAAGGAGATAAGAATCCAAAAGGGATATGTTTGCTGGGAAATATTTAACAACAGGCTCTCTGAAAGGCAAAAAGAAAAGATCTAATTTGTAGTGTTTGCCATTTCCCTACCATGGCCAATTTAAGCTACCAATGGATATCATTAACTGTGTTTTGGGAAGGAATGTGGATAAACATTTGGTACTAGTAGGAGCCAGCTCCATCACACCACTGGATATGTCTTATCTAGACTTCACAGAAATCCGGACTCAATCAAAGTGCTTAGAAACTGCTTATGATTCCATATATAAATGGTCTTGGAAGGGGGTTAGGGAGGAGTGTGGCACAGGGAAGAGGAATGGGAAGGAGGAGGGAAAATGGGAAGAGAGTGTATTTTTATTTAGAATTAGTAATTACTTACCAAACTGGAAAACATTAATTTTGACTCCTAGCTTTGGGGATCAAGAGCTTTAGAATTTTAAGGTATTACCAACTTGGGAAAGAAATGCCTTGTGCTATTTAGTTATTCCACATGCCTCTTAAATTTGGTTTTGTAACCATCATGTAACCCCAAAGTACTGGTGCCTCCATGTTTAGCACTTACTTAACAGTTAAGAGTATACATGGTATTTTCACACAGGTTATTTAATTTAATCACAATTATTATTCCAGGATAAAAAGAAATTATTTTGCATGCATTTTTCAGGTTAGAAAACAGGCTTAGATATTAAATAGCTCTTTGAAGGTAAAGCAGTTTCAGAATTTACCCCTTATACAAGTAAAACTCTGTGATGACTCTTCCTACTACAATCCCAACCAGTTTGTGGTAAAGTTAGACACAGGGAAGATTTCTGTTAGTGACTGTTGGACCTTGACCTATGAAAAGAATGGTTAGTATGGTGGTTTACAATGAGTACAAAACATGGTACCTTGTTTGTTTCTTTACAGAAACTGAGCAACCTATCACAAACAAGAACAAAACCCACAGAGACAGCATATAAAAGTTATCAATTTTCACATTTATTCCTTAGACTTCATAGTTGTCATTTTAAGAATAACAGTTCAGATCCCTGGCACTTCAGTTGTACTTCTAGATAATTGCTTGTAAAATGAAAAGGGCAGAAAGAAAATTAGAAGCTTCTAAAAGATGGCACTGAAAATGCTACAGAGAAGATAATCATTTTCAATAATGGTCATAATTATTGCTAAAGCATAGTCTGTGCTTTGCAACCTTTTCATTTCCTACTTGTACTTCTCTCTGTTGAACTCCAAATTCTCCCTCAGAATTATGAATATGATCCTAAGTAGAAAATATATGTGGTCATTAGAGCAAACTCCAAGTGGCCAATATGACTAAATAAAATATGCTTTATACCTAGCAGATACAGGAGTGATTTCAGAGTCCAGTCTCCATCTCTTCACTGCAAGACCTCATCTGCCATCAGTGAGAGGGGAGTGGAGCTTTAGTAACTAAGGATTCATGTTGACAAAGCAATTGCTTTTATTGCAACACTTGGGGCAGACCAGCCTACCAAGAAAAGGAAAGTTTTCATGGGCTAGAAAGGATGGTTCAGAGGAAGGAGAGAGAAGCAAAAAACGAGTGAGAGGCAATTAGAATGTGATACTATAGGCGAAGGCAGTCTGGGAGATAATGCTGAATGGAGGTTGCTAATAAATGCAGAGGCATTGGCTATTGAATGAGGTGAGAGTAGACATAAAGGTGGGATATGAAAGATGAGAAGAATTAATCCAAAGCAAAAGTGGCCCATTATGTAGTGGTACCCATGAATCAAGCCGCTGCATAGAAAGGCTGAAGAACAATGGGCTTGCATTTTTGATTGAGCAGAGTGGGAAAATACAGCCCCTAAACCTTACAGAGGCTTATGGGAATGTGAGACAATCTTATGCTCATTTTCCTGTTTCCCTAGCCCTCTGGGTATACCCTGATATAAGGACATCAATTAGGTACAAGAATACCCACTATGTACCAGAGGGCCTACTGATGGCCTGAGCCACCTCAGAAGCTACTTGTTGCCATGATGCTCAAGACTCTGTAGTAGCAGTAAAATCTAAGGTATAGAAAGTCATTGTTACTTCTAGCCAGTTGCTGGTACTTTCATTACCACCAACTATTTTTTCCTAGTGCAAGTCAGTCAACCTTTTCTGCACCAAAAAGACTAAAAGCAAAAGGGAGTGGCATTGCCCTGGCCTGTGTGGTTCAGTGGTTAGAGCATCTGCCCATGCACCTAAGGATCTCCAGTTTGATTCCCCGTCAAGGGCATGTATATCTCTCTATCTCTCCTCCCTCCCTTCCACTCTCTCTAAAAATCAATGAAAAAAAAACATCCTCAGATGAGAATTAAGGAAAAGAAAAAAAAAGAGTGGCATGCCAGTATAAAATTCTCAGTCTTTCTTTCTTCAGTAGAACCTTAAAGCCTTACGTTTTCAGATGAACTATCTGAACTGTCATTCTGGAGCAGCCATGACTGTGGGATGAATGTATAACCTGCTTTATAATTTTTAAGTAAAGTAAGTGTTCTCTAGGGTATGAAAAGGAGGGATCAAGGATTTTAGGCAAGATTAAGATTAGGCAAAATAATCAAGGATTAGGTAAGCCCCTGAAGGGACCTATTTACTTCCAGGTATTTGGGAAATATGTTGCTGAAAACATACAATTATTAAGCCCTTAACATTACAAATAGATTCAGGGTTGGGGAATATACACTTTGAGCTATGTTCCAGAGGTCAGAAAATTAAGGCTCAAAATTTTAATAGCTCAACAATCACACAGGATTATAATCCAAATAAGCAGAGGCCTGATGATACTAAAGTGAAGAATCTGTACCAATTATCTATGTATTGTTTCTTAGCTCCAAATACAAGCTCTGCCGCCACAGACAGAATTCATTCAAACATTTCTCCTTTACAGTAGGCACAATGCTGAGCTTGTCAGTAGAGGGCAGTGGAGAAACATTGCAGGAGGAAAGGGGCTCTCCCTTGTTTCTGGCAGTTGCACAGTGGGTTTGCTGTGGATGTGAGAAAGTTTGGGGAAGAGGTATGTAGATAGACTATTCTGAATGGGCACAAAATGTTAAGAAATCAGGTGGAGAAAATTATGTACTCTATGAATGTCAGTCAGCTTTTTTTCTCCAGCCACCTGTTTGTTCAATGAGTTTGTAGGAATAAAGGCTGTGCATGGGCAAAACAACATAAACTTCCCCTTGGAAAGGTTGACCTGACTGTAACTACTGCTCAGTGTATAACCTGCTCATGGCACAGATCAACACTGAGTCTAGGATATGGCACCATTTCTTGGCAGACCAGCCAGCCACTTGTTAGCAAGTTGATTGTACTGGACTTCTTCCAGCATAGAAACGGCAAATATTTGTCCTCACTGAAATAGATATGTATTTTGAGTATGGGTTTATCTTCTCTGCTGATAATGTTTCTGCCAGCACCACCATCCATGGACTCATAGAATGCCTGATCATCATGGCAATCTACACAGCCTTGAATCTCATCAGGAAACTCATCTCACAGCAAGGAAGTATGGCAATGGCCTCATACCATGGAAATAACTGATCTTACAGCATCCATTATTACCCACAAGTAGCTGGCATAATTGAAAGGTGGAATGGCTTACTGAAGACTCAGTTATAGGGCCAATTGGGAGAAAACACCTTGCTAGTTTGGGATTCAGTCTCACAGGATGCCATTTATGCTATAAATCACAGACATAATGTGGTGTTCTGTCCCCATACCCAGACTACATGGGTTTAGGAATGAAGGGTTGGAGTAGGAGTGGCTTCTCTTACTATTACACCTACTAACATACTTCCTACATTTTCACTTCCCATTCCAGAAATTTTTAGCTCTACTGGTTTGAAGATAATAGTTCCTGGGGGAGGAATGCTTCCAGCTGGGGCCACACAAATGTTTGACTGAACTGGACACTGATAGTGCCACTTGGTCATTTTGGTCTCCTTATGCCACTGAACAAACTGGCATAAGAAGGGTTAGTCTACTTACTGGAGTGATTGATACCAATTACCAAAGAGAAGTCAGTTTGCTGCTATACATTGAGGACAAGGAACACTTTGTGTCAAAAAAATAAAAATAAAAATCCAGACCTAGGTAAGGAGAGACTTTATTCAAGGGGACTATAATCAGTTGAATTTAAGTAAAGGTTACTCTCGATAGTGTGGGTGGGCTTTATTCAATCAGTTGAAGGCTTTAAGAGAAAATCTTGAGTTTCCCAAAGACGGAATTCTGCTTCAAGACTGCAGCAGTTTTAAGGCTGTCAGCTTTCCCTATGGATTTCAGACTCAAGATTGCAATATTGACTCCTGCCTGAGTTTCCAGTTGGCGGACATGCCATACAGAATTCAGACTTTCCAGCCTTAAATGCATAAGCCAATTCCTTAAAATAAATCTCTCTGTTCATAAATAAACATATGCATATATATGCATACACACTTATAACACATTAAGTTTGGAAGAGTAACCTGTATCTCAGGTATAACACTTTTTTTTTTTTTTTTTGAGTAGAATACCTAGGCTAGAACTCTACCTTGTAAAGCAGGAAGGCCTTATCCTGCATGGACACAGTGCTACAGTGCTGTTTCCACCTAGCACAGTGATACTCAGTGCCTGGAGCCAGGTGTGAGTCTCCTTGTACCAACTGAAGTGGCAAACAGGGTCACCTGGAGGTCACAGTCCCACTGCTGCTTGCCAGTCACTGAAACTTTTAGTGGGGGAAATAGTCCACTCTACTAGGTTACAGAAACATACTTTGCTAAGATTTCTCTTTTGAAACATTTTTACCAGTTAAGGTCAACATGTGAAGGAGAAGTATGACCAGGTTGGTAGAGCATGAATGTAGACACTAGAGAGTGATGTTCCGAGACCAAGGTCCCTGTGTGAACCTGTCTAAACTGCCATCATCTCCTAAAATCATCTAGTGGTCCTTATTATTATCCACATAGCAAATGAAGCATAAAAATAAGATATCTTATTTAAGCTTATTATGCTTGATATCATAATCATCTCTTGCCAGAGGTTGTACCAGCAAGTGGAGTATTATGGTTCTCTATCCAGCATTCTTTGCACTATTTTACATCAAAAAACATGACCAAATAAAATTAAAACAAAGAATCTCACATTAGGATCTTTAGATTTATTTGGAATATTAGAGCTAAAATACCTCACATGCTCAGCCTATGAATCAGTCTGTGTCCCCATCAGGAGATAGAAACTATAGTTATTTAAACAGAAGTTTAATATAAAGAATTATTGATCTATGTTAAGAGCAACTATAGGATAATTTTAAAATCTATATTATATCCCAGAGCTGAGGGAGAGTGTCCAAAAAAGAACAAATTTTGAGAGAGACCCCAATCCCCAGGACTAGGCTTCAGATCTTGTTAAAGATGTAGCTACATGGATTCCAAGATGGTGGCAGATTGAGTGGAAGCTATACTGACACTCTCCTGGGACCAAACTGGAATTACAACTAAAATATAGAAAAACCATCCTTAATAATCAACTGAAGATTAGCTGGGAAGAACTCTCATAACCAAGGACCTAAAGCAGAGACCGCATAGAAACTGGTAGGAAGTGTGGAGGGACAAGAGGGCTGTTTGGGCTCTCACAGGCAGCAGCTAAAGGTCCGGAGGGAGATCTCAGCTGTTCGAGATTCCCACTGAGGACTCCGGGGCCTAACCCCTAAGCTGGGCACCCTAGCCCACAGCACCAGAACTGAGAAAGGTGCCCACATAACATCTGGCTGTGAAAAGCAGTAGGGTTTCTGCCTGCCAGGGAGAGGCAGCTGGAACTGCAGGCGCCCTCTTAAAGGGCCGAGGCACAAAGTTTCCTGTGCAGCCACTCACCTTGGGCTCTGGCAGACGGAGGGCAGAGTGGACTGGAGCTGTGTGAGGAGAGTCTAGGAATGCTTGCTTGATAGATAGAGCTCAGAGGACAGCCATCTGGATTTCTGTGCTGAGTCACTCCCCCATACCGTAGAGGACATCTTTCTCAGGCAGACATTTACTGTACAAGCAGCTTTTGCCTGGAGAGGAAGCAATTACTCCACCCATTGAAAACCTCTTACCCCATCCTGTGGAGTTTCTAAAGCCTGAGGCTCATTAGGAGACTAAATAACAGTCAGCTGCCCAACCCTGTGGAGTTTCTACAGCCTGAGGCTCATTAAGAGACTGAATAACAATCAGCCTCTGGGTGCTTTGAGTCTTTGCCCGATTTACTTCTGGACCCAGGACTTGGAAAAGCAGAACTTGGTGTGCACCTTGGTCCTTTTCAAGTGCACCCAGCCCCAACAAAGGGAACCACAAGCTGTAAAGTGAGGAAAGCTTCAAACAGGTTACTCAAGGCCAGGGAAAAACAGTGTCTGATATTGGCCTGACCATCCAAAACACTGGGAGTCCTAGCAGATCTACTAATACATAGAAACAAATCCAAATAGGCAGCCAAAATGGGGAGACAAAAAAACAAGACCCAAGTGAAAGAACAAAAGAATTCTCCAGAAGAACTAAATGAAATGGAGATAAGCAATCTATCAGATATAGAGTTCAGAATACTGATCATAAGCATGCTCAACAGCATGAGGAAAGATATGGAAACTGAAGGAAATTAAGAATGACATAGTAGAAATAAATAAATAAAAACTTTAGAGGGAATAAACAACAGATTAAGGGAAGCTGAGAATCAGATCAGTGAATTAGAAAACAGGGTAGAAAAAAATCACCCGATCAGAGAATGGAAAAGAAAAAACAATTTAAAAAACAGGGGGTCAATTTAAGGGAGCTGTGGGACAACACGAAATGCAACAATATTCACATCGTAGGAGTACCAGAAGATCTAGAAAGTAAGCAAGGGTTAGAGAACCTGTTTGAAGAAATAATGGCAGAAAACCTCCCAAACCTGGTGAAGGAAACAGTCACATAAGTTCAGCAGTCACAGAGAGTCCCAAGCAAAAAGAATCCAGAGGCCCATGCCCAAACACATCACAATTAAAATGTCAAAAATTCAAGACAAAGAGAGAATATTAAAGGCAGCAAGAGAAAAGCAATCCCTTACCTACAAAAGACACTTCCATAAGGCTGTCAGTTAATTTCTCATCAGAAACTCTACAGGCCAGAAGGGAATGGCATGAAGTATTCAAGGTAGTAAAAAGCAAGGATCTGAAACCAAGACTACTCTATCCAGCAAGGCTATCATTCAAGATAGATGATGAAATAAAGAGCTTCCCAGACAAAAATAAATGAATAATAAATAAATAAATAAATAAATAGGGCTAAAGGAGTTTATCACCACCAAACCAGCATTGCAAGAAATGTTAAAGGGACTGCTGTAACAAGAATTTCAAACAGAGAGAAAGGAAAACATAGGCATAAAGAAACAAAGTGGCAATTGATAAGTACCTATCAATAATAACCTTAAATATAAATGGATTCAATGCTTCAATCAAAACATAAGGTAGCTGAATGAATAAGAAAACATGATCCAAATATATGCTGTCTACAAGAATCCCACCTCAAAACAAAAGACTCACACAGACTGAAAAAAAAAAACATCCCCAAAGTTCTGGAGGGCTTTAAAGGAGAGATAGACAGCAATACAGTCATAGTAGGGGACTTTAACACCCCACTGACTTTACTGGGTAGATCTTCCAGACAAAAAAATCAGCAAGGAAACAGTGACTGTAAATGACACACTAGATCAGATGGATTTAATTGACATTTACAGAACATTTCACCCCAAAGCTGGAGAATATACATTCTCCTCAAGTGCACATGGGACATTTTCAAAGATTGACCACATGTTAGGACACAAAACAAGTCTCTACAAGTTCAAGAAGACTGAAATCATATCAAGCATCTTCTCCGGCATTTACACCATGGAATACTATGCAGCTGTAAAAATTGATGATCTCTTACCCTTTGAGACAGCATGGTGGGACCTGGAGAGTATTATGCTAAGTGAAATAAGTCAGTCAGAGAAAGACAAGTATCACATGATCTTATTCATGTGTGGAATCTAATGAACAAAATAAACCAATGAACAAAATAGATCCAGAGACATAGAAGCACGGAACAGACTGATGATTCTCAGGGGGAAGGCAGGGTTGGGGAGGTGGGTAGGGAGAGAATAACCTAAGAGTCCTAGAGTTCATGGTGTCCAGGTTGAAACAGCAGCAGGAAAGTCATCGCCAGCCCAGGATGGAGCTGTAATAACCCATGGACACAGACCTGGAGTGGGGGGCGCAAAGTGGAGGGGATCAATGGGGGGACAAATGGGACATTACTTTCAACAATAAAGATAATTAAAACAGAAAAAAAAAGAAAATATCTGTTGCCCATTGGTTGAGAAGGAACATTCTAACCAAACTAGGGAAAAAAAAGAAAAATGATGTAGTTGCAGCCTACTGGGTGGCAGAGAAGTTTTTTGTTGGCCTGAGCCAGTCATGGTCTGTAGTTACTGGGCAATCAGTAAGCAACCATCTGGAGTACAGATGAAGTGCAAGTGGAATGCAGTCAAAATGCAAACAAGCCTCAGCCAGTGAATGAGCACAGAGGAAGTGGGGTCCCCATTGGTAACCCTCCAGGACACAAGTAGGGCTACAACCAATGGCCAAGTATGCCATCATGCACAGGGACTGAGGGTGTTGGTGTGGCAGGAGGCCTGGAGTATGTAGATTCCTGTCAGGAGGACTGGGTAGTAGAAAGCCCATGGAATACAAACATGGGAAGGGCACATGATCAAGGCACAGCCCTAGAGTTCATGGTGTCCAGGTTGAAATAGCAGCAGGAAAGTCATCACCAGCCCAGGATGGAGCTGTAAAGATAATCAGGGATCACACATTCTGGTTCTGTAGCTGGGTTAGTGCACCACCAGATATTCTCAAGTCACACCCATGTTAACAGCTGGAAACAGCAAAGAGAACCCCTTCCTTCTACTTGCAATGTACCTTTCACACCCTCTATTGAGAAAGCTCAACATGTGCTTACTGTAAAGGAGAAATGCCTAAAGGAATTCTGTCCATTATCACAGAACATGATTGAAGGGTAAATTTGGAACTGAGAAGCAATATATTGATAACTGACACAGCCCATCCCTTTGGTTACTCATCTTTCATATGCACCACTCTACATTCATATGAACTCTCTTATAGCAACAAAGCAATTCTGTATTTCCACCTAATGGATACACCAATCCTTTCAGACATTTTCACCATTCTCCCCAAATTTGATGACTCAGAGTCCCAAGTCATTGCACCCACCATGGGTTCTATTAATTATTCCTCAAATTCCATCAGACACTCATTGTATATGCTGTTACCTAAAGACTGAATTGTAAAGTTAACCTCTAGTAACTTTTGCATAAAATAAAAAATAAAGATAGAGAAAAAGAGAATGGCGAGTATACGCAAATAGACACATGAATATAATAAACAGAGAAAATCTGCAAAAATAAACAGAGAAAATACCTCTTGTTTCTTTAATTAGACTCAAAGTCTTAGTTCTTCAATTACCAATTACAATTTCCCTCACTCTTGGATAAACCTTAGGTGCTCTGGGTTCTTTACCTGATGGAGTGATCAGGGTCTGAGTCCTGAATCATTCTGCTTTTCGTTATTGATGTGATAGTTTTCCCTTTAACTTTTACTATGGATTAGCAAGCAGAATAAGGGTCACACAAAGATGTCTATATCATAACCCTTGGAAGATGTGAATATACTGTTACAAGACAAGTGGGAATTAAAGTTGCTAATCAACTGATCTTAAAATAGAAAGATTATGCTGGATTATGTGGGTAAACCAACTCTCACTGTGGTTCTTAAAAGTGGAAGATGAAGGTAGAAGAGGGAGAACCAGAGATAGCAGTGTGAGGACATCCTAACGTTACTGGCTTTGAAGGTGGAGAAATGAACTGAATGAGGGCAGTTTCTAGAAGCTGGGAAAGGTGATGAAATAGATTGTCTCATTAGAGAACCCAGAAGGACTGTAGCCCTGTCAATATCTTGATTTTAACCCAGTGACACTCATCTGGAACTCCTGACTTCCAAAACTATCAGAAGATAAACTTATGTTGTTTTAAGCCAATAAATTTGTGGTAATTTGTTACAGAAGCAATAGAAAACTAATACACTGAGTGTCAAAGAAAGTTTTTATAGCCATGGATCACCTAGAAACCTGATATGTAAATTAGAGAACCAATTAAAATCCATAATATATAACAGCCACTGAGTCATTGAAGAATTATTTTAATCTTTTATTTTAAATAACAACAAAACAGGTAAATAGTATATAGCCACTCATCATACAGTCAGAATTTCTTCTCATAGGGCAATGATGGATTCCATCTAAGCCATCTTTCCAGGACAGATCATCCCTCTCATGGATGCCCCAACCATCTTCTTCACCTTTTTATTTGCCCTACATTTGGAAGTACTACATGCTGAATGAAGAGCAGCATGTTCAGGATGTATAATACTCTATATGCCACACCAAAAATTTTTAAATCTCTTAACACTATTGGCATCTTCATTCTCCTTTCAAAACAAGATGACTTTTCCCTCATTCCTACCAAAACTCCTACTTTGATGCCTATGTAACTGGGCTCAGATTTAACTATTCTAGAGAAGTCAAAGCCTAAAATTGAAAAACAAAACTGTCACTCCCCTCCTCTGAGTATAACTTCAGCTTTATCTTTCAACCAGTCCAGCTACTGAAGCACTACACAAGTTGAACAAATCTCTCATTATTGTGTCTACAACACCTTCTTCCACAAGAGTGATTAATTTAATCTAGGAAACTCTGCCCCTATTTACCTCAACAATCTTCATGTCCCATTCATACCTTCTAGATACATGTTCTGAACAGTGGAATTCCCAAACTTTGGAATCTGGTGTTTCCTCAGAGGGCATTTTCTAACTTTCCCACACCACTAAATTCCAGTTAATCCCTTTAAAGGTCTTTGGGATTAAGAGCATCAACAAGCTCTTGGAATAAAAAAGACTATGCCACACACACAGGGGGGATACCCCTGTTGGTAAAGGTAGGACCAAAATTCAATCCCTCAGTGTGATGTGAAATAGTCCCTTAGTACAATTAATTTGTTCATAACCAAGGTACAAATTTTTACAGAGTCACTGCCTGAAAGGCAGGGAAAGTCTGGGTTACAGAGATGGTACATGTTTAATATCAGACCTACTAAATCTCTGAATCACAGGGAGTTCCAACAGAATATGGCCAACCCAGGATCCATGAGGATTTTACCCAGAAGCAGATCATATTCAGGTGCAAACTTTTTGACATTGCATCAAATCAGTAACAAGTAAGACTTTCAAATACTACAAATCCATTTTAAAGCATGTATTGCTGCCCGACCCATGTGGCTCATTTGTTTTACTGTTGTCCCATGCACAAGGAGGTTGCTGGTGGTTGCAGGCTTGATCCCCAGTAGGGGTCCTGCAGGAGGCAGCCGACGGATGTTTCTCTCTCATCAATGTTTCTATCTCTCTCCCCCTCCCTTCCTCTCTCTGAAATAAAAAAATATATATACTTAAAAAAAACACCAAACATGTATTGCTTACTCAATGAAAAAATAAGACCACCATGCTATAAGGTATAGAGAAACAAGAGAAATATGGACGTAGTCTTGTCGTGTTGAATGAAGAAGATTGTTCAATACTCCAGTTAAAGTTCTGGTAATCAATGTTCCTTTGAGGCAATGCAAACACCCCTCTAAGAAGACCAAAATGGAAAAGTGGGCTGAGATCACCAAGAACAGCTTACTAGCAGACAAGAAAAGTTAGTCAATTTCTAGAGGGCATAAGGAAAAGGAGGACTTTAACAAACAATTTGGAGACTTGACTTGGTGTTTAGTCTTATCTATATATGCCCCAAAAGATTCATAATTTTCCTTCTTTATTTACTATTTATTGCCAGGATCCAAGCATTTTTTTTCCACCAGGACCTCAAAAACTGTTTTGTGTTGTTTTGCCAAGACCTCAGAAACTATTTTTCCATCAAATCACTGAGTATGATCAGCAGAAGAGTAATTTTTGTGTGTGTTCTGATATTAACAAGTTTACAAAGAAAAGACATACATGAATATAAGTAGCAAAAAATGTAATCAAACCCCACAATAAAATATAAACATTTCAAATATACAGCAGCGAAGCACACCAAGATACTCTATACACCGCAGTAGTGGTTCTCCTACTTTCTCAAGCATCAGAATCAACATGAAATTCTACCCATCCCCCAGTTTCTTGAATAAGTGGGTCTGTGGTGGAAAAAGAATTTGCATTTTACCAAGTTCTTCTATGCTCTCAATGCTGTTGGTTCAAGGACTGCACTTGGAATCCACTGCATTAGAATATGGAAAGCACTATTCTAGTCTACTAACAGAAAAGGATGCTTATCAGTCAGAACTGTGGGATTGAGGTGTCTATACCAGGATTAGAATGAAGATTTTCCCATAAGTGCTTCTGCTTGAACTTTGCTCCTGGATGCTAACTGCCTCTTCATCTTTGGCTAACGTTCAGAGTTTTCCTTCCATGGAAGAAGTGGTAGCTACTGAGGCAGTCAAGCAGATCTGTGCAACTAGGAGTCTGTTCCTCTTATTTTCTCTGATGGTTTTTCCCTGCCTTTGTGCTATGAGGCTGAGAGTTCTCTTCCCTTCCCAACAGCTCTTCAAAAATCTTATTGTGCATGTAAAAGAAGATGTACCCGGTGCAAAGCCTAGCCTCCTGCATCAGAGCTTCCTCGATACTTAATACCTGCATATCATTATAAGTGAACCAGACTTGCCTCTCAAAGTCATAGGCATCACTGATATAATGGCCTGAATCTAGGGTTTTCCCAAGATGGCTAATAACACCAATGAGCCGATAGTCATAACGATCTCTCATCTTGGGATTTCTTTTTGGTTTCTTGGCTTTAGCTTCAGTCTTCTCCTTACCTAAAAAGTCTTTGTCTCCAAGGTTTTTATTAGAACCCGATGCACCTAAGGAATTTGCATTGGCCTCCTGGAGATTTAATTCTGTTGGTCTTCTAAGGTTATTTGTGCACCACTGGGCATCTGTCTTCTGAAGGCTTTGAAGCAGTGCCTGCCAAAGGGCTTGTTCATAGATTCTCACCTTTTCACAGTGCTGAGTCTGTCCAGCTACATTTGAGAACTCTTCTGAAATTCTGTTTTTTTTAGCTTCATAAAAATCTTCAGTTGTCTTAGCGACACTATCAACAGCTGCAAACATACTGGTTTTCTCACTTTTCTTTAGTTTTGGATTTCTAGGTACTTCTTGAAAATGAACTTTTGCAGGACATGCGTCTGAGCCACTGGTGGGTTTACCTTCATCTTCACGGACTGAAGAAAGGTTGGTATCTTTCAGATACCTCACTGAGCTTGGTACTAATAGCTCTTGTTCAATGGCTGTGCCATATCCTGAATGTACCAATATAGGCTCTGTTTTAGTCAGTTTAGAGTGTTTTCCCATTTTTTTTTTCTGCTGTTCTTTGCTTGACCCAAAAATCTTGTACTTTTGTGGTTTAAACTCTTTGTCTGATCCAATGTGTGGAGCCAGGCAATCCTTGAATTCTGAGGTCAATTTTGTTGAAGGTGTCAATGACCTAAGGATTTCAAAATTAATCTTTCGAAAGAATTTTAAAAATTGGAAATCCCTAATATGTACATTTTTGTTCAAGGGAAGAGGTGGTTTGGTACTTTCGTTGCAATGAGAAGACAAATTTAAGTATTTAGAAACAATGACTTCCTGGCCATCCTTCCTTAAAGTCCAAAACTTATTAAAGCTATAGCGTTTCAGATGAACAATGAGGACCCTGGGTAGCCTACTGATTTTGTGCATTGAAACAGAAGTCTTGTGCTTACACTTCCCACATTTATACTCAAGCTCTTCTGCTCCAAAGAAAAGATCAAAAGTAGACTGAATAGACAATGGATGTGTTTTTGTTCCTTGGGGAAGGTTGATGGAGAGATAATTACTCACTTCTGTCTTGAGAACAACCTGACCACAGGCTTTACAAATAATAGAGTGCAGCAACTCAACTTCAAAATTAGTGATGACAGGACAAACAAGCATTTTGGTGACAGCATTGTCAGCAAAAAACTGTTGCGGTGAATTTTCTTCCTCAGATTCAATTTTAGTCTTCCAAATTTTGTTTAATTTTTCCGTGTTCTCTTTCATCTGATCTAAACAGTGACCTAAAAACTCATGAGCATCATTCTGTGTGTTGTCAGAGAATATCTCTGCAACTGTTGATATGGCATTTTTAATATTGACAAGTAACTTCTCCTTGATTTTTATGCTGTAAATATCTTTCAAAACAAGCAAATGTGACAGGCACATGCTAAGGGCATCAAGGGGAATTTTACTCCATGGGAAACCCTGATAGAGTAAATCATAAGCAAAGGATGGAATAGAAAATAGGGACTGTAAAACTGCATTCATATAACAGGTGTTTCCCAAATTGGGGAGGCCTTGACATAGTTTCTCTGGGTAAAAGTCAAAGGTCATCTTGAGTCTGTCCCATTCTGGGTCATCCTCACTATACAATGATTCCAATAGAAGTGTAAAATATATTTTCTCAGAGAGACTTTGGAGAAAACAAGTGCCATCTAGGTAAGGGTTTCCAGTAGAATTGGTCTTGAATAAATGTCCATAATCTAATTTCTTACTTTCTTTTAACTCTTTTAACCATTTTTTTTTTCTCTCATCGTGAATTATATACTTCAAGAGATTTATCTTGCATTTCTTGTTTCTTACAGATTTATTCTCTTCCTGGAGTTTCTCATATCTCTCTGAACCAGATATCATCCTTTTTCTCTTCCCCCATCTCTTTTTAAATAAGTCTTTACAGGTAGGCATTGATGATTCTGATGTATACAAAGGCATCTTCTGAAGGTCAGGTGCTCTACTTCCTTTTCCTGTCTCAAAAAATCCACTTCTTGACTTCTTATAGATTTTGTTAAATAAAGTTTTATCGATTTTCTTTTGTGTTTTTGTGCTGGCAATGACACTCTCATCCTTATCAGGTCTCATGGGTGGTTGAAGATTATTTTGATGGACTCTATCCAGGAACATCTTCAAATCTTTAGCATCTCTAGAGGTTAATCTTTTAATAAACAAGAAGCTATTATTTTGGAAAGTTAAATGCAGGTAATTTTTATTTTCTCCATAGGATCTAAAGACTACATTTTTAATATTATTACCTAGCTGAAAAGTTGTATATTCTCCAGTGCTGAAATGAACCACCAATCTAACTTTCTTCTGTCTTTCCCTTGTTTCAATAAATGCTTCTTTTGACTTAGACATCCCAGTCTCCGTGTTCCATATTTGGACGAAACCATGTATTATTAGAGCAGTCATATTTTCTTTAGAAATAAAATACATGTGTCCTAAATTATTGACAATTGTGAAGTTCCAAATTGTTTTGCAAGTTAACCTCTGGAGATAACATGAAAGCAATGGTCCTTTAGTTCTCTATACAGAGTAATGCTGTTTCTAGTGTTGGTTTTATACTAGAGACTCTTCAGGTTCTGGATACCCACATCTTTAGTGATAAAACCAATATCCTTCAAAAGCTGTCCACAGTTGCATGAAGGCAGAGTCTTGATTCCCAAGGCAAGGCCGCTACTGGAAAAAAAAAATTAAGAAAAAATTATTTAAGCTATCAGAGAAATGTCTGGCTAGAACTCAAACTCTACTTCCATACACTAAATCTCTTCCATTGCAATACTAAATTAATTCTGTTATTAATTTCCCCACTTCAACTGAAATAATTAAACACTTGAAAGGCTTTCAATACATAGGTGAAGAGCATAATGAACAATGTCTCAAGTGTATGCATCTATTATGTTAATCCTCCTGTCACAGAATGACCCCACAAGGTAACCACAATAAGTGAATAAGAAAATGGGAGGCACTATGTGGCCCTTAACCCAATAACAGATGAATATATCTATTTTATTTTTAATCCTCACCCAAGGATAAGTTTATTGACTTTATAGGGAAAGGAAGGGGGGAGAAAGAAAGAGAACAAGCAAGAGAGAGAGATATGAGAGAAAAACATCAATCCATTGCCTCCCATACATGCTCTGACAGGGGATTGAACTGGGAACCTAGGTACATGCCCTGACCAGTAATCGAACCCACAACTTTTTGGTTTACTGAACGATGCTCCAACTAACTGAGCCACATTGGCTAGAGTCAGATGAATATCTCTTGATGTCCAGAAATCTAGAGGAATTCATACACTGGCCACTAATAGTTAATCAGTCTGCCTCCTTCCAGTTCCAGTTATGTTCCTTTCTTTCAGGTGGAACTGGGGACGTCTACACAGTCTACCCCATGTGGGGTCCTAAACTACCACTGCTTAAAGCAGGTATCAAAGAATAGGCCATTTCTTGCTCCCACAAGCTAAGATGACCTGGTATGTTCTAAGCAATCCAAATTTTCATGATAAGTGCCTGGTAATTAAAAATTTAAAGTCATGCTGAGCAAGACCATAAAAAACTCATCACAATTTTGAAAGTTTGTTAAAATGATGGCTGAGAATCAGTTCAAGGTTGTATTTACTATGTTTTACTACTGAACAAGCAAACACATAGTATAAAAGATTTACAAAAAACAGGATATAATGAGTGGAGAATTTCCTCTTGGCTCCAACGTTTGCTTCACTGTTTCTATGGAGGCATACCCGAAGTTTCAAGGTCAGTATAATCCATGCAGAGTGAAGAATTCCCCAGGTTAAAACAGAAGAGAAGTCAGTGGCCTGGTGTCTTTTTGGCCATTTTTACAGAGGCAAAACCAAGTCAGCACTCAGGGTCTACAAATTTCTTACTAAATCCTAGTTAATATATTTCTACTTTCTATTTCTTAATGCATCATAGTATGGCCTAGAAGAAAACTGGTTATGGTCAACATGGGTGAAATATGTACTAAACAGACCACCTCCAGGATATTTAGCCCTGCTTTCCTCATACTTGCAATTATGTTCATATTGACCTGTCTAAAGTAGAATCACTAGAAGATTCCCAGGGTCAGCTGGGCTGAGGAGTACTGTCATGAAGCCTTGTAGTATAACTGGACCACCAACATAAGCAAATGGGAAAATCACATGAAACAACTTCTAGCAGGCCTTAGGTCTCATACTCTTTTTTCCAGAAAATATTATGTGAACACACTGTCAGGACATACTTAGCCATCCATGAAAAAGTTAGTACAAGGTATTTTACCCAGAGCTAATTATGGAACCTGGTTAAGTGAGTTTGAGATCTGTTTGTGCTTGAGACAACATGGAATTCAGACTGCAGAAACCATTTTCATACTGACAGTCTAGCACTGTTCTTCTGATTGGCTAGAACTGTTTCCACATTCTCCTCCAATTGATTACATTGTACAACTAACATAAACTGCCTGGTAATCACCTTCCACAAGCTAGGCCAATTTCTTGAATCCAATTTCTTAATCCCACTTCTCTACTCCCCAGTTGCCTTCCCTTCCAAACCACCAGTGAGACATATATTCCAACAAGTTGGGTGTACCAAATTTGCCTGACTAGGGTCATTTCTGGTATGAGAACTCACAGTATTCTGAACATCAGTCCAAAAACTCTCCAAACAAGTTCTGTGGCTTTGCAAACACACCACTCATCTTCTCCTTAGCACCATTTAGTTAGTCTAACTAAGTGATAAATCTGTAACCCCAGTTCTTTATATGTTAACATTTCCATGTACACTGCCTACTTCAGGACAAGCCAGAAGCATCTGAAGATTCTGCTCAGTATCCGGTGGGGTCCCTAACATTGCCCGAACAGAAAGTAAGTAAAAGGAAACAGTAAGACAGCAAGTCACTGATGTAGTGAAAGAGAAAGTCCAATCAGATGATGAGGAACAGCACCATGACACTGCACTAAGATCACCACATCCTACATGTAAAAAGTAAAGGTAGAACTGAAAACTTAACCTACCACTAAGTGTTCCGAAAATATAACAGAAAAGGGTAACTTTGCTTGTCATCCTATATCTACTTTCAGCCAAATATCCCAGCTTTCCAAAAACATCTTGAACATCTTATGTGAACATTTACTAAACTTGTGATAATGTGTTCAAGGCAAGGGCAGACTCTTGAGCACCAAGTAAGTAAAAGGATCATTCCCAAAGCCCTGAAATTTCCTAAGAAGATATTAAGATGGACTTCAAATATACGTTTATTCCCTAACAACCAATACATCACCCTGTTGGTGATGAATATTTCTCCCTAAAATAGAATAGCTCTTTCCAATGGCCACCAGAATAAGCCCACTTGTATTGAGCCCTGACAAATATGTTAAAAAGACAGTGTTTAGTGATCCTCCAAAAATTTAGACTATGAGGTATCAATCAATGCCCCCCACCACCTGCTTCTTCCACACCTAGCCCTCCATAAGACAAACCAGTAACTCCAAAAAAGTTACATTAGTGACTAATATCCCACTGACACCATGGTCGGCTCTAGAGTATCTGGCTCATTGACAAAAATAAGTATAAGTAACAATTTCTTGCCCATCATATATAGGTTAGAGAGGTTCCTAAAGCTAGCTCTGGCCACAGAGCCCACATAACCTGAGCTAGCTCCCTGTACTCAAACCAGTGGAGAAGGTTCAGATGTACTTAATCACTCAAAATTAAAAATTTCTGAATAACTAGGCAGTGGACAAATCTGAGTTAATGAATAGGTTCCATGTATCCATGCCTCTGGTTCTATTTTCTTCATCAGTTTATTTTGTTCATTATATTCCACATAGACGTGAGATCATATGGTATTTGTATTTCTCTGTCTGGCTTATTTTGCTTAGCCTAATAATCTACAGGTCTATCCATGCTGTTGCGAAAAGTAAGAGCTCCTTCTTTTTTACAGCTGCATAGTATGCCATTATGTACTGTAAATGTGACACAGCTTCTTTATCCACTCATCTACTGATGGGCACTTGGGCTGTTTCCAGATCTTGGCTACTGTAAGTTGCACTGCTATGAACATAGGGGTGCATATATTCTGATTGGCTTTCGGGTTTCTTAGGATACATTCTTAGAAGTGGGATCCTTGGGTCAAATGGCAGTTCCATTTTTAATTTTTTGAGGAAACTATACTGTTTTCCACAGTGGCTGCACCAGTCTGCATTCCCACCATCAATGTACTATGGTGCCCTTTTTTCCACATCCTATCCAGCACTTGTTTGTTGATTTCTTGATGGTAGCCATTCTGACAGGTATGAAGTGACATTTATTTTAAACTAAACAGTGACCTTGGATAAGCCAATTCTACTATCAGAACCCATTAAATTAACTGGAAAATAATCATCTGCATTTCCTTTGTGGACTCCATTCTATAACTATTATTCTATGTAGAATACACTCACAATATTTGATTTTTATTCAGTCTAAATCTCAATACTATTTATTCAAGTTGTAAACGTTTTTGCTCCTTCATATAAAAGATATATGACTTGAAAAAAAACAACACATTGAATTTCCCAAGACAGTCAAAATAAAAGATATTTTCTCTACCAATTAAATGATGTATATTAAATTTGGGCTTGGAAACTACGGTAACCATATAAAAAATATTAGAAGGTGAGTAGGTGAGTATGCTGGGTTTGGCAAATGGGAAGAAGGGATTCTCAAACCCCAATAGGCGTTCATCTCTCCATTCATCCCCTAAACAAATATGTATGGCATACTAACAAGCACTGTATTAATTTCTAGGTATAGGAGAATAAAAAGAAAGAAAAAAATACATGCTGTCTTAAAACCTTCATTCTATACTATGCAGCTGTAAAAAAGAAGGACCTCTTACCCTTTGAGACAACACGAATGGACCTGGAGAGTATTATGCTAAGCAAAATCAGTCAGTTGGAGAAAGACAAGTATCACATGATATCAGTTATATGTGGAATCTAATGAACAAAATAGATCCAGAGGCATGGAAGCATGCAACAGACTGAGGAATCTCAGATGGAAGGGTAGGGGTGGGGGTGGGGGGAGAAGAGATAAACCAAAGAACTTATATGCATATATGCATAACCCATGGACACGGACAATAGTGTGGTGAAGGCCTGGGGGGGGGGGGAGTAGTGTGGAGTGGGCCAATGGGGGGGAAAGGGGACATCTGTAATACTTTCAACAATAAAGATAAATTTTTTTTTTAAATATATCTTTATTGATTTCAGAGAGAGGAATGGAGAGGGAGAGAGAGAGATAGAAACATCAATGATGAGAGAGTCATTGATCGAGCCCACAACCTGGGCATGTGCCCTGACCGGGAATCGAACCCTGATCCCCTGGATCTTAGGTCGATGCTCAACTGCTGAGCCACGCCCAGCAGGGCAAGACAAATTTTTAAAAAAAGAAAAAAATGTTTCATTCTAGCAGTGAAATAGAAATTATATACAAATAAAATACATAGACTGCCAGATGGTGGTAACTGCTAAAGAAAACAGAAAATTAGGGGAGGAGGACATGCCTGTGGTGGTGGGAATAAGCTTGCTGCCTTATATAAAGTAGTGTGGGAAGGTCTAAATGATAATGATGACATAGCAGGCTCTTAAAGAAAGTGATGGAGCCCGGCTGGGCGTGACTCAGTGGTTGAGCGTCAGCCTAGGATCCAGGCGATCGGGGTTTGATTCCTGGTCAGGGCACATGCCCGGGTTGTGGGCTGCAGTTGATCAATGACTCTCTCATCATTGATGTTTCTATCTCTCTCTCTCCCTCTCCTTTCCTCTCTCTGAAATCAATAAAGATATATTTGAAAGAAAGAAAAGAGAGAAGAGAGAGAGAGAGAGAGAGAGAGAGAGAGAGAGAGAGAGAGAGAGAGAAAGAAAGAAAGAAAGAAAGAAAGAAAGAAAGAAAGAAAGAAAGAAAGAAAGAAAGAAAGAAAGAAAGAAAGAAAGAAAGAAAGAAAGAAAGAAAGAGCAAATAGATAGTTGCAGAGTGCTCCTGGAAGGAGGAAGAATGAATAAAAAGGCCTTCAGTTAGGAGTGTGCTTGGCATGTTAGAAACAGAAAGCAGACCATGTGGCTAGAGAACAGGGAAGAAATTTGAAGAGAAAGAAGGTGTGAAAGTGTTGTAAAAAAAAAAAAAAGCAGGAGCACGAATGGAACAGTAACCTTGCTGAGTAGCACAAAGGGTCAACTGAGGCTAGTGGTCATGAATTTATAGTGAGACCAATCAGCATATTTGTGTTTTTTCTCCACCTACAATTCAGCAGCCCAGTTGCCATGGTGCAGATGTGCAATAGGTAAAGCCTTGCATTTAACTTTGCTTGAGATTTTGCCATTCATAAATAACCAAGTAAGAGGAGAAAGGGAGCTGAAGGTATAGATAAGGGAGTGATTATAAATATGGACAAGAAAGGGTAAAATGCGAACAGAGAACAGAAAGATGGAAAGGCTGAAATCTCATGAAATATCGGGGTAGCTGGGTGGGGTAGAAGCATCAGGCACCAGAAGTTCAGCTCTCATTTCAGTAGCTATAATTCTGTCCCCTGCTTCTAAGCAGCTGTCAACTGCTTGTAGACTTCCTTCTGCAATTCTCCTGCCACCTTCCCTTCTGTTCTATTCATTCTCACCCTGGCTCCAAAGCTGGAAGTAACTAATGAGAATGAGGGTGGAAAGATGAATGTTAGGAGTATGTGGATGGGGTTAGAGACAGGCATGATCAGATGTAGGAGGGGGAAGGAAAACCATGCACTCTCTTTTTTCACTCTCCCAAGTCTGGGTTAAAGGTCAACATATCAAGAGGAGCATTGCTTCTAGAGCATTAGCAATTAAATCCTGCCATCATGTTTGGTCCCAGCTTCAGCAAGCATGGCTTTTTCAAATGATTGGATCAGGGCAGACTGATTCTTTCTTTGGTTTAAAGGTGCATTTCTGCACTCAGCAAATGTCCAAGTCATTGTATAGCAAAGAAATGCCATTACTTTGCCTTTTGACATACACTGCACATAAATCTCTCCATAGGAGGCCCTGACCAAAATGGGAAGAATTCTCCAGACTAGTAAATTGTTCCCATGAGTTATTCAAGCTTTGAGCCTTTTCCAAGCGACAGTTTGGGCAAAGCTTTTTTGGGTTTGTTTTTCATTCTTTTAAAATTATTATGGTAGTGCTATTAATAAGACATAGTTGATTAAGAGACCAGAATGCAAATTATTTTTCTGAAGTTAAGTATGATTTCATTAAGGAAGAATGGTCTTGTTACATGGAAATCATGATAAATGAGGCTTTGTAGAAATCAGTTCCTTTTCTCAAATTGCAATCCTCCTAGTATTTTTCAGCACTTTCTGCTAAGTATTGCATTTATTTGTTTATTCACTTAACAACCAAAATATTTGATGATACGCAATCAACTATTGACATTGACTATGAACAAGATCTGAAGATAAGAAATAAAATATTCCTGACCTCAGATAGGTTGTAAAACAAATATAGAAAAAAATGGCAGTACATGGAAAAACATATTAAATCAAATTCAACTAATGTTATTTAAGAATCCAGGTATTTTCTGCTATCTCAGCTTCTTGTAGCATTCCTTCTCTGCATGGAATTGCCTAATAGTCTCCCTACTTCAGTCTTAGTTCAACCCTTCCCCCCTCTTTTTTTTTTTTAATTTCAGAGATAGGAAGGGAGAGGGAGAGAGAGATAGAAACATCAATGATGAGAGATAATCATTGATCAGTTACCTCCTGCAAGCCCCCTACTTGAGGATCCAGCTAGAAACTCAGGCATGTGCCCTGACCGGGAATCAAACTATGACTTCCTGGTTCATAGGTCAATGTTCAACCACTGAGCCACGCTGGCCAGGGTTTACCCTTTCTTTTAATATTCTGAGTCTCACTTCATGCAGAAGACTGTCAGGCCTGATTTTTTCTGCCTCAGAATTCTCAAAGCATTCACTTTTTTGTAAGACAGTCAAAAAAGCCTGTGCTACCTTGCATTGCTGCTTCATATGATCCAACCACAAAGTTAACAGGTCTTGGAAAACAATGAGTTTTTTTTCAGTGTGTGTGGAGTGAAACTTCCCTTTGTCAAGGGAAATCATAAAGTTGGACAAGTAGGAGTCCTTCAATGGATTAGACCAAAGAATTCTAACTTTCCTTAAGAAAACAGTGTCTGAAGTTTTAAAATAAGGGCTGGCAAGGCAGGAAAAGGTGGAATTAAATGGGATGGAACTGTTTCTGGGACATCAAACTGAACACGACACAAAGACCAGGTCATATAAGACAGGAGACTGAATAAGTGAGGACTACTATCTATCAAATATAAAATGCATACAAACTTAATGAAGCTATTCTATAGAAATAATTACAAAACTGTGTAAATCTTTATAACAATGGACATCTTTAAATTATATAATTTTGTAAATGACGTATAAAACAAGACTTTTTCCTTTGTCTTGCAATATTGGCAAAGCTGACAAATCAGGAACAAGAACCACATTATATAAAAATTGCTACACATGTGAAGAATACTGATACTTTCAAAGATTATTTGAAAGAAGAAAATTCATGAATAAGGAGTACTGTGGCCTTTCTCCTTTTCCTATGTCCAAGTCAAGTGTGGGGTTGAGATTGGGGTATTGTTTCAAAAACAGATATGTGAATGCATCTCACACCCTGCTGCATACTTATTGAGTAGCCAACATGTTTATGTCCAAACTCATGTACTAGAGTGTGAGAGACTTGGGGAACTTGACATGTTTACCCTGGAGGTGGATGAGCAAAGAAACTGGTGTCTGATTTAAACTGAGAAGTCATGATACAGAATGAAGTGGCCCCCATGACAGGGCAAGACAGGGCAATAGTGAACGCAAGTTCCACTCCTCTTATTTTGAGAGGAAATGGTACAAGATTTGACATACTAAGTGGAAGATAATAGGGTTATAACCTCATGAAGTAAATCATCCGAAAGGAACTACTGCCAGAAAAAGGTGACCTTCCAAGAAAGAGGCTCTTAAATACAGAGAAAGAGAGTGGGAAATAAGGGGGAAGTTATAAAAGATTAGCTGGATCCCTGGCACTTTCCTCTATAGCAAAGTCCGCATCCCAAAAAAAGTTTTGAGGAGATACTTTGAGAGTACTAATGGAGGGATGTTTTTAGTCTCACACAACACAAGAGGGAGTTATAGCGTTTTCCTTTCTAAGGTAAGGAGGGCAGCAATTCAATGTGTCTTCAGCTTGGTTCAAGATATATGACACAGCTTAGTAAGAGCTGTGAGGGAGGTCTACATAGCAGCTTTTTTTAAAAAAATGAACTAGAAAATGTATTAAATGCCACAAATGAAAATCCCTTATTATGCCTTCAAAATACCAATCTGTCTTATCTGAAGGATCAGACCATGAACAGAAGAAATACAAAATTGCCTTAATTTGTTCATTGTGGTTTTTAAAACTTATCCTGAAATATTCTTAAGAACAGATTCCCAAAACTTAAATCATACCTCTAACCCCTAAAAAAGTGATTCTCATTCATCTTCCTACTTAAGTGGTCCCTCATTCTGCATACTACATCTTTTCCCCCTTTGCTGCCATTAAAATAATAGGGTAAAGGGGGGGGGGGTGCATGTGTGTGTGTGTGTGTGTGTGTGTGTGTGTGTATGTGAGAGAGAGAGAGAGAGAGAGAGAGAGAGAGAGAGAGGGAGATACAAAATCAAAGAAAATCAGTGTTTCCACAGTTATCTGGAGCTTTGCAGCTCCTGCTTCTGAAGCTTCTAACCCACCATTTGACAAAAACAGGGTTCTGCTTCCAGCTTGGTCATCTTGGTAAGAAAAGGAACTCACAAAGCTCAAATGAGAAAATAAGCAGCTGCTCTGGACTTGCATCCTTGAACAGAGTCCCTCAGAGTCCAACAAACCACCTCACACACTCTTCTCCCCTGCCAATATTTTGTTGATTTTTATGTTGTGCTGCTAATAGAGGCCATCCGCAAAGTAAAGAAGGCAGAGATCTAAAAATCTCTGCTTCAAGTTTTGAGCTACATTCATAAAAAACATAGACAAGGAAACATGCCACCTGGCTTCAGGGGGCCCAAGAGCCTTCAAAAATATGTGCTGACCTCATCCAATGACTCTGCTTCCATTTTCCCTCCACAGGACTATAGCAAAATGGGAAAGTCTTTCCTTGCCTTGAATGAACCCTTAAAGAAGAAAGGAAGCCACAACTAGCCAAGCAGTAGTAGCCTTTAAAAAGAAATACTAGGTTACCATTCAAACTCTCTAAACTTATAACCAATGATCAGGGCCTATCTCAAATGTTAACTCCCTCATGAAGTTGTCCATCATTCTTCCAACCTAGTGCTATTCTACCATTTTCATCAATATGACTTTACTATTTGCAAACACTCTTGCCCAGGAAGATCCAAGTTGCACATAGGTTTCCTGTTTATTCAAGCAACTCTTCAATAGAAAGCATCCACTGACAGTATATACCCTTAGACTTTTGAACTTCTTGTCTCCTAATCCCTGCCCTGCCATGTCCACCTATTCTAGCCCATTTCATATTATGATCTTAACCAATCCTAATCAAGTCCCCACCTCCCACTAGGGCAATCCTCAAAGTCTCAATATCTCAGGCTTTCCCTTCCTCTCCTAAAACACTATTAGACTCTGTCAATATGGAGTTCTCCCTTACAGTGGTAAGCAATAAATTCAGCAAGCTTTTTCTGGCAACAGGTTGTTCCAGTGATATTTTGGGGATGCAGTATTCCACATGCCCATTTGATAAATATTAAAACAAGAAATGAATTCTTGAGGTGAAATGATAGGTTGGTTTGGATTTGGCAGGCATAGGGTAATTATAAAAAGAGTTCTTACTTTGGGGTTGAATTTGAAGCTACTGAAAGGGATTTAGATTTGATTGTTTTTATATCCTTATTTCATAATTACACTTTTATGGGTTTCACTTTTCCATGCCTTTGACTGGACACATGAGAGTACATGTGACAGGGCCCACATCCCCTAGTGCAGGAGTTAATTTAAAGCCAACCCTACAGTGGAACAGCTGCTTTCTTTTCCTTAGAGTCTACTTGTTTCTAGGCAATAAGCTAAATACCTGTGGAATTGGGGAACCCACCTAGGCTTACTTCTCTAAGGAGCTGCTGGGTAACTGCAGGTTTCAGCTGGGTGTGTCACTCACAATATAAGTATAGAGAAGGAAAGAAAAATAGGTTCATGACAGCAGGTCGATCAATAATACATTGATTTACTCGGAGTCTCCTGACAAAGGTCAGAATTCATGAGAATTTCCTTGGGAATTTGCAATTTTCTCACTGACAGAGACCATGAGTTGTATTAGGCATTTTCTACTACAGCTGTTTTCAGTAACTTCCAGTGCATTTTTTTCATTTGTGCTGAGGGATGACATATTTAGCAATTTCCAAACACTGGGGGGCAGGGATATTTCCCATAGAGAATCGTGAAATTTGTGCCACAAACAACTTGTCCAAGCTCCTCATTTCCAAATGAAGAAAATAAGCCCACAGAGAAATGACAGTATACATATTGTCAAAGCCACATCCTCATGGCTAAGACCTAAACTCAGATTCTATGCGGAATTTTCCCAAGACACAATGAGGATTTCCACTTACGTCTTCTGGATATGTGAAAACACACAAAGCACATATCTAAAAGGGACCAATATCTTCTCAACTTATAGATGTTTGTGCTAGCTACTTACTTCCTTGCTGAGGGCTTGAAAAACATGAACAGAGGCTGAATGAACCAGCAGAATGAGTTATAGGAAAAGCTGGATTTCTTTGGTATGGAAAAAATGAGGCTGGTGCTCAAGAATACTGGGCATGTCCTAACTAATGCACTAGAGTGGGTTGCTGCCAAGTAATTGATTTTCAGTGTTATGGTTTTTTTTCATTATAAAAGGGGGTTTAGAAATGATTGCAGCTACCAGAGGGAGATGTTTACTCTTCTGAGATACTTTCATCTCTGGCTACAGCCACAAGGTCATTAATGATGATTAATTGAGGCAGCATAGGCAAACCAACTTAATTTATATTAAGAAATCAAGAATGACAGCAATATAACAATTAATTTGATACATTCCATTTATTATTTATAGAATAGCCCAGGTAAATAAATGATGAAAAAAAAAAAAGAAATTAAAATGCATGGCTACTCTTATCTATTAATTACTCCGAATATTCCCTATTTTTCTAACTAATGCCTTTTCTTTTGCAGCCCCTTCCCCTTACCCAAGGCTATTTACACATTTTAAACCAGGTGTTTCTATTTATACATAGCTATTACATAGAATCTAGGTGATCATAGCCTAGCTCTCCTTTGTTACTTTTATAATATCTTAGCTTCTGCACTTTTCTCTTCCACTCTAGCGTTTCTACAAGCTGAGAATCTAAAAAGCTTTGTAAAGGGCATGGAACATTTTGTGCCTTTAGCAATTCCTCATTCACTCATTTAAGCCTCAGAAGCAAGCGATTTTACCATCTGGTTTCTGAAAGAGGTAATGTCTTTTAGCCATCACAGAAAGTAAAACAGAATTAAAGCTAGAACAGGTTCCTTCAGCATCACCACAATTCTTACTAACTCTCAACTGACTTCTTGATGGTCATTTAGACCTTTGCCATAACTGTAATATTAAGTATCAATGCATTATGAGTAAAAACACCTCAGGTTACCCATGTCATCGTTTCCCGTCAGTCGTATACACTAGAGCACAGACGAACAACAAAATATAAACATAATTTCTTGAAAATGAAAAGCAAGCCCTGACCCATGTGGCTCAGTTGGTTGGAGTTTTCCCTTATACTGAAAGGTTGTGGGTTTGATTCCCAGTCAGCGGATGTATGGAAGGAGACCAATCGATGTTCTCTCTCATGTTGTTTCTCTCTCTCTCTCCCCCCTCTCTTTTTCCCTCCCATCCCCTCTCTCTAAAATCAATGGACATGTCCTTGGGTGAGGATTAAAAAAAAGAAAATGAGAAGCATTATTAAGCAGAAAGACAGAAACATATAGAAAGCCATGCTCTCTACTTAAACATGAGAAGACCAGATGTCTGGTGACTGCTTCACTACTAGCTAACTCTGAGAACTGGTAACTAACCCCTTTCCCTTCACTGACTCTATTTAATCTAGTAGAGCCCTGTGCAATAGAACCTTCCGCAGACATGGAAATGTACTATATCTGTGCTGTCTAATATGATAGCCACATGTGGCTACTGAACACTTGAATATGGCTAGTAAGATTAAGGACCAGAATTTCAATTGCATTTAATTTTCATTTAAATAGCTATAAGTAGCTATTAGCTACCATATTGGACAACACAGATCAAAATTTTGGTGGTTGCAGGCATAGCTAAATACCTTGCCAGTTCTGGAAATTGGCTTTCTATATGTTTCTATATGTTTCTTGAAAATGAGAAGCAAGCCCTGACCCTGGTATCTACTTCCATGTGGCTCATACTGTAGGTTGGCTGATCCAACTCCCATCCACAACATTTCCCTTTCCAACTGCACTTCCAGAGTGTTGAGGACATTAGACACAACTGTCAATAGATAGCAGCAGGAGTCTACTGAATTTGTGTACCTGATAAAGAAGAGAGATTTCTGATAGGATCTGTTTTGCCATTCAACATCCACTCTTTCCCTTTTCCCCATCTGACTGCAAATATGACAGCTGGAATAAGTATGCCTTCCTATCTCATGAGACAACAATATGAAGATGAACACTGAAATAAAGCTTTATTAGTTCCAGGAGACAATCACTGTAATGATGAAATAGAACCAAGAATTGAAGAGTGGAAAGATTTCTTAAGAAAATAGTTCCTTGAAAATGTTATGGAGCCACTGCAATGACCATCATATTTATCTAAGCTAATGTAGTTCTGCTTTGTTACTTGCAGTTGAGAGCCCAGGACCATTGGATATTGAATACCACAAGTCCGAAGGTTGAAAGAGGAAAAGTAGTTTTAGATTAGTTGATTAGAAAGCTAACAAGTTCAAGATGGCAGAATAAAATGAAAGATCATAAGAGCATGGATCCTTAATGATCTGGAGCTACTTACACAATGAGCGAATTTACTACCAGCACATTTTCTATGATGTGACTTTGTAATTGAGGTTGTAGGCAGTGAAAGTTTTTGTTACATACAATCAAACATGCCTAAATGATATTTAGTTTTAATCACTAATTCCATATTCACGTTGGGAAGAAGCTTTAAATATAAATTTTGACAGCCCAAGATATAGTGTTATGTGAAAAATGAAATAATTAAACTACTTGTTTAAGCCAGTAGAGTTACTTCCAGTAAATGGTTTCCTGACATTGTTTGTCTCTATTTTACATTCGTTTGCTTTTAGCATGAAACAGATGAGATTTTGACAGTCAATGATGGAGTGGTAAAAAATAGAGAGATGAGATTGTAGAAATGAATGATGAGCATCAACAAGGGAAAGCATGGAGCAAGTTGCAAGAGCAGTTAATACCCCTTTTGGGTAGAGAGTTTGGTGCTACCAATCACTAAGATGGACCAAGGTGTGGTCCCAGAGATAGAGGATGAAAAAATATGTTATGAGGGTGAAGTTTGAGTTCAAGAGAGATTGCACTAAACAATTGGTTATATATTTAGGGAGCTCAGGCTGTACACCTGGGAGGGAATGCAGATAACATTCATATCTGATGCCATATGTGTGCCCAATTAAACACAGTGAGTCCAAATGCTTATAGAGCTTCAGAGCACTTAAAGAGCTGACTTCAAAGTGCAGAAAAGGGAGTGAATGTGTCTGTGACTATCAAAAAGATGGGGGAGAAAATAAATTTCATAAGTTAGGAAAGAAGTCCCTCCACAGATATCACTGGAAACTTCAACTTGATTGTCTTTAGGTTATTTTCAGTTGGAAAGAGAGTGAGTATCTTTGTGATTCTAGCCCAGAGGTTATTTATACAAAGATTCCCAGGAAAAGGAGGGAGGCTGCCGTGTGCATTTCAGTGAGAGTGCTAAGCCTACCAAGAATAGAATGTAATGGACTATTATTGATTTTGTCAGTGGTCAGGCAATCAGGGCAATGCTTGCCCATCATGGTAACTCATGACCCCTGTCCACCAAGATTGGTGCAGGGGATGCATACGAGAGCCATGTGGGGAAAATCAGATCACCCTGAGTCTAAGCATCTCTTCTTACAATGTGGACAAAGGGGAGCACTGGTAACTGTCTCCTCTTGCTACATGGAGAGGGCTATTTTGTGTCAGGGAAGAGCCAAGACTCAGAAAACTAGAGAAAGGAGAGCTGTGAAATAGAATGAAATAGAATACTATATGTGAAACTGTCACCACAGGATTTCTCAATAACATGCTATAAATTTTCTTTCTCGCTTAAAAGCTACATTGAATTGCTTTTCTTTTGGACACCTTCGATTGAAAGTGGCTCCACTAATATGTGTACAGTACTTGGTTCAGAATATATGGTTACTGTAAGAAGCCCATAACATGAATATGTTAAGGAAGTATGATATTAACCATGAATATAGTCTGAGCTCATGTCTTCTTAAAGATATGCGTAGAAGAACATAGAGGGCTAACATTTTCTCATTTTGAGTCAGGCATTTATAAACAAGAGCACATACATTAATTACATAAAAATAGCTTTCCAATAGTAAATTAAGTCATCATATTGTCATTAGAAGCAGCAAAGGAGAAAATAGGGATGGCGATGCAGATGCTCCTGGCAGATACAAAGGTAGAGCTGTGTTTTTCTACTTAATTGAAAAAAAATGTCACTTGTGACTCCGGACTAAGCAAGAACAAGCTTCCTCTGGAGCCCATGAGCCTGGGGGACATGAGTGAGCTCAGTGTCCGTGGGACAGGGGTTGTTCAGTAAACACCAGCTTCTGACAAACGTCGCCTGTAAATACTCCCATTACACTCTATATCTTATGTGTACATGGTTTTTTTTCCCAGAAACCCTTTTCTCACCTGGTAGTTGTCTTGTTTTCTCAGTGGAGGGCTAATATTTTCTGTTGCTGATATAAAACAGACTCAAAATTGAGACAAAGAGTACGTAAGATTAATTTTACGTGAAAATTCAGGAGCCAGGTCAATGATCTTCTCTGAATGTAAATAAATCTCACCTCCCTCTGCATGCCAGCAAACCTCTCTGAAGTTGGTAAATGCATAGACTTAAGAACTCTTGGTGCTGATGAGACAAAAGATCCTTTGCCTCACAGCCAAGTTTGTCAGATAAGGACCTTCAGGTCAGAGAGGTTTTAAGTGTCTGAGCCAAGACTAGGACCCAAAGCTCCTACCTAGGTACTTTACCTAAATGCAAAGTCTCCTACTTAATTACATAGTCTCTTCCTCTCCAGGCTATTCATTAAATAAAAGGAAGGGGTACATTCCAAGGATGAGGAGCAGAGACCAAGGAGTTGTGTTAGGTTGGAGGAGAGAGTTGGGGTAATGAGGATATTTGTTATTTCAGTAACTAAACTCTGCTGGATAAACTCCAAGAAATTCTGTCTTATTCTCATTTCTATTTTCTAGTACAGAGTTAGGGTCCATTCCAGGAGCTACATTTCCTACATGCGGCAAGTAATTAACGGCCTTCCAGAGATTCAAAATTACTGATTTATTTAGTGTCCTCTAGACAGCACTTAATTCTTGAACTATAAATGGGGCTGACCCGGTGGGAGTGTCATTGGTCTCATAGTCCCAATTAATTTTTTTTTTTAAATATATCTTTATTGATTTCAGAGAGAGGAAAGGAGAGGGAGAGAGAGAGATAGAAACATCAATGATGAGAGAGCCGTTGATTGAGCCCGCAACCCGGGCATGTGCCCTGCCCGGGAATCGAACCCCGATCACCTGGATCCTAGGTCGACGCTCAACCACTGAGCCACGCCCAGCCGGGCCCAATTAATTTTTTTTCACCTTCCTCTTTTCCAGTCACTTTCCATTTTCCCTCCTGAGCTTTAATAATGCAAACAGCACTGAGGTACCATGTCATCTTCCATACCTAAACTGAAATATATTCATGTGATAGTTTTACAGCACTGAGCATTCAAGTCATAAGTGCTATCTGGTTTGCCTTGCTCTGTCTTAATGGCCAACAGAAAATACTTTCAGAAACCTTTATAGAAAAGCAGAGAACATGGTAACATAATAAAAACATCTTAACAAAGCACTGGAATACATTAGTGGCTTAGCTAGTTTTAAGACTCTGTTCTTTGCCAAACTTCTGATGCATTTTTTACTTCTTACTGTCTATAATGAACCCCATTCTCTTAATTTATCAGTCACTCAGAATATGAGTGACTTAAGAATTGAAGACCATCTATGTGGATAAATTATTTGGTCTAATAATGCTAGTGATACAACCTAAATAATCATAACAAACCTTACCTTCGAAATCCTAGTCCCATATTCTACCCCCTTCAGCCTAGCCCACAGAATAACTGGTTCTTAGCTACTTTCATCAAACTGCAATGTTAATAATAAAATTACAGGTGTTATTTATCAGTTAAAACATCTGTTACAGTCCTAGAGGACAATCACAGAGATGGCTGCTGCTTACACACAGATGGCTAAAATTCCACTTCAGAGGCGGTCCTCAAGTACAGTAGTAGCTAGTTAGGGAGCTCAGGTACTAATGACATCCTTAAAAGAATGCATTTAAAATATTCAACAAAGACATTCTCATGAAAACTTGGAAATGCAAGAAGAAGGAAAAAGCCTAAAGTCTCAATGATTGATTGCACAGCCAACTTTGCATTACTGAAAAGGCGTGGGGGGATATGGGGAAAATATTGCTTTCACTGATTTTTAAAGAGAAATGATGTGTAGCAGTTGGTGGGGTTGGAGGAAAAGGATATCATTAATTACACAGCACTAGTCTCTGGACTGAATCAGGGGTACCCCTAGCTCTCAGAACGTTGCCAGTGACAGATTGTAGTTGCACAGCCACAGCAATGGCCCTTGCAGTGGAAGTCATTACATTAGGTGTCAAGCGATGTATATCACAACAAAGAATGCAACCCCCCACCCTCAGACCAAGATTAGAGTCAGCCACGAAGTTGAATTATTATGTGAAATGCCTTTCTGCTATTAAAACCCAAAGAGACAAGCCAAATTGCTCTTTCAACAATTTCAAATGCCAAACTTCCACACAGAGAATTTCTTTATCTTCACTTTACATGTAAGCAATACTCTAGCTATTGCCCCCACAGATCCTCCCATGGTTAGAGAAAGACAGATGGAGGATATCTTAGTCAGCTCAAGCTGCCATAACAAATACCATAGACTGGGTGGCTTCAAAAACAGAAATTTATTTTCTCACAGTTCTGGAAGCACAGCTTAGCTTCTGCTGAGCCCTCTCTTCCTGGCCTGCAGGTGGTTGCCCTCTGTGTTTTCACAAGGCCTTTTTGAGGGTATGTGTATGGAGAGAGAGATATCTCTTTCTCTTTCTCTTCTTAAAAGGCCACCAGTCCTATCTGATTAGGACCCCACCCTTATGACTTTATTTAAAACTATATTACCTCCTTAAAAGCTCTATCTCCAAATACAGTCACATTGGGGGTTGGGGCTTCAACATATGAATTTAGAGGGTATACACAATTAAGTCCATAGCAGAGGTATTGTCCTTTGGGGCTGCGAGCATGTTTATTTTTTTCTGATGAGACCTGTTCTCTTCACATGGGAATGATCAACAGGATCTAATCAGCAAAAAATGGTATAATTGGGGTCCGGCAGCTATCTATGAAAGACATTGTCCCTGCAGGAGAAAATGAGTAAGTAATCAGTAGTATTTGGTAGCAAGAACTGAACTGCTTTAAGGCTCAGTATCCTTAACCAGTGAGAATTAGTGCTCAGCTCTCCAGGTAGCTGTTAGAATTTAATTTTATTCATACTTTAGCTGGCACATAGTAAGCACTCAATAAATACTAATTGTTACTGTTTTGGGTGCCACTATTCACAGAACCAAAACCTGGAGGCAAAATTGACAATGGAAAAAATAATAATCCAAGCATCGTAGATATGGAGACTCCTGGTGATCACCAGGATAGTTGCAGTCTAGCTCCTGTAACTTTTCTCCCGCTAAAGCAAAGCTCTGGGACAGCCTCTCTTGTGAGTGCCATCAAGCCACAAGACTCCTTCACAAATAGGTTCAGGACTTCTCTCAAAAGAAGTATATGGACATCTGCTTGCTTTCCCTCCACTCCACCTCTTCCTTAAAAGTACTGACAACAATCTCCAAGAGATTGTTAAAAAGCAAAGAATAATCCAAGACGTAAAATATAAGAAACAGGATTTTGGTGTCCTAGTAATTCCTAATACTCTATCATTCTGCTCTGTTGAAATGCATCCTGCTCAGCAGGTTAGTTTAAGATCACAAAAGAATGACAACAGGCTATTTCCAATCCCTTCTTTATGACCCAGCATTTCCCAAGTCGAAGATGTTGAATGGTGAATGACAGAAAGTGGCATGAATCAAAATGGAATTCACTACTACAGTGAAATGGAGGTTTAGTGTTTGAGAGGTTTGGGATTTTATGCAAGCATTTCTCTAAGAGCTTGAAGCACTCTTCTGCTGTGACAAGAGACTGTGTGACACACAGAAGTCCTAGTAATTCCTATATTCTAGTGATCTGCTCTGTTGAAATGCATTCTGTTCAGCAGATTAGTGTAAGATCACAGAAATCTGACAAAAGTCCAGATATTGGTCTGGCCTTGAAATCAGATGGAAGAAAAAACAAAACAAAACATTATTCACCACAATAAGAACATTTTACTTAAATGTTATTTCTTTAATGCTAATAATTTAAAATTTTCTTTTCTTTATTCCTGCATTGTTAAAACCTTTCTTCTTACAGTTGCTGTGAGTGCTTAAAAATATTAGGTATGTTATCACACTGCAATTATGGTTAGAGTAAAAAATAATGATGTTTTAAAAGTTGTATCAATTAATGTAAAAAATTCACTAATAAAAGTACTGGGGTAATCTTAAAAGCAAATCATTTCCAAATACTATACAAGCTAAGTTTATCTTAACATTACTAGGATGGTTTAATATTCAGCTTCAGAATGCAGTAAAAATAGATAATTATGGCGGGTTTTCTAAATATTAAGCACAACAAAAAGTTTGCTCTCTCAATAACCTTGACACATATTAAAAAGAGACTATAGAAGGGATTTATGGATTTGTTAGCATTGATGGTTTTCCCAGTCCTAAGATATTGTCCTCTGGAACACCCACCCTGCTTCCTACATCCAGATATAGAAAAGTACAGTGTTTGTAGGTTGTTCATGAATGCTCCAATGAAGCAGAATGAACAGTAATGTCTGTCTTATTTCCTTTGGGTCCTTCTAATTATAAAAGACATGCCCCCATCTGTTACATCCAAAATTCAAAATTACAATCAGTGTATGCTTTCACAGGCTGTAAAGTAAGGAATAGCATGTGAAACTTTTGCCCTAATAAGAGCAGTATAAGTGAGCAATGAATGGGAAAGAAAACACAGGAAACAGTTCTTTAAGGAAATTGTGCCTTCTAGCTCCAAATTCTAAGATCAAGATCTAAGATCAGAAGCCTCACCCTTATCTCCCAATCTTGCTTTGGGCATCTTGAAATAGTTTGTGTTGAAAAAACCAAACTATTTTCATTTACCCATTGCCTGTATCCACCGACAATATGGATTTTATGTTCAAGTGCAGAGATGTGGTTGATTATCAGGCAGGAGAAACTGGTAGGGCTAAGTGTGCCGGGAATCTTGCAGCAAGTGGGAGTCTTAATGAGCCCATCAGCTGCAAAGTTTCCACTTAGCACAAAACAAAACATTATTGCAGGAAAATTCTCAAGAATTTCAGTGACAGAAGGGATGCTATCTATTTCAAGGAGTAAAGTTAAGCTTAAACTAAGTGACTTGTTGATATATATGAAATTAAAAACTGTTTAGGTTATCAAGGCAGTATTTTCGGTGCTTTCTGCCAATTAAGAATGAGTGACCTGGAGAGTATTATGCTAGGCAAAATAAACCAGTCAGAGAAAGACAAGTACAACATGATCTCACTTATATGTGGAATCTAATGAACAAAATAAACAAAATAAATCCAGAGACATAGAAGCATGCAACAGACATGAATCTCAGAGGGAAGGAGACGGGTGGGAAGAGATTAAGCAAAGAATTTATATGCATATATGCATAACCCATGGACACAGACAATAGTTCGGTGAAGGCCTGCAGGGGGTGGGGCAGGACTGGGGTGGAGGGGGTCAATGAAGGAAAAAGGGGAGCATCTGTAATACTTTCAACGATAAAGATAATTTTTTTAAAAAGAATGAGTGAATTAGCAACTCATGAATAGAGTACGTATTGTAGATCTTTAAATTTGTAATTTTCTGGACAAGAAGACTCCTGTACAAGTAACCTCTTCCCTTCTTCCATTTGTTACTTGAGATTTTTTTAAATGTCTCATTTAATACATGGCCTTATACTGTTTTTATTTACTCAAATTCAGGTGGATGGGGTGTACAAATCAGCTGTGGAACAAGTTCTCAAAATAAATTTTATTCAAAGCCAGGTATGGCATTGTGAAAGGTCATCTTCAAGATGCTTTGACAAATAAGGAAGTCTATAATTGGTTTCTTATGTTGCATAATGTCATTCAAAGGGAACAAGGTACATTTTCATGAGAAAAGAAGGGGGAGGACAGGAAGAAAAGGATTTTTTTTTTTAATTTATTAGAGAACACACCTGAAAATTAGAAATACTGACATCTATCTACTATCACCATACTTGGAGTCACAATTATGGGTGAGAAGCTCACGGGGGTGTATCAAGAATGGGACCTTGAAAAGACTCAAGGATTGGGAGGGGTAGTCAACTGTGGCCTAGAAAACGTTTCCAATGAATCATGAATTTCACAATATTGAGAATGTGTTCCCAGAGCATAGAGCAAAAAGTCAAAGAGACAGATGTAAGAAATATAAATGTTATGGAGGATTGGCCCAGGTGACCCAATATCTATCTGATCAATAAAAGATCCAAAAAACATAGAAGAAAGAAAATAGAAAAAAGAATAACTAACCCTGGGGACCCATGGTTTTGAACCTAGAATTCTACACCAAAAGTATCAATCAAGGGTGAGGCCTGAATAAAGACATTTTCAGATCATTAACAGTTCAGAAACTCTATCTTACACACAACTTCCTTAGGAGCTTACTTAATGATTTACTCAGGCAAAATAAGGTGATTATTTAAAAAAAGAGGGCTTTAACAAACTTTATAATGTGAAAGCAAAGGTATGTTTGACCAAGTGCACAATATGAAAGAGAAAGAAATAAAGAGGATAGAAGTGCAAAATAAATGTCCTTGTCAAGCATGGAGACTTGATGCAACCAGAGATGGATACTGCAGTACAGTGGCTGAAGTTACAGAGGTAACTAGCAGAGAAACTAATAGTGATGTAAATTTGGAAGAGAGACACAAGAGAAAATATGAGGATGGTGTAAATGAGCTATTAGAACAGAAGACCACAGACAATCTTTTAAGATAAAGATTTAAATAATGATTATTAAGATAGTATATGTAGATAGTGAAATAGAAGAACTAAAAACAGTTATGAAGGAGGAGGGATAGAGAAACATGGGAGAGAAGTCTCCTGATGTTCATCATAAGCCCATCCATATGTGTTAAAGCATTTCTATTATTCAGTTTAAAGTGTTTTATTTTAAATAAAAAGGAGTAAGTAAAATCTTTATGATATCCGTCTTCTCCTTCAGTGTGCTGGCATATTCTAGGCCTAGCCACCCACTTGTTATGAATACAGATACCTTGGGCTTTCCCTCTTTAATCTAGGGATTCGAGGGAATCTACTCATGCCTCGCACCCTTCAGCCTAGTATGCTTGCATTCTCTTATGGGTCTTTGGAATGGTCTTGGCAGCACTCCTAGAACGTCAAGAGTGTATTTGTTGCTCTTCTAATAAAATTCTTTCCCCTAAAACATTTAATAACTAATTTTCCAGTTGATCTAATGTGTTTAATGTGAGCTATATATATTTCTTATATGAACGACAGAATGTTGACAGTCTGATTTATCTTCCAGACATATTAAAACCAGCTAATTTTCTATTTTCAGAAAACTGTGAGTGTTTGGGTGGTATTTGATTATTATTGACTGATATATTTAAGCTCCAGGATGAATATAAAGATATTTTCAATTTAATGGTTTAATGTGTCATTATTCGATGTTGATGAATTTCTACTTGTTAGGAGAAAATCTGCCAGATATAATGAACTTATTGGACATCCTGATACTTGAAGCTTCAGCTATACAAACCTTGAGTATAAAATTAAGTCATATTGTATAAAAACGAAAAAACACACATAACGCCATGAGCAAATGAATATTCAAAGGCTGAATAAATACAGACACAGCAGCCTAAGAACAAGTTTACTAAGAGCTTTTGAAATGTTTTCAGTAGGCCCTGTAATAACATAAGCATTTAAAAAGAATTTACTTGAAACAGTTTGTGTGAAACTCCATTCAGCTTCCTCACACAGGTACCATCTTCCCAACTTCTTGCAGTCCAATAACAATAACTTAATCCATTAAATACTTGGTTGAAAAGGATTCAATTTTAAAAAGTTTAAAAGCAACTCAAAATTCAAGTAAAACAATCATTCAATAATAGCCCAAAGAATTGATGACATGATAATTAATTATATTCTAAATCAAGTGCCACATATAGAGGCAGACTTGGTATTACAGCACCCTCACATGAGTAAGACATAGTTTCTTTGCCTGTGTGTCTGAACTTCAGATGACCTACTAGGAGCCTTTGTTCACTTTGTTTCTTGTTTTTGCCTGGTTCTGATTACTATCTTACCTTACTGGATGCTTTGACTGTGCATTTCCTTCTATACAGAGAACAATGCTGAGTAAATAAAGCACAACAAGGGACCTTAGGGATCATCCTATTAGAAAATTCTAATTTCATACTATAGAAAATTCAGACTTGAGGAGGTCAAGGGATGGCCCAAGGTCATGTGGCTGGTTAGTATGGAACTGACACTAGATATAATAATTGCATCAAGCACAGGATCCAGAATACATGGTAGACAATCAAATGTCCGATTACCAAATACATAAAGAATTGCTTAGATAACATTAGCAAGATTTCTTTAGCCTGAGCAATATGTTGAACTCCTGAAGTAGTCCTTGAACCCCTAAAAATTTTTAAGTCTGTGGAAATGTACAAAAGCCTGTTTTCCCAAGGAGATGGGGTATGATGTTAACGAGTTATCAAATTGGTCAGTGACCAAAAATGTTAGGGACCCACTGCTTTAGAACAAATAAAATGCATCCCTACAAACTGAACTCATGGCTCTACAGACAGTATAGGCTGCCATATGGTTACCCTGCTGTGTATGTGCATGTGTACATGTGTGTGCACTGGATGGGGAAGAGCATTCCCCATAAACAGTCACGTTATCACAGCTCCTTCAGCTCCCTGCACAGCCATTTCAAATACATTCATTCATGTATATGGGAGCTCTTTGAAGTCTTTGCCTACTTTTGCCCTTCAATAACACAAGGGCTGGGTATGACAGAACATTCTGTAAATGGCACATAAAGAAAAATTTATTAATTGTGTGACCAATGAATAATGATTACCATAAACAGGAAGGTAAACTATGCCCTGTGACATGAAGGATATTGGTCCTTACCAAGCTCTAAGAAAAAATCCAAAGCCCTTTAAATGTCATTTACAGATTGTTTCTACCTGATATTCCGCCAATTTAGCCTTTTACTGAATCCTATGCTCCCGAGCTGGAAGAGACTTTATAGGTCATCTGGGATAGCCACCCCACACCCTACTACAGTAGACCCTCTCAGCATTCTTGACAGCTTGTGAACACACACTGGCCTGAATTAGAAATCAGTCCAAATAATAGACAGTCAAGTTAGTCATATGATTATTTTCACACCATCTCATAAAATGATTTGAGATATAGTTTTCTGAAAAAAGTAACACAAGCAGTTATTACATTGTTGATTTGCACAGAGTTCCTTCAAAACCAGGATGAACAATTCAAATGAAGACAGTCAAAGAAATTGCAATTAAGGGAGAATGACATGTGATATTTTACTACAAGTAGTATTATCATCAGTGGATAAATTATTTAAACTAATTGTAGGTTTTACTGAGAAAGCTGAGATTGGAAACTATTTCTAAGTAGCAAATTGGTAGTTCATCCACAGAGTTAACACTGGCTTTGTATTTCACTGTTATTGCTCATTTGAATACATAAGCTAAATAGTGATTTATTAAATGCCCCCAATCAATTCTATTAATATAATAGAACTCAAGACTTGTCTGCTGAGTTAATGAAAGGAGATGGTTGTTCAAACCTGTTTCATGGGCTCTAAAGAAATAGGTATATCTAACGGTTCTATTTATTTCCTATCTTGTCCAATGATTTCCCCAACTTCATAGAACACACGTGCCTAAGAAAGATAGTCCCTTTTGTCTATGCATTATAGTAACACTTCTGAGTGCTGATTTAAAGCATTAGATCCAGATCGAAACCTCAACTGTAGCACTTACTACTTTCTACTTTCAAATTATATGCTTATAAAGAAATTAGAAGCATGTAACTATTAAAGATGCTTATTGCATGCTAAGGACCTCCTGGAATGCGAGACTCCTATGGACTTCAACTATGTATATCACATCACTATCCCCTTTCCACCCCTAATCTTAATCCAACTTTAGACATAAGGATATAAAAACTCAGTATAAAACTTTGGATTCCAGAAGAATAGCAAAGTCTTTCTATTGGCTGAATGCCACATGCAGTACATACCAGTTGGTCTAAGTAATGACATTTCTTCCTAAATATTGATACACTTATCAAACAGGAATGTGGCCAAAGCATGGTGACACAGATTCTTAACCTGGTCTTCTCTCTGGCCTGGTGACTGTGGATAAATTATTTAAGGTCACTGTGTTCCAATTCTCCATCTGAAGAAGGGGCTAATTCACTGCCTTTGTTTAACTATCAACTTCCTGCAAATGTGAGTTTTGAGTTCTGCAAAGAGTGCAGAGTGAAATGGAAATAACAATACAAAGACTGCAGTGTCAGCTCAATTACAATCTGTGCCGTCGTTATCTTGCTAAATTGCCATTTCTTCACTTAAACAGCGGAGAGTGATCTCCAAGGGCCTGCCTCTCTTTGACAGTCAGAGACTGTGGACTAAGTATTAGGGAAGAGTACTCAGAAGCCCCTGATTGTGGCCTGATTTTATCAAGAAGTCAATATGAATGAGAACGTAAAATAAGAATATCATTATATTGTCAAGCTCTATGGCTGAGTGTGACTAATAGCTGCAGTGTCACAAAGGTAATAATCCGATAAAGCTTCTGAGTACTCAGGGCCAAGTCACACCAGTGCTAGCAATGATGTAAGTCTGTTGGCACTGAATCAGAAATTCAGCTTTAAGGATCATGGGTCTATCTGTGCACTCCCATTTTTGTCCCTTTACCTCACACATTTCTCTTCTTTTGAGTATTTTTCCCCTCTCCTCTGTGGATTCATACTTTCATTTTATCCTTGGAAAGCCAAAACAAGTTGAATCTCACCATTAGGACTTTTTGACTTTGTTTTCTTAATCTAAATTGCAATGTTTCCTTCCCCTCAACTCATTATACAGATTAAGTGAATTTAATTTAGTTTTCTCTCTCTAATTAGATTGTAAGGCCCCTGGGAAAAGCATAATTTCTTTGCCTTGTTTTTTCATATAGTTTTCAATGTCTGGCCTTGTTCTGAGTTTATTTCAAGTAGGTGATACACTCTTTGAATCCTGAGAAAATTATTTTCTTCATTGTTTTTATCTCCCAAATGAGATTGGAAAGTTACTGTGCAGCCTCTGAAGTCCCTTCCAGTTCTCTTATTTCATGATGGTCCATCTTTGTATTTCAATGGTCAAAAGCCACACTGCAATGAGAATATAGATACCTAGGTATCAGCAGACCAAGGATGGCTAAGACCAGCATTCCAGGCAGAGGAAATAGCAAGAGCAAAATCCTTGAAATGAGAAAGTATTTGGCGTGTGTATGGAACAAAAAAGTGGCCCAGAATTTTGGGAGTGGGTAAGAATCAGAAAAAGTTATGTCAGACAAGTTGTCAGACAGTTGATCAACACTAAAGAACTGCGATTAACAGTTGTTACCTTTTAAATACAATTGTTTTATCTATAGCCTCACAACTACAGGAGAAAGAGAAATGAAGAGAAAAGGAAAAAGTCCCATAGTGGAAAGGAGTATTTTGTGTGTGTTTTTTAAATCTTAATAGGCAATTAAAACTATTTGAGTATCTTTATATAAGTTATCCCTCATTTTTTTATCCTCACTTGAGGATACATTTATTGATTTTAGAGAAAGAGGAAGAAAGGGAAGGAGGGAAGGAGGGAAGGAGGGAGGGAGGGAGGGAGGGAGGGAGGGAGGGAGGGAGGGAGGGAGGGAGGGAGGGAGGGAGGGAGGGAGGGAGGGAGATCAATTACTTGTCTTCGGTACATGTCCCTACTAGGAACTGAACCCACACCCTAGGTGTGTGCCCTGACCAGGAACTGAATAGGCAACCTTTTGGTATATGGATGACAAACCAACTAACTGAGCCACCCAGCCAGGGCTTGAATTGTGTTAATCTATCAAATCCTCTGTGAAATCAGAAGCAATGCAGACCAGGTAGAAAGTAATTTGTATTGCCCAAGTCTGATAGTTTGAGATAAACATGTGCAATAACATGAATACAGCCACATGGAAAAGGAGAAAGAATATATTAATTCAGTGAATTAACATAGGCAATCAGAAACCTTAATCAATAATTTCCAATGCCAAAGATTTCTACATAATAAGGAACCAAATTAACACTATTAAGTGTAACTACTATTATTAAGTGTTACTGCTATTATTAAATGTAGTTTGTTTGATTCATACAACTAATTCAAACATGCAGTCCATGGGATAAAACAATCAAATGGTTTCTTGGTGCTCTGGATGCTAGGAAGCATTAAACTAGGTTGATATCTGCAGTCCTTCTAGCATGAAAATAGGATGAATTTATGATTCTCTGAATTTCCTTCTTTCTTAATGGTGACAGCCTCATACAAAGGCTAATGCCTCAATTCACAAGATTTCATAATGTAGACAGCATTGATCACTGCTGGGCCTTTGAAGTAACTGCAGGACTAAGTTAGGCATTGTGGCAAGCAGCCTCAAAGATGGCCCCCAAGGATCCCCATATCCTGATATTCACAACCTTGTGTAATCCCCTCCTCTTGAGAGCTGGCTGGACATACTGACTAGCTTTTAACAAAAAGAACATAGCAAAAATGATGGGATGTCACTTCCAATATTGGGTTACCAAAAGACCATAGCTTACATCTTGGGCATTTTCTCTAGTTCATACTCACTCTAAGAGAAACCAATTACCATTTTGTGAGTTGTGATAGGGAAAGGCCCAAGAGGCAAAAAACTAATATCTGTATCCAAGAGCTATTGAGGATCTAAGGCCAGCCAACAACCACATGAGTGAGCTCAGAAGTAGATCTTCCTCCAGTTGAGCCTTAGAGAAAATACAGCTACAAACACTCAATCACAGCTTTGTCAAAGACCCTGAGCCAGAAACATCCAGTTAAGTCATACCCATATTCCTTACCCACAGAAACTTTGAAATAATATTTGTTTTAAGCTGCTAAGTATTGAAACAAATCAGTATATATGAAAAATACACATAATATAAAATATATCTATATGTTATAAATATATTTTCATATATGAAAAAATTCCATATATAAGTATACATAACTTCATATATATAAAACAGGCACTCATTTGGAAAAGTAATGAATACTAAGCACTGAGAACAGCTTCTTATAGCCATTCTCCCCTCTACTCTAAACACCAAAGGTTTCTTCAAACTGAATAAACTAATACACAATTTCTGTATTACTAAGGAGCCCACAAACAATGCTCCTTCTTCTGTGTTCATTTATTTTCTATGATAGTTTCAGAGCCATTAGGAGAAAATCACACCTATCTATCCAATTAAAAGAGGATTAATCGATAATACTAATTTGAAGTTTATATAACCTAAGGATAATGGAACGGACTCTGCAGTAACTATTTATCTTGGGAGGACCAAATTTTAATTTTTGGTCTAATGTTAAATACAGTCTTTCTATGATGTTTTACATACATTAGTCTATGGGTTAAGCAACCTGTTCTCCAGTTTATGGCCAATGAGGTTTTTTTAAAACTCTATATATCATGCAGCTGGAGTTAACTAGTAAACCAGCATCAAGGCCAGAATGAGAGCTAGAAAGGAAAGACCTACCAAAATTTCATTTCCACATAAAGAAGGTAGAAGGCTACCTCTGGTTAACCAGGTGAGGAGTTTTGTTTCAATCAGCATCTTGGAATATATCTGCCCACAAACATTATATCTTGTTATGAAAGATTAACCTGAATATAACCCCCTTTGAATTCTCTCTCATGACTGGTCACTTTCTAAAATAGTAATGGAAAATTGTGTAGTAATTACATAATTGACCTTTTCGATCTAGGTCGAGCCAGCATTGAAAAGAATGAAATGACATTTCAGAAGCTTAGTCATTTTGAATAAAGATTACCCTTCCTACTGAGTTTAAGCAGAAAAATACTGCAGTTAGGTAAAAAAGCAAAAGAATAAGAAACAAATGAAATACTTGACTTATTAATGCCACCACCATCATTTATGTAGTACTTATCAATTACAAAGTGCTTTTATAAACTGGAAACTAAAAGCATCTACCCACCCTTCATTGCTCACTGCCTACATTAACGTGATTTTACTCTTTAGCTACCTTATCAAACATAATTTTACTATTCTACTGTATTCATCAATATGACTTTACTATTCCAGTTAAACTTTAGCTCAAGAAGAAAAACACTGCAAATAAATCTGTTGTTCATTCCAGAAGCGTCTGGAAAAAATATTCAAATGAACAGCAAATAGACTTTCAGCAGATAAGATTAAAATCAAAACCCTTGTCTCAAAAACCTTCCCTTGTTGTGTCCACCAATCCTAAACTATTATTTCATGATCCTTACCCGATTCTAAACAAACTCCCAAACTCAAACAGCCACCTTCAAAATCTCAAACCTCACAACTATCCCCATTTTGCCTCTCTCCCCTGGCATTACTAAGACTTTGTCCAGGTCACGCTCTTCTTTACCACAATAAGGATAAACTCAACTTTGCCTTAGCAACAAGTTATTCTAGTGGTATTTTTGAGGACCCTACATTCAACAATGATTTTAACTTCTGCCCTAATAACAACCCCCTTAAGAAACTGGGGCAGATCCTATAATCTCCATTTTATACTTATGGAAACTAAAGTTCAGAGAAGTTAAATAATCTGCTAAATCATATAACATGAGCAGTGGAACAATTAAAACAGACTAAGTTCAAAGCAAGAGTTCTTAATATTAAGTATGAGTTCTTAGAAGTCAGCCTGTGCAGATATATATGAGTTCTTGAAGACCAGGAGGGACAGGTAAAAATAGAAAAGGAAATACACCCAGGTCTACATCCTCTTCAAGAGTGTATTAGATGAGGAAAGATGTTTAAGTTTTAAAGATCACAAATGGTGAACAGGATCCAAGAACCTAAGAACTAATGAGAGTCAAGAACTCAATAGTCAGAATGAGATGGCTACCATCTCCACCCACTGAAGGAGCCAAAATACAGGAAATTATTGAGAAGCTCAAAGTATGCAGAAACAGCAATTAAGAAAATACCTCTTGAGGATTAAGATGAAAAAATCTAGACGGATCAGAAGTAAAGTCTAGTAATATCATCATAAAATACTAACAGACTTACTGGATTATTTTCTAGTGCAGTTACTATAGGTGAGTGAGTTGGCATAAAGGAACTGCATGTTTCCTAAGGGCACATGGCAGAGAAATTTATGGAATTAGGAAAGGGAGATGGAAGATGAAACATGATAAAGTACAGTCAATCAAGACAAGACAAAGAAAATAAAAGCTTAGAGTAGATTTTAGTTAGCCTGATGACATTCATAGAAAAGAGACAGAATTCAGTTGAAGAATGGATGCTTTCTGACAGACACAAAATTCGTAAGTTTCAGAAGTGTCAGTACAATGAAACCCCACAAACAAGAATATGTCGAGATATATATGGTGTCCAAAAATGTATACACACACTTTGAATAATTATAAAGGCAGTGTTTATTAAAATATATTTCATTTTTAAATTTTAGCTATCAGCTGTTAAATTGTGTATACATTTTTTGGAATATATATATATGTGTGTGTGTGTGTGTGTGTGTGTGTGTGTGTGTGTGTGTGTGTATATATATATATATATATATATATATATATATATATATAAAATCCAGCCAAACTACCAACAAGCAACATTTGGAAATTAGACAAAATTAATTCCTAGACTCAAGCAAAAGTTCAAGGTGAAGGGGAGGAGTTGAAGAGCAGACTCAGATGGAAAAGAAGTTATTACCAGGTCCTCTGGAATACCAATAAATGACATCTTTGTGAAAGCAAATTTTTATGGAATTTCATGAATATCCACCTTTGGTCCCTGGACATTTCCAATATAACTGCATGTGCAAATGGAGGACAGGTTTATAGAATAGGCAAAAACAAGAGATGCTGACAATAGGTAGCTGGAAAATGTGTTTCTACTTAATATAGGAATCAAAATTTCCACTGGGTTGAAGTACCCAAATGATCTACACTTACAGTACTAACTACGTATGTGTGGATGACTTTGTTTTGGTCAAAAGTCCAAGGGAACAAATGGGTTTTGAAGTTTCCTTATGGCTGGCCACCAGCCCTGGCTGTAACTAATAAGAACTAGTTTCTCTGAATAGATATTCAAATTAAACAAGCACTTCTTTGTAGTATAGTTTGATATCCCATAAAGTGATTCCTCCAACTCTGTCCTTTCTCAAGATGGCTGAGGTTATTCGGGGTATCTTTTGTTTCCATATAAATTTTTGGAATATTTGTTCTAGCTCTGTGAAATATGCTGTTGGTATTTTAATAGGAATTGCATTAAATATATAGATTGCTTTGGGTAGTAGGACATTTTAATGATATTAATCCTTCCAATCCATGAACATGGTATATTTTTCCACTTGTTTATATCTTCCTCTATTTCTTTTTTCAGTGTCCTGTAGTTTTCTGAGTACAGCTCTTTTACATCCTTCGTTAAGTTTATTCCTAGGTATCCTATTATTTTAGTTGAATAGTAAATGGTATTTTTTTTTTTAGTTTTTCTTTCTGAGAGTTCCTTGTTGGTGTATAAAAATGCCGTCAATTTTCTGATGTTAATTTTGTATCCAGCTACTTTGCCAAATTCATTTATCAATCTAGTAGTGCTTTGGTGGAGTCTTTAGGGTTTTCTATGTACAATATGATGTCATCTGCGAATAACGACGGTTTTACTTCCTCCTTTCCAATTTGGATACCTTTTATGTTTTCCTCCTGTCTGATGGCTGTGGCAAGGACATATGAAAAAATGCTCAACGTTGCTAATCATCAGAGAGATGCAAATAAAAACCACAATGAGGTATCACTTCTTGCCTGTCAAAATGGCTACCATCAACAAATCAACAAATGACACATGCTGGTGAGGATGTGGAGAAGGGGGAACCCTAGTACACTGCTGGTGGGAATGCAGACTGGTGCAGCCACTATGGAAAACAGTATGGAGGTTCCTCAAAAAATAAAAAATGGAACTGTCTTTTGACCCAGTGACTCCACTTCTGAGAATATATACTAAGAATCCTGAAACAGTAATCAGAAAGAATATATAGAATCCTATGTTCTTAGCAGTGCAATTTACAATAGCTAAGATCTGGAAACAGCCCAAGTGTCCATCAGTAGATGAGTGGATAAAGAAGTTATGGGCATTTACACCATGGAATACTATGCAGCTGTAAAGAAGAAGGATCTTGTTCCCTTTGGGACAGTATGGATGGACCTGGAGAATATTATGCTAAACAAAATAAGCCAGGCAGAGAAAGATAAACATCACAGGATCTCACTTACATCTAAAGAACATTATAAACTGATGAACAAAATAGATTCAGCGACAGAGAAGCATGGAACAGACTGACGAATCTCAGAGGGAAGGTGGAGGTGGGTGAGTGGGGAGAGATTAACCAAAGAATTTATATGCATATAGGCATAACCCATGGACACAGACAGTAGTGTGGTGAATGCCTGGGGCAGGGAGTGGGTGTGGGGTGGAAGGGTCAATGGGGAAAAAAGGGGGACATCTGTAATACTTTCAATAATAAAGATAAATTTAAAAAAACACACAAAATGTTAAATAAATGGAATCATACAGCAAAAAACAAACAAAACAATAACAAGTGCCTCTAACAGCCAAGGCTTCTAACTGGACCTAATTAACACGCAATGCAAACTGTGAAAATTTTACCTCCAGCCACTTGTTTGTTTTGTGAATCAAAACCATTAATTATTAAAAATGCTTGTCTTCTGTGACTCTCATATATCCTCACCTCCTCAAGGATCTGGAGAGGAGCAGATACTTAGTCTAGGTGGAAACAGTGAAACTGGATCTGTTGGGAAGAGATCAAATTTAGAGAAGTTACTCTCTGAGCAGCAGGTTGCACGTGTCCTTTTGTGCACTATGAACAATCCTTCTTGTCTCTTTACTCTCTTCTTACCATGCTTCCAACTGGCATCTCTTACCCTGCCTCCTCTAGTGAAGTCTTTCCCCAGACATTAATCACTGTCATCAGCTAGAGAAAGACCCAAGCAAGGAGAACAGAGCCTCCACTCGACTCTGGAAGAAGAGCTCCAGCAGAAGTGCATACGTCTGCTCTTAGGGATCTAGCAGTCATGAGGCTCTCCCAAGGCACTCATGGCTCTACAAAGTCTTTATGCAGTATTCTACTAGAGTGATCTGGGTATTCTGCCTGATTATCCAGTATGGCAACATCAGCAGCTCCTCCTAGACCTTGGGCAGAACTTCTTAAATTGTCTATCTACACACACAGGCACATTGCAATACCTCTTGTCTCTTGTAACACCTGACCTAGACCTGAGGTCCTTCATTAGGAGGCAATTTATTTCTAGAACAAATTCTAGACAATGGGACTGAAAATATGAACAGGACAGAGAAAACCTCCTCCTTGTTTATATTCCCATGAGCCAGACCTATAATTAGTGTGCATCAAACCATACAAATGAACAGCAACGGTTCCTTTAAGAATTCTGGTCTTATCACTATTCCTACATTTTCTGAAATTTTTTAAATGCTACACTGTAAAATGCTTTTTAGAGCATTAGGATTAACAAAAAATTGGAATATTTAAAATCACTGAATAGTTATGCCTTTCTTAAGTGTGTACATAATATTTGAGTTTGAAAACAAATGGAGTCAAGTGCCTGAATGAGAAAGCACAGATTTACTTATTAAAACCAGTACCAAGACTCTTCATCAGAACCAATATGGATATTTTCACAGAAAGACTAGTTAGGAAAACATCAAAATGTTGGCAGTTGTCATAGCTCCATGTAAGTGGATGGTCAGTGATTTTAAAATTCATTCAGTGCTGTGTAAGAGCTGTCTCATATGAGCAGAGAGTGCACATCTCTTCTTAAACCTGCTTTCAGTGATGTCACATTTGTGGTTTAAGCCATGGTGAGAGTATTTTCACCTCAGAAATTGGCAAATGCTATATAGTAGGGTGTTTTTCTGTCTTTTGGAGAGCTAGTTGCTAAACATTTACTAGCATACCACTTTTTATAATCTCTAGACCTTCTTAGTGAGCACATATTATAATTACAATTTGAAGTTATTTTTTTAAAAATTATCTTTATTATTGAAAGTATTACAGATGTCCCCTTTTTCCCCCATTGACTCCTTCTACCCCGCCCCCAACCCCCACCCCAGGCCTTCACCACACTCTTGTCTGTGTCCATGGGTTATGCATATATGCATATAAATTCTTTGGTTAATCTCTCCCCACCCACCCACCCCCACCTTCCCTCTGAGATTCGTCAGTCTGTTCCATGCTTCTATGTCACTAGATCTATTTTGTTCATCAGTTGATTTTGTTCTTTAGATTCCACATATAAGTGATATCAAAAGTATCTGTTTTTCTCTAACTGGCTTCTTTCGCTTAGCATAATACTCTCCAGGTCCATCTATGCTGTCCCAAAGGGTAAGAGATCCTTCTTCTTTATGACTGCATAATATTCAATGAAGTTATATTTTTTTAAATAAAATTTGAGCATATTACCTTTTGTGTACATGGTGCTTTTTTATCAAGTACTAAAAAAATTTTTTCCTACATAAAAGATCCATAATGCATATAAACTTGCCCTTAAATTTCCATTATAATCCAATCTCTCTCCAGATTCCATGTAAATAAGAAGTATGAAAACACATTTAATCCAAACATGAGTTTCAGATAGAAAAACCAAACCAAGAATTTATAGTTCAATAAAATTCACAGAGAAGACCTCAGGTGAGTCAAAGGGCAAAGGGCTGAACTCATTAGGATTCAAGAAGCCAAGCTCTACCTTAACTTCTGAACAGGGTCACTTTCAGTTTTCCTAGGTCTCTGAATTTTGGTAACATCCATTCAAATATATATTAACTCTTTTGGATTCCTCCACCTTGTGACCACATTTAAAATGCTAATACTTAGTAAAATTACCCGCCAAACAGTTCATTTAGGCCTTCTCCACACTTTGCCATATAGAGACCCAAGATGACAACACTGGGCAGTGGGTTCAAGTATATATATGTGGAAGGGGGAAGAGGTGGCAGAGATAGTTAAGTTTCACTTTTTTAAAAATATATCTTTATTGATTCAGAGAGAGGAAGGGAGAGGGAGAGAGAGAGTTGAAACATCAACGAGGAGAGAGTCATCATTGATCTGTTGCCTCCTGCATGCCCCCGACTGGGGAATTGAGCCCGCAAGCCAGGTATGTGCCCTGACCACTTATCAAACCGCCATCTCCTGGATCCTAGGTCGATGCTCAACCACTTAGCCACGCCCAGCCGAGCCACATCTTTCTTTCGGACTAGCAAGTAAGTTAAGGTCACCATCATGTTACTTAGTAAAGAAACTTGGCTGGCACAGCTCCACTAAGTGGTTTTGGGTGAAGCTTTCTCTAAATACCTCCTGCCGAAGTTTTTTACTTAATGGGAAAGAGCAATAATGCCCCACCCACTATCCAGGGCTTTAAAGTAATTAAACCACTTATAAGGAAAGGCTTTGAAAGGTCAATGTGCTATGTAACAGCTAGACACTTCAGTTTCAAATCAAAAAGAAGTGTGTGTTTTTTGACCCTGTGTGGGGTGAACTTTAAGTTCCATGATCCTACCAGAATAAAACCTATGCTAATAAAAAACTAGATGAACCAGAGGTATCTTTTGAGACTAACAGTTAAAAGTCTCTTTTAAAACATCTTGGGATAGTACATATTTATTTTTAGCATTTTTTCTATCTTTGACATTGTCAAAGTTTTTACCTGAGCTTTTGGTTCTTGCTGTTCATCTGGTTTTTACTTAATTTTAAAGAACTAATAACAGCCCAGAAGTTACTTTTTATAAGCAAGGAGAGGAGAATTTTCTTCGACTGCTAGTTAACAGACACTTTCCAGCCCACACAACTTGACAAATCCTAATGTCCCACTGGGTGCTGAGCCAAGACAGCCTCTGTGTAAGTTGTCTATGCTGGCCAGAACAGAACTCAGCTCAGAACACAAAAAATCCCAGGTCCCTGGACCACCTCTTGCTTCACAGCAAAATTACACAAGTGCCCCAGCCAGGTGGCTTGGTTGGTTGGAGTGTTGTCCTGGACACCAAAAGGCTGCAGGTTTGATTCCCGGTTAGGGCACATACCTAGGTTTCTGGTTGGATCCCTGGTCAAGGTGTGTATGGGGGACAACCGCTTGATGTTTCTCTTTCACATCGCTCTTTCTCTCTCTCTTTCTCTCTCTCTCAAAAATCAAACATATCCTCAGCTGAGGATAAAAAAAATACAGAAATGTGGTTTCCAAAATGAAGCCCATGTAACTTATGAAAAATCTGCTGTACCTGAGAAAGGAAAGAACATAATTAAAGGAAAGGAACAGGGAGGGAGCTAAACCAACCACTATAATGCCCTGCTCTGATTTGTGCATTCAAAAATAAGGGACTAGTTTCTTGAGTACCTCCTGAGTATTGGGTGCATTACAAAGATTATCACACTTCATTCTCACAATATCCTTAATAGCAAAGTATGATTCTGGTTTTGCAGAAAAGGAAACTGAGGCTCAAAGAATTAGTTAGGAACTAAGGATAGACAGTTACTGATGAAGTCAGGTTGGACCTGGTGTCTAACTCCAAAGCAACCCAGGAAGTTATAAAGCACCAAGCATTAGGGCTACATAATGTAGTCATTTCTTCTACAGATGATAATAATATGTAAAACTAATAAGACTTACTATTACATGACTTCAGAGGAAGAACATATTCTAAAACATATGTCAAAGTGAGCAACAACATCAAATGGATAAACTGTAGTTAAAAGATCCCTCACTTTGAGATTTGGTATACCCATGTTCTTAAAGTTTGAATCCCAAGTTAATATGAAATCTGACCACTCATCAGAAAGGAATTCTATATGTAATCATAAAAGACCAGGAATAGCCACAGCAATCTTGAGAAAGAAGAATAAAGTTGGAGGAATCACACTACCTGGTATCAAACTATACTACAATCAAAACAGCATGGTACTGGCATAAACAGACATAAACATCAATGGAACAGAGTGGAGAGCCCAGAAATAAACCCATGCCTATTATGGGCAATTAATATTTGACAAAGGGGGAAAGAATATACGACGGAATAGACACCCTATTCAATAAATGGTGTTAGGAAAAATGGACAGATACATAAAAAAATTAAACTAGAGCACCTTCTTACACCATACACAAGAATAAACTCAAAATGGAGTAAAGGCTTAAATGTAAGAGTCGAAATCATAAAATTTCAGGAAGAAAACATAGGCAACAAAATCTCAGATATTACTCTTAGTAATATTTTTTTGATATATCTCCTCAGCAAGGAAAACACATGGGTCTACATCAAACTAAAAAGTTTTTGCACAGCAAAGGAAATCATCAACAAAATGAAAAGATAACCTACTGAATGAGAGAACATATTCGCCAATGATACATCCGATAAGGAGTTAATATCCAAATTTTATAAAGCACTCATACAACTCAACAACAAAAAATCAAACAATTCAGTAAATAAATGGGCAAAGACCTGAATAGACACTTCTCCAAAGAGGACATACAGATGGCCAAGAGACATATGAAAAGATGCTCAAAGTCACTAATCATCAGAGAAATGTAAATTAAAACCACAATGAGATAATAAATTATTGATTATCTCTCACACCTGTCAGAATGGCTATCATCAATAAATCAACAAAGAAGTGTTGGTGAGGATGTGGAGAAAAGGGAGCCCTCCTGCATTGTTGGTGGAAATGCAGGCTGGTGCAGTCATTATGGAAAACAGTATGGAGGGCCCTCAAAAAATTAAAAACTGAACTGCCTTATGACACGGCAATTTCACTTCTGGGTATATACCCAAAGAAAACCAAATCACTAATTTGAAGGAATATATGCACTTCTATGTTCATTGCAGCACTACGTACAATAGCCAAGATATGGAAGCAACCCAAGTGCCCATCAATAGATGAGTGGATATATTACTCAGCCATAAAAAAGAATGAAATCTTACAATTTGCAACAGCATGGATGGACCTAAATGAAATAAGTCAATTTGAGAAAGACAAATGCCATATAATGTAACTTATATGTGGAATCTAAAGAACAATATAAATCAACAAACACAAAACAGAAATATATTCATAGATACAGAGAATGGACTGATGGTTGCCAGAAGGGAAGGTAGCAGGAGACTGGGTTTAAAAGATGAAGGGATTGAGAAGTACAGATTAGCTGTTACAAACTAGTCATGGGAATGTGAAGTACAGCATAGGAAATATAGTCAATAATATTGCAATAACTATGTATGTTGCCAGGTGAGTATTGGAAATATCAGGGAGAACACTTTGTAAAGTATATAATTGTCTAACCACTGTACTGTATACCTGAAACTAATACAAAATAATATTGAATGTAAACTATAATGAAAAAAAGTTAAAAAATAAAGAGAAAGGAATCCTGACCCAGTTACTGCATACCTTCCCAGAAAATTGACAGTTAGCAAAGGTAAAATCAAGTTCAGACAGAGGACCCCTGCATCAGACTGCTGTCTGGGGTACACAGTACCAAATATAGGGAATGCTTACCAATCAAGCCTTGCAGTTTGGTGACTGCATTGACAGAGACTATGACCTGGAAAGGAACAAGAGAACATTTATTATACAGGAGCATTAAGTGTAACCTAATCAACATTAGCACTTTTTGTCATGATAAAATCACTCAAATTCATTCATCCCACTGTACTTCATTTGTACAGAGGGGTCAGGGAGGCTTAGCATGGAAATTTCAAAACTTGCCCCCAGCTTCCAATACCTGAATTCACTGAAAAATTTCAACAGTGGTACACAGTGTTGAAATAATACATTAGAAGCCAGCTGAGCTGCCAGACTGCTGCCTTAGAGTGAAAATGAGCTGAGTGTCTCTCACTCAGAATGGAAGCTAACTGTATATCAAGCATGGAATATGGCCCCAGCAATGTCTGCAACACAGAGAAATGGCCAAGAATGTATGAAAGGGTGAAGATTTGGAGGAGTATTGATCTATTATTACTTTAATCTCTGGCCTGTGCTTTCCAGACCTCTACTTAAAAAATGCTACAGGGAGGGTAGGCTGGCAGACTACCATTCCCTGCCCCCCGCTTGGTGCATGGATCTCATCTCTCCCCATTTTTCATAGATAAAGTTGGGCTTTATAATTATATTCAGACCCACCTCTCATACCTGTTGAAACAAGGCCTGAGCAGCACCCCGCACTCCTTAAGCTCCTGTAGTTTGTCTTCAGTCTAGTCCATTCCATGCATCTGCTGTCTGCTACTAGCTTTCCAAAACGAATGAAAAGAAAAATCAGGACTTTGGTGTTATAAAGCCAAAGCTTTTAAGCGAGGTATCTTTGACATCAGAACGGTCTAATTATGTCAATGTGTCCGTAACAGTGGCACTCACAGTGTACAGAGGAACACAAATAGGTACGGGAAAAGATGTTCCTGCTTAATTAAAGGAACAGGTTGTAGTGACCAGCAGTGACCCAGCCACTGCTGGTAGTCCCTGTCTTTTAGAGACCTAGAGAAGGGGTTTCAACACCATCTTTAATGATGGCACCAGAGGATAAGAGATGGGCTCTGCCCTCTGTCCAAACCCCCTCACTTCACACTATATAGAGATGCATTTATTTATCTGGCTGGTTCTGACTACTGGTTCCAGTTCCATTTTTTTCATATTATGAGCCCACAGACTAACCAATATTGGACTTTTCCATCACAGGTCCTGAAGAAGGTGGTGATCATACAAATCGGTAAGGTGGCTTGCCCTGGGTAAAAAACTTAGCACCACTTCAGGAAAGTTACATTCATTTAGATGGGTGGGATAAGTGTCCTCTTTCCCTTATCCAGAGGCACTTCTAAAAATGGTTGGTGGAGCCAGGGTACATAATTATGCAGAGTGAAAGATAATGTAAGACAGGTACTGTACTAATCTTGGGATCACAAGATCAGATAAGATTGCTGCTTCAGAGGTTTGAGTGCCTCTTCAAAATGAACCATAGTTCATCCTGCTTTAATCAAACATCAGAGAAATTATGAAATATTAGGCTGAAAGGCAATGTCCAGTTACTATAAGAGGGAGTCTTAAATCACTTTATCTTATTTCAGTACCATAGCTAAAGACTCGGGCAGGATTATGGGTAATAAACCTTTGAAATGGGAGGTTAAGTTGTTCACCAGATTGTACAAACAGCATTTTATGGTGTATTAGTGTCAGTAATCGGTAACACAGTAAGTTAGAAAATCATGGCCATCAGAAACAAGCTAATATCATTTAGGTTAATTTCATGAATAATTCCAGTCATTAAATAATATTGCTACTCTCTGACACAGCATAGATCTTCAAGGAAATAATAAGTAAAGAAATTTGACAGTTGCTCATATTGGCTTTTGTAGCTGTGGCCTGGAAAATATCCCCACTAGGATTCTGTGAGCAAAGAGGATGCAATAAAAATGCCATCAAGCCTGACATCTGGACCTAAATCCCACAGTTAGAAATTGTTTAAAATTTAGGGCTCTGCTTAAAATGCTAGCATTTGTGAGGTTAGTTAATATCCTGATTCCTAAAACCTTGGTACCTCATAGTAACAAAGGCAGAGGCAGTTTTCAGCACAACCAATAGACCTTTCTGATTTGTAAATATAATCCAGGAAGATAATATTTGGAGAGCATTAATGTTTAATGAATATAAATTTTAATAATTGACTTAGATACTAAACAATATACATAAATCAAGTCAAAATTAAGAATAAACCAGACAAATTCAACTAGCGCCATTTTACCTCAAATCAAGAATCAGGTTCCTCTCACTGATTATGGTCCTCAGGTTTTTAAGAGGCAAAAGAGGTTTTTAAAAAAATTTAATTCTCCCCTTTAATGCACATTAGATGTCACACAATGAAATCTCTGCCAATTTCAAATGCTTGCCTTTAACAACACCGGTGCATACAATGGCACAATCAGAGTGGGTAGCCAAAGGGGCAGGGCCAGTAAGTGGTAGAATGGGGGAGGAGCATGAGAATGGGCGGGGCCAGCGCTTGCCGGCATGGTGGAGGGTCATGGGAACAGGCAGATCCAGCAGAGGCAGAGATGGGGGGGAGGAGCATAAGAGGCAGCACCAGCACATGCAAGGATAGGGAGGAACATCATATTACTGTATTATGTATTCTGACTTACCACTGCTGCCCTTTTTGTTTGTAAATAGAAACTATACAAATAATTTTCTTCTGTGGAGAAACACCAGGGAAAGAGGACCTAGACCAAAAATTTTAAATTGCTATTATGTTAAATACACAACTATACTGTAAAATAAAATTCAGACCTTCACTACCGTGATGGAAGATAGATACAAAGCACTTAATCTCACTGTTATTTTCCTAATTTATACATTGAAAAGTCTCACACTTTTCAAAGGAAATGTATGCAAAAGACCAGGGACAAAATTGAAATAAATAATGTGATATCCAACATCCAATTTTTACAGGTAATGAAATCGCAAACGATGTTCAGTGGTGGCCAGTGACGATCTCTTTTGGTCATTCACTGTCCTAAAACAAGATCCCAGTCACTCAGCTTGTCAATGTATGCATTTCTATACTGGAAATACTACAAAACCTTCTTTCAATTATAAACCTCTTTTCCTTATTTGTGAATTGAAGGTAACAAAATTTTTTCTACAGAAAGCTTACGAAAAGAAGCAAGTCCTACATTAAACAGAATGAAATTATGCCAAATGCACAATTCCTCTATAAAATAAAGTGTCAAACTGAGTTAAATGACAGCCACTTAAGTGCATTCACGGACTCAGCCAGATGATTAAATCCTGCATTTGTAAATCCTGAATACATCAAAATGTTTATTATTAAGCAAATTTATAAAGTGGGAACAAGACCAGCATTTAGACAAATAAATTTATACACAATTATATTGTCAAATAAAAGGCAGTCAATCCAACAGTTCATTTCCTCCACTGTAAACTGAAATTTGCAGAAAACCTTCCACAAGAAATCTACGAAACCCCCAACAACAAAATTTAACTGAATACAGTGAGGATGAGCAAACTATTGATTTGTAAAATTAAATGCCAAACTGCATCCGTATTGGCTGAAGAGAGACTTAGGAGCATCCACCGTGCTTGTAAAACACCAAGTGGAAATTAGATCAATCTTTTAAAGGAAAATGCATGAAAAGCATCAGGACCACGTTTGGTTGAATACAATTTTAAATACACAAATATATTGTACTAAAATGCAAAACGGCTTCAACAAAGACTGAAGGCTATTTAAATTTAAGGCCGTCAATGAACGTATCGGATGGGCATTTTCCTCATTTTCAAGTTGAAAATACCAAGAAATCTTTTTTTCTTTTTAAATTGCGTCAGAATATGAGAGGATTTATTTCAAAATTTAACCACACAAATGATATTGGGGGGGGGGGGGGAGGAAGCTCCACAGAACTACGCTTCAAGGCAGCCGAAAGCCACTGTCCTAAACCTTGCACAATCCCTCAGTGTGTGAAATTTCTCCTTTTCAGGTTGAAAAGAACAGAAACAGAGGAGCCAAGGTCAAGAATGAAACAAATATGCAAGATAATAATCATCCAAAAATTTAAAAATAAAAGACGAAATCAGCTCTCTGGCAGCCACATCTCAAGAAACAAACAAAATGTTAAAGTCATCGTGAAGTAACATAAAGCACAACACTGAGTCCAAATTCAGCTAAGGTACCCACATTGTCACAAATCCAAAGCCCTCCCGACTATTGAAGTGTATTATTAAAATTAACCTTACGCTTTGTGATTGCTTGTGGAAGCGATCACTATGTTCCCTCAGTCCTGAGGAGAACGCAGCGCCGTAGCGCCGCGGCACGGCAGGGCCGCAGCACGGCAGCACTACAGCACCACAAGACCTCTACACAACCCAAGACGAAATGCGCACGGTTTCCGGTGGTGCTGCTTTTATAGCCAGCCTATTGCTCCACCTTCACATATCCTGATTGGTTGGGAAGAGAATGATTGACAGGGAAACTATCTACTCACTGGCTCTTTATACGTGAAAAACCCGCCAGATCCCAGGAGTTGGCGCAGTACTGGCGGGAAGAAGTTGAATGTGTTTATGTTTGAATTGGGGTTGCAGGAATTGTGGGAAACACAGAATAAACCAACCACATAGTAATTCACGCGAGTAATTCCCTGATTGTTCCCAGCAATGACTTCAAACAATTCCTCAACTGCCCTTTTCAGCTTTGTAGATCATTGCTTGCTTCTAGAAAGTTCTTCCCTGTCATTTCTGCTTTTGGGTCAAAAGCAAGTCAGATACCTGATTGGTCTTAGCAAGGAATTCACCACCACCACCACCACCACCACCACCCCTCCTGCCCCTAGCAACTATACTTGGGAGTGCTGGTTTAGTCAACAAACACATAAACTAAAATTGGGAAAGAGGAATGGAGGTGATACCATGACATGGATTTATCTGGAGTGGAAAGTGAGCCTAAACAGCTGCCCATCTAACAACTGAACATATGCATTAGGGATATTAAATGAGGAGGGGTCCGCCCAGGGACCAACTCCAATGCAGCCTCCTGCACAAAGCCTCCCTGATCCTCTTTCTCCACTTCAACGGGTCAGGTAACTGGCTCTCTCCTGCAGCTGTGGGGTGGGGAATATGAGGAAACATTAAAGTTGGGGCGCAGGGGACTATTGGGGGCAATAGGATCAGTTAGGCACTGAGCTGGACAAGATGGGCTTGTACTGGGAGGTTTTTCATTTGTGTCAAGGTTGCAGACATTCTGCAAAGTCCAAGGTAAACAAACAACAAAATAACCTATACCTGTCTCCTAATTGCTCAAGGCAGTTTAAATGCAAACTACAGTTGAAAACAAACTTGGTAAACAAAATAATGCATAACAGCCACCTGGATTGGTCAGAACGAGGAATTCAACCTCCAAGGTAACCATGTTTCAGGATGGCCAGGAAGATACCATCAAGACTGGAAACTGGAGGAGTGAATACACGGACTGAACTAGACAAGTGCACTTGTCCAGTTAGAGTAGTCTTCTGTAGATGGTATGGTCTGCTATTTTCTTTCTTTCTATTTGACTCTTCAGAGACCTTCAAGTGGAGAGAACACAGAAGAATACCAACTTTACTCTTCAGAGGCCCAAATTATCTGATTTAAGATTGGTTAACTAAAGTGTGGTGCCTAAATCCCCTGCATTTTTTTGTTACTGAGGTGAGATTCACATAATATAAAATTAACATTTCAAAGTGAACAACTCATTTGGCATTTAGTACATTTACAAAGTTGTTGAACCACGGCTCCTATGTAGTTCTGAAACATCATCACCCCAGTACCTGTTAGACAGTTGATCCTTATTCCCCCTTCCTCCAGCCCCTGGCAACCACCAATCTGCTTTCTATCTCTATGCATTTGCCTATTCTAGACATTTCATATAAATGAAATTACAGAATATGTGACCTTTTGTATCTGACTTTTTCACTTAGCCTACTGTTTTTATTGTTGTTAATCCTCACTCGAGGATATTTTTTTCCATTGCTTTTTCAGAGAGTAGAAGGGAGGGAGGGACAGGGAGAGAGAGAGAAAAAAATATCGATGTGAGAGAGAGACAGCAATTGGTTGCCTCCAGCACAAGCCTGCAACCGAGGTATGTGCCCTTGACTAGGAATCGAACCTGATGCCATTAAAAATAGGAATAAATTTAAGAGAAACATGTGATACCTGTATATTGAAAGCTGTAAAAAATTTTGAAATAAATTTAAGATCTTAATAAATGGAAACACATTCCATGTTTATAGAATGGAAAACTTACTGTTTTTAAGATGAAAATACTCTGCAAATAGATCTACAGATTCAATGCTATAACTTCAAATTCCCAGCAGGCTCTTTTTTCCTCAGAAATTGACAAACCAATTTCAAATTTTATATGGAACACAAGGGACCCAAAATAGTTGAAATATTCTTTAAAAAGAAGATCAAAGTTACAGGACTGACACTTCTGATTTCAAACTTAAATGAAAAGCTACAGTAGAAAACACTATGTGGTACTAACATAAGGATAGACATATAGATTAATGGACTGGAATTGAGAGTACAGAAATAAATCCATAATAACTATGGTCAATTGATGTTTGTAAAGGAAACCAAGACCATTCAAGAAAGCAAGGGTAGTCTCTTCAACAAATGGTACTGGAACAACTGCATATCCACATTCAAAATAATGAATTTGGAGTCTTAATTCACATCATATACAAATATTAAATCAATATAGATCAATGACATGAAATTAAGAGCTCAACCATGGAGCAGGTATCTCAGTGACCACAACTTACTAGGGCAGTTAATCATGCCTCACCAATTCTTTGCTATCTGAACCTTCATTTATTTGCTGTCAAACTGATGGCCTTGGCCTATGGTTTTTGGTGTTATCTAGACAGAAGTTTGATCCATATTCTGTTACTAACCAGCTTAGTGACTTTGGGATGATTAATTCTCCAAAGCAAAGAAAGAAAGAAACACATTCTGAGCAGTCCAGGTCTTCAGTGGTTTACATACACATTCTTTTGAATTGTGTACATACCTCTAGTCTGTACAATGCCTGGCACAGAAAAAAGAACACGATAAACATCTATTGAATAAAATAACTTAATCCACATAAAAGCCCAATAATGTGGGTATTATTACTCCTATATTACAGACAAGGTCTTTATTTCTTCATTGGTAAATGTGAATTAATATCCACTTCACTGGGTTTTGTTGCATCTTTTAATTATATCCATTGTAAGAGGAAATATAATGATGTAGAAAGAGTGTTGGTTTTAAATCAGAAAGTTGTGAGTTTGTGTATTCAGTTGAACCATATACTGTGAACCTTGGGAAAATTACATAACTTCTCTGAATTTGTTTCATAAGCTATAAAAATGGATATTAATACATATCTTGTGTGCCTTTTCAGGATTATAAACATGTTATATATAATATTAAATTATATATTACATCATATGCAATGAACCATTATATATAATTTAAAATATATAATTTCATTATTTATTTATTTTTACTTTAGCAACTAACTGGGTTTTTTTAGGGCTGCTTGCTGGTTCTCTCTCTCACTTCTAAACAATAGAGTGCCCGGGACTCAGGCCTTGAGACTCTTATCTGTCTATCCTTACCAATGTATTGATTTTTAGCTTAAATATTACATATAAAACATATTTATATGTACATGTGTATATATATTTATATACATGTATATAAACATTTAACAACCTAGAACAATACCTAACACATAGTAACTAATTGAAAAATGGTATTCATTTTTACCCAAATGAGTTATTATTACAGATAAAGTATCTGGCTCAAAATAGGGGTCAGAAAGTTCCTTCACTCTTTTCCTAGTTTTAGTTCGGCTCCCATCTATTTCTATGTAGTTTCCTTCCCTTCTTATGCTCCTGAATTGAACTCATTTATTTCTGAACATCCTCCACTCCCTCCCATTCTCATCTAATCCTTGCAACCTTGGCTTTCCTAATAAAGACACTGGATGAGGCATGCACTGCTTTGCATCTGCCTTCTGGGCTAATTGACACTAGACACAAATCATGCTTCATGATTAGCCCTTTGCTGCCCTCATCTGGCTTATTCCAGTGACTGTTACAGTTGACTAGATGACCACAAGCCAGCAGAGGCTCAGTCAGCTCTGACCTCACTCTGACAAAGTCACAGAAATAATTTCCTGAAGAATTCAAGCTAATGCATCCCTGTCTTTGGGAGATAGGGATGGAGAGGCAATGGGCAGCTCAAACTGAAACCACCAAAAGGGAAAATTCAGTGACTTCAAAACAGTCTGCTTTAGGATTATTCAGGACTACTCATGACTATATCAGCATTATATGGGAAGAAAGAAAAAATCATGTGGAAACCCAGGCCTCATATGATTGCCTTTCTGAGCTCAGTTTAGCTCTGGATCTCTAAAGGCTGGGACCTACCTAAGCCCTAAGTCTATTTCTGAACATCAAAGCTCTCTTCTTATTTTAAAATCAAGTGCTGTTGTTCTAAAGGAGGGAATAGCAGTGAACGCACTATCCTGGTTACTGTGTGTTTTGTGAGATGCCAACTTGGACTTGCCAAGGGAAATTCATTTTCTTGGAGGGAGATAGCCTGAACCACCTTCCTCAACAACAATGAAAAAAAAAAAAAAACAAGCATAAACTGGTCGGGGTTAGCAAGCGGGATGAAGAGGGTCAAAAGGTAATGAGAAAATATAAAAAGAACACCAACTTTTCATACCTTAGGACTCATAGCAACCTGTCCCAGAGTTTCTCAAGTAGGCAAACATAAACTTTTTTCTTATTTGTTTGGTCATTAAACAAATATTTGTAGAGTAAAAAAAATGAAAGGTGGTTATTTTGGGGGGAAAAATTAGAACATCCCTTAACTATCTACTTTTAAAAAGTAAATGTGTGACCCAAGGATACGGAAAATGGTGGGGAAAGGGACTGGGGAAGAGGATGGGACGGGGTGGAATGGATCATTGGGGAGAAAAAGGGACATCTGTAATATTTTAAACAAAAATAAAATTTAAAAAATAATGCAAAAAATTTAAAAACTTTAAAAAAGTGTATGTGTGTTTGTGTGTGTTGAGTGTGAGGCAGGGGGTGAGTAGAAAGAGACAATATTGATCCCAAAGCCAGACAATTAGGACAAAATTTAAAAATGCAGATACATCCCATCTCTGAATATTGATATAAGCACCCTAAGTTCTCAGAAAATTGAATCCATCTTCACACAAATTAAAACATTAGCACATTATAACCAAATGGAATTTATTTTCCTTAGGAAAGAAAAAAACTAATCAAGATATAGTAATAAATTAATGTTATTCAACATCTTTTTTCAATATCTTAATAAATCAAAAAAGACTCAGCATGTGGTTATCTCAATAAATACTGAAATAGATGATAAAATTTATCTAAACTTAATTTTTGATGCTTAATAAACTATGAAATAGATGGATACTTCCTTAACCCTATGTCAAACAAAAGGTTGTTAATTTTGAAATAGAAGCATTTCCATTAAAATCAAGAATAAGACAAGGAAAATACTGAGTTGACTATTATTGAACATTGTTCTGGAAGTATTAGACATTGCATTTAGAGAACAGAAGAAAATAAGATATATAAAAGAGGAAAAATGGGAAATTATCATCAACACTTAAAATGATTATATATAATTTAAAAACTCAGAAATGTTACTTAAATTATTAGAAGATAATTTGCAACACAATCAATTAGAATTAATACATATTTGATAACACACATTAATATACAGTCAATGTATGGACATATCTCATTTATATAAGTAATAATAAAGATTAATTTCCTAAAAATAAACTTAGCAAGATATGTACATGGCCTATGTGGAAAAAACAAAATTTGAAAATTCTGCTGATAACCATAAAAGAAGACTAGTAAATGTAAAGACATATAGGCAGATCTCATTTCATTGCACTTTGCTTTATTGTGCTTCACAGATATTATGTTTATTGCAAATTGAAGGCAAGACCCTCCACCAGTAAAAAGATTACAGTTCACTTTATTATGATACTTGCTTTATTGTGGTGATCTGGAACCAAATCCACTATATCTTTGTGGTATGACCATACCTTATTATTGTATAAAAATGTACAAATTGTTTATAAAAATCAATGATAATAATCCAAATATTCAATGTAATCCCAACAAATATATTAATATAATATATGACTAGAAAATTCATCTGGAAAATAAGCATGAGAAACTGCCTGAACCACTTTGAACAAGAAGAGAAATTAGAGGGCCTAGCAGTATTAGATATTAAAATGCACTACAAGGATATAGTAATAAAAGCTGTGCAGCAACAACAAACTAATGGAACATGAAAAAAATTCTCCAAATGGGCCCAAATGTACATTGAACAAATGGGTTATTTTATAGTTTCAAGTGTGAGGAAGAAAGATGGTTTATTGAATAGATTTCCTAGGACAACAGGCTAGCCATTTGGTGTGAGCATAGAAATGAAAGCTAAATCCCTATCTTATTTTATACACCAAAATTAAAAATTAAAAAGAATATGTGTAAATTGACACCGGGTCATTCTTGGGAGATTTCTTAGCATACGACATCCAATCGTGTGCAGCAGAAACCATTTAACATCCTAAGAGCTGGATGAATTAGTGATACAAAGTCTGAGGGTAATAGTAGCTCACTAGAGCATTGAATTGCAGGTTCTGACCTTTCCTAAGTAACCACTAAACCTGCCTTTACATACTAATATGTGATATTTGGAGAGCAAAATATGTCTTTTTAATTAGTTGATTAGAAACAGATTTATAAAAAGGAAATAGAAACACCAACTGGTAATCTTCGTCTCTGATATTATAATCATTCTTTTTTTAAAAAAAAATATATATCTTTATTGATTTCAGAGAGAGGAAAGGAGAGGGAGAGAGAGAGATAGAAACATCAATGGTGAGAGAGTCATTGATCAAGCCCACAACTGGGCATGTGCCCTGACCGGGAATCGAACCCCTATCGCCTGGATCCCAGGTCGACGTTCAACCGCTGAGCCACACCTGGCCGGGCATAATCATTCTTTTATTTACCTTAATTCTTGACACTGAGAAGAAATCTTTGTTGCCTCTTCAAAGTTTGCCTCTATTTGAACATTCTCACAGTGGTGCTCTGAGTGAACTAGCTATGGATTGAACAGCATGTGCCAGGATGCCCAGAGACTTTAGCTTGAGTTCCAGCTGTGCACCTAACAACTCTATCACTTTGACCTCAGTTTCCCCATGTAAACATTGAAGAAGTTGAACTAGATGATCTCTAAGGTCCCCCTTGAGTTCAAACATTCTAATTCTAGTGTTTTAAGTACTTTGCTTCCTTTCTTTCATTCCCTTTCCATTAGGGTCTTTGTTAGAGCATCAATTAGATTTACCAAGAGAATCTAGTCATAAACACTTTAGTCCATTCACAAGTGGCAACATTCAAACAGCTGCAACTAGCAGCCCTTTTTTAAAGACTCCTTGCTGGGTTGATTCTTCCTTGTAGTGCACAAGGCTCAGGCCTCCAGTCTCTTTTCTATCCACCGTTACTCCTGTAGTAATCTCTTTAGCTTTCACGGTTTAAATGCCACCTATAATATATCTCCCCAGGCCAGAACTCTCCCCCATACTCCTGTCATATATACCGAACTACCTACTAGACATCTCTTCTTGAGAGTTGAATAGGCACCTCACAATTAACATGTCCAAAACACCATCCTTATCTTTTCATCGAAACTAGCTCCTTAATCAATCTTCCTGTCTTAGGAAGCAGCAACTCAATACTTACAGTTGCTCAGGACAAAATCTTGGAGGCATCCTTGACTTCTCTTTCTCTCATGCTCTCCAACCAATCCGAAGGCAAATCCTGCAGTTCCTACCTATAAAATACAGGGTGGGGCAAAAGCAGGTTTACAGTTGTGAGTATGGGAAACACAGTTTATTCTTGTACTATTATCTATTAATTATTGTATTATTTTCCATAGGAATAACTGTAAACCACACACACTGCTACCACCTTGGTCCAAACCAGCATCATTTCTCACCTAGATTATTGCTGCAAGTTCTTAGTCTTCCTGCTACCAATCAATTCTCAATACAGCAAATAGTGATTCTATTAAAATGTTAGATTATAGTAAGCTTTAGGCTTTAACCCTTTGCGGTCGTTTGTCTACCCTCAGCCACCAAAGCTTTTTTACCGTTCCGGTCGTATGTCTGCTCTCAGCCACCACAGCAAGGAACTGTATGAATCTTAACTCTATTCATTCATGTATCAGTTCATAATTTCTCTGAAAGCTCTTAATTCCGACCAGTACGACACCCATGTCCAAATTTAATACGACCTCGAAGGGTTAACCCTCTAAAAGAAGCCCTTACAATGGCTTATAAAAACCTAAACAATACCCTTGCCCATTGTCTATGTTACCTTATTCCCTAATCTTCCCCTCTCTAGTTTCATTCCAGACAAAGGACTTTTTTGGTTTCTCAAATTCTCCAAAACATACTCTTGTCTCAGGGCCTTTGTGTTTGTTATTCTCCCTGGCTGGAAAGATCTTTTCTAGGTATCCACATAGCTTATTGCCTCCCTAGCAATCTTCAGGTCTTTAATCAAATGCCATCTTACCAGTAGGCTTTCCTCAATAACCCCATATAAAATTACACATATTTCCTGCCAAAAACTCCACTCCTCCTTCTCTATTTATCTTTTCTATAGCACTTTTTACCCTCCTACACACTATGCATTTTGAAGACAAGGATTCTTGTCTGTTTTTCCAGTGTCTAGAAGAGTGCCTAGCACAGAGTATGTGCCCAATAAATACTTGTTAAATAAATAAATGAACTATCTGCATTGATCAGATGCCTCAGAGTAACCCCTCCTTGTTAGAGAATGATAAAAAGGCTTTGTAAAGTGCATTAGACTGTGAACAATAAGTGTAAAATACTGTGTAGATACACAAATTATTATTTCCTTATTTAGTCAATGTACAAAGGACACATACAAATTGTTCTGATCACAGTGATGAAAGAGTAATGAACAATGAGTTATTGAATAAGTGTAAATAGAAAGAAAAAAAAAAAAGAATTCTAGTTTAAATGAAATCAGGATGCCATGGCCTGCATCACAGGCTTGCTTTATCTTATCTTTGAGTACTATCATTTAGAGAAAATGTCCTTTTGAGAAAAAGAAGTAGGTCAGAGAGGCAGGCCAAGTGAAGAAATAGTTGGGCCCAGGGCTTGCATTGAGTAATGTCAGTATTTAACTACCTTTTCATTGTGGACCCTTTACTTTCCAGTACAATTTTTTAATTATTTCTTTGCTACAACGAAGCAACTGACCATTTGCTCCTTTGCCTTGAAAAACAAATGTACTCTTTTCAGAATTTAACTGTTAACAGTAATTGAAAATGCTGGCTACCTTCCCCATACAAATACAATGAATTGAAAGACAATTGGTGACTAGGATTGGATTTTTCTAGAGAAGGTTTTCATTTAGGGTAGGTCTACAAAATATTGTTTCCATCTCCCTTTGTGCATCTTAGTTGCTGGATGCAGAATTAGGGCTTTAGGCAGGTAGATGCCATTGTTAAGAAAAAGGCCTCTCATCTAGATTGTCACAAAGTTCCGTGTCAAATGATTCTTTCTAGTTGGACATACTGTGGAAGGTCTTACATTAATTGTGCAAGATGCTGGATTACTTTAATATATGACTGGGTACAGTCATATATTAAAGACAATGATACCATAGATTGAGTTCTCTTATAACGGTGGAACAAGAAAGAAATATCTAGTCTTATCAGATACATCAAAGTGTATGTAAAGTTAGTATATTAATGTTTTGGAGTTTTCACACCAAAAAAGCACTTGAGCCCTGAGACAGGGAGAAGAACTTGCTTGGCATTTGAAGCCAATGCCTGGCACCAGTTGGAGGCACTGGTTTTTGAATAAATAATGGAGAATGACAATTCACATTTGCCATTCGTGATAGGCCTCATATCTCTGCTCATACCCAAAACAGAATAGGAAATAACATTATGATGCAAAGATAAGGAACATCAATCACAGCATCCAAAGTCATGACACAAAAATACATTGTCTCACAGCTCTCTGTCTCTCTATATGAAAGTCACTCTGGGAACTTAATATTTCCACCTCTATAAGCAGCAGGCTTTTTTAAAAATTGAATTTATTGTGGATACATTGGTTAATAAAATTATATAGGTTTCAAGTGTACAATTCTATAATTCATCATCTGTATATTGTACGGGCTTTTTTATTAATGGTTAGCAATTCAAAACACAGTTAGGAACTAGATATATTCTTCAAATTTACCACTCTGCATGCCTGCTTAATACATTAAAATAAAGTCTTAAAAAGGTCACTTCTATAGATTTGAAGAATAGATCTATGTACTACTAATACTGAAGTGCCATTAATTTCTCTAAGAGGATTTCCTCCCAAATCTGTTATGAGGTAATATGATGTGTTTCCTTCTGCCTGTGTTTTTATCAACATGCTCTCAAGTAATTAGTGTACATGAACACAGCATGATGACTAAATGTTTCAGTGCCAGTTGCCTACTGCCATATAACTAACAACTTTAGAACTTCATGGCTTAAAACAACATCACCTTATTTTTTGCTATGTGGGTTGATTGGATGATTCCTCTACTTCCGGTGCTGTTGGTTGTGTCTCTGGGATGGCTGCAAGGTTCAAGATGGCCTTCTTCACAGGGCTGTCAGTTGGTGCTGGCTCCTGGTGGGAGCTCAGCTAAGGCTGCTGATGCCTTGATTTTCCTTCATGTGAGCCTCTCTGTGAGACTTCTTGGGTTTTCTCACAGTATGGTAGCTAGGTTCCAAGAAGCGTTTCATTCTGGAACATAGAAATGGAAACAGTCTCAAGATTTAACTGCTACCACTGCTATCTTCTGTTCATCAGAACAGGCCACAGAGCCAGTCGAAATTCTCCTCTCAATGGGAGAAATGGCAAGACCACGCTGCAACAGGGCATCTTAGATGGGAAATAAAGTTTCAGCCAGCTTTGGAAATATATTCTATTACAGTCAAGAAATGCGTCTGTTACTTTCCCTTTTCCTGCTTTCCTTCTCTTTCCCCTTTTATATTGGATATTTAATCAAATCACCAAGATGCACTGGATTAGAATATAAGTGCACAGATGTTCTGATCCTAATTTATACACTATGTCAATGTAGATCAATCAAGGAGAATGGGACCAGGCAATAGCCATCTGAGGATTTTAAGAAACTCAAGGAAGAAACTGTGATGATATTTATTAAAATATCAAGTCTGTAATTCTAGAAAATTACTATGCAAAAAGGATCTCAAGTTTCCTTAAGTGTCTGTGTGCTAGGTACCATTCTGAGTATTGTACATTCATTACCTCATTTAATTTTCACACTTTGAGGCCTGTTTTATTGTCTCCATTCTTCAGATAAGGAAATTGAGGTTCAGAAAGAATCTCAGTTGGGGGGCTGGGGTGAATACGGTAGGGGGATTGAGCAAAGAAAATAACCTTATAGCCACAGACAACAGTATGGTGATTAAATAAAAAATAAAAAGAAAATATTAGGTTAAGTTGCCCAACTATTCATAGCTATTGAATAGCTGGACTTAGTCTTAAAATTCATGTATGTCCAACTGCAAAACCCCTCCAATGTCCACCATACTCTTGTTCCTCAAAGTGTGGCCCCTACAGAATTTTTATACCATTAGAAAAGGTGGAGCCTGAGGGGGCACAGCAAGGGGTTATCTAAAGTTCAGGGCCCAAGGTTGGGGTCCCAATTGCTGATGTCTAAAGGAAGTAAGGATCCATAAGCCTACAATGAAAGTTGGGATTATACAGGTTGCTGAATATCAGTCTGGCTAGCAAAATTTATAGTAGCTATGATGAGCCTGTAATTAAATGTAACTTGCTTGAAGAAGACAACATGGTTTCTCTGAGAAGAAATCAAATTAGACTCAACTACCTAAGTTATTTTATGGAATAAGAGAGGGTTTAATCAGTTCATTTATGAGTACTTACAATTTTCTAGAAGTATATCTCTAAAATGAAAAGTAATCAAGCCAGAGACTACCCATACTGAGGTATGTGGCAGCTGGAGGCCCCTTCAGTCACTGAAAGGCTGATACTAGGAGATGTTTGTTCAAGGTTCATATCCTTTAAGAAGTGAGGAGCAAAATCTTATAGTACTACAAAGGGAAAGCTATTGGCATGTGATGAAAGGAGTCTTCATTTTTGGATGAGACACATTAGATTTTGAATCTTGGTCTAAAACATACAACCTGTGTGTGTGACCTTGGGGAAGTCATGTAACCTGTCTGAGGCTCAATTTTCATACCAATAAATGGGAACTAAGAATATTTATGTTTCAGTGTAATTGCATGAAACAAAAGAGAAAATCTACATCATAAGACCTAGCAGGAAGTGAATAAATATTAGTTTATTTTATACTTATATAATGCATACTATATGCTAGGCACTATTCTAAACACTTTACAAATTTTAATTCACTTAATCCTCATAACAACCATAAGGGTATATGTATTTTTATTATCTTCATGTATAGATGAGAAAACTGAGGTGCAGAGAGGTGCGTGACTTGCCCATGGTTACACAGCTAGTGAATTCAAGCACCAGGACTTGAACCTAGACAGTCTAGGTTGAGAGTCTAAGCACTATGTCACTTAACCATTAAGTTGGGTTGGAATTTCTGAATTCTCCATCATTAAAACCTTCTAATGATTTATCCAAACAAAAGGGCTCTCCATTGTGCTTTATTTCTCCCATTAAATTTAAACCTCTGCATTTATCTAATTTTTAAAATCTTTAGTGGGCATTTTTATTTATTTTTTTTATTTTTAAATTTTATTTTTGTTTCAAATATTACAGATGTCCCTTTTTCTCCCCAATGACCTATTCCACCCCATCCCTTTCCCCTCCCCAGTACCTCTCCCCACCATTGTCCATGTCCTTGGGTTGTGCATATATGCATATAAATTCCTGTATGCCAAGGTTGTGGGTTTGACCTCCAGTGAGGGCACATACAAGAAGTAACCAATGAATGCATCAGAAATAAGTGGAACAACAAATCGATGCTTCTCTCTCTCTCTCTTTCTCCCCTTCCTTGCTCTCTCTAAAAATCAATCAATTTTTTAAAAATGTTTTAAAGAGTGGTTATCTTTGGGAAATTTTTTTCTTCTACTTTTTTGCATTTTGCACATTTTCAAAAATTATCAATAATTTTATAATAGAAAATTAAATCATTCTGAAAAAAAAAAAATTTAACCTCTGCAAACTATTTCGTTGTGAGAAGGAAAAGTAGGCAGCATGTTGGAAACATTGCAGGAAGTTACCTTATCTCCCAAGGATAATTCACCCAGACATAATTGCTAACTCAACGGAAGTGGGGCCTCAGAGCCTCAAAGCCCCACCCCTATGCCCCCGCACCTCAGAGTGTTGCCTAAATGCATTATCAGCCCACACATTCCCTTTTGTGTCAACAGGCTGAGTCAAGGATTTTGACAGAGTTTTCATTCTCTCCAAGGTAATCATCAGGACATAAATTTTTATTTAGCTCCATTAAATTGTTGATTCTTTTTGATAAAAGCTAAAGTGTAGTCTCCAAGGGTGGAACAAAGTTGGCAGTTTACTATAATTCTGACTTTCTATTTAACTTAGATAGAAGGCATTGAGAGATCGCAATGCATGATTTAGCCTTATAGCTTTTCCTTTTTTAAAAATTTTTAAAATTTATCTTTAGTGTTGAAAGTATTACAGATGTCCTCTTTTTCCCCCATTGACCCCTTCTACCTTGCACCCGTCCCCCTGCTTCAGGCCTTCACCACACTATTGTCTGCATCCATGGGTTATACATATATGCATATGAGTTCTTTGGTTAATCTCTTCCCACCCACCCACCCTGTACCAGAAACCAGCACTTCACAGAGAAGTAATAAAAAGTCAGAATATACCTTGCTATTTAATGTAGAATTATATCTGTTAATGAAATAGGACAACTTATAGAACAAAGTGACAGGACTAAACCAGTCCAGTTCAGGTCTAATAAGGATTTACTTAAACCCAGTCTGTTCTGTCAAGGAGTTGATAATTTAATGAATAAGAAACTGTCACTCAGGGGTACGTTCTGCTTCATTGCCTTTCTTACCCAACTCTCTTCCACAATACATACCAGCCTGACCTCACATACTGTTTTTCTACTTGGAAATTTCAAACATGGAAGGGGCATTGTCCAGCCAAGCAAATAAAGACCGACATAAAGGAGCTAGTGCCTGCCAATTATTGCCTGGGGCAGGAGAGGAAGGAGAAATTCAAGTTTGAGTCTTCCAATTCCCTGTTAGAGTTTTGTATAAGTAGTCACTCACCCTTATCCGTGGTTTCCCTTTTCATGGTTTCAGTTATCCGCAGTAAATTGTGGTCTGAAAATATTAAACGGAAGAGTCCAGAAATGAGCAATTGAGAAGTTTCAAACTGTGCACCATTCTGAGCAGTATGATGAAATGCTGTGCTGTCCTGCTCTGTTCCGCCCAGAACCTGAATCCTCCCTTTGTCCAGAGCCTTCACACTGTATACAATTCCTCCACCTTTTAGTCACTTAGTAGCCAACTAAGTATCCGATTGACTGTTGTGGTATCTCAATGCTTGTGTTCAAGTAACCCTTATTTTGCTTAATAACACCATATTTGCATAACTTTATTACAGTATATTGTTCTAATTGTTCTATTTTATTATTAGATTTTGTTAATCTATTACTGCGCCTAATTTATAAATTAAACTTTATCATAGGTATGTATATACAGAAAACAAAACAAAACAGGATATAAGGTTCAGTACTATCTGCAGTTTCAGGCATCCACTAGGGTTCTTGAAACATATTCCCCACAGATAAGGAGGACTATTCTATTCTCCCTCCCCCTGCTTCCTGCTGGCTATGCTGAGGTTTGGTTCTACCAATATGCCTTTTATGCTCTCTGGAGATGCCGAGTTTGAGAAAGAGATGCAATAATTGTCTAGTGTTCCTTTCCCTATACTCATGGTGTTTAAGCCTCAAATTTGAACCTTGAAAGAAAAGGGAATCCTAAATATAACCAGACAAGTCTTGAAAATTAGTTTCCTCTCCTTCACTCCAACTTCCATCTCTCTCTTTTAGAGACACCGTTCTGCATATGGGCTATTGCATACACTCTGGGGCCAGGCTCATGTTTCTCAACTTTCTGAATTTCAGCTGCCTCATACATTTAATTGGGAAGATAAAAGGTCTTAACCGATAGTGATGTTCTAAGAATCTAAAACATATAAATCATTTAGAATAGTATATGTCACAAGTAAATGCTACATAAGCATTAACTATTATTATGTCATGAAGAAGTTAAGGATGGATAAAGATGAAAAGCAAGAGATAATCTAGAATTTGAGAATTTTAAAGATGAAAAGAACTTTAGAGACCAGCTGGTTATGCCACTAATTTTATAGATAAGGAAACTGAAACACAGACAGATGAAACTGTGGATTCCTATGGGAAAACTCTTCCTATAACGCTATACCTCAATTAATTTTTTCCCTAAGCTGGTCTTACTGGTTTATCTTTGCTTTTACCCAGCAAATATTTACTGAGTACTTAGTAAAGGATTGTCATAATGTATAACTCCAGAAAGCTGTGTAATATGGTAGTTCCAAGTCTAAATGAAGACAAACTGTGGCCCTTATAATCTCCACTTCCTGGTGTTCACACCATTGTGTGATTCCCTGCCCTCAAGTGTTGGCAGGTTCTATGACCACTTCTAACTAATATCATGAAGCAAAGGTGACAGAGTGTTTGTAATTGTGTATAAATGATTATATTATATAAGATTCTAATGCCCATCTTGTTAAGAGAGATGCTCTTCCTTGCTGGCTTTGAAGAAAATAACTTCCATGTTGTGAGCTGCCATATAGGGAAGGAGCCAAGGGCTGTCTCCAGCTGACAACCAACAACACACGGAGGCCCTCAGACTGGCAGCCTACAAGAAATGGAATCCTGTGAACAACAACATGAGCTTAGAAGCGAATCCTTTCTCAGTCAAACCTCAGGTAAAACAAGTTTCAGTGGGCACCTTGATCTGTCTTGTGAGACCTCAGGCAGGGGATCCAGCTGAGCTGTGCCCAGACTCTAAGAACACTGAAACTGTGAGATAATATGTGTTGTTCTAAGCTGGTTAATATAGATTAAAAGGTGAATAAGAATGGTTGTGGATTGAAAGATTCTCACAATCAAGTGGGAAAACAAAAACTACTTATATGACATTGTGAGTGAAGACATAAGGCATACAGTATGGGGGGAAAACAAGGTAGTTTGGTGTTGCTAGGGAGTGATGTAGGGGCAGACACAGCAGGAAATTAAGCTGAAGAAACAGGAAGTACAGATGTGGGCATTATGTCTATGGGCTTTGGCAACAGGGAGATCTGAGTTCAAATTCCAGCTCTGCCAATTCTTGGTCTTGTGCCATTGAGCAGGGAGATTACGTATTCTATGGCTCGGTTTCCCTGTCTTTAAGATAATAGTAATAATCATACTCACTTTTTAGGATTGTTATGAAGTTGAAAATTAAGCGATGCTCATAAAGCAGTTAGTATGCTACTGGCACAAAGTATGTGCTCAATAAAAATGTGAGCTATTGGTAAAGGTCAAAACATGGATATTGTGGTAGGACATGTCAAAATTTAAGAACAGGAGTGATATCTGCAAGTTTGTGGTGTAGAAACACTTATCTGGGGCAGTTGCAAAGAAAGATTCAAAGGGGATGAGACTGATGACAAGATGGCCAATTAGGAAACTGTTGTAGTGGTCCAGGAGAAGGCTGAGAAATAGTTGAGCTTGTAGGATGGACATTATAAGTGACTAAGTGGGTATATTATGTTCTTCTTGATTAAAACAACAACAAACCATACACATATCCTTTAGGGTACCATACATACCCTTATCAGGAGTCAGACAATAAAGCCACTTGTTCACTTGGTATTAAAACTCCTGGTGGTCTTCCAGCCCTCTCTGTAATCTAGTGAGAAACTTACTACCTTGGATATTTTCTTTCTGATGCCCAGTGTTAAGAAAACATTTCAAGATTACTCACTTGTCCTCAATAGTGCTTGTACTTGCTTTCTTCAGAGTTCTAGAGTAATGATCATTTATGAAAATGAAAAAAATGCCATCTAAAGTAAATGACTCATTATTATTACACTAGAGTCAGGGACAACTTACTGTACTTACAACTCACTCAGATTTTCAGGCCAAGAATCCTGGTAGGGAAGGTATGAGTCCCCTTTTAACCAGACTGCTCAGTAAACAAAGCTTCATCTCCCACAGGGCCCCTGACAGGGCTGAAAATTGGTGTTTCTTCACCCATCAAGGCTGGAGCTTTGTGACAGCCTAGCTCGTTAGCACACAGCTGCAGATGGAGTCTAACACTGCAACAGAACAAAAAATTGCTAAGTCTGTAGAGTTTTTTCTCTGTTCTTTCTGTTCATCATCCTCTCTATTGCCTCCACTTTCTTTATCCTCATCCCTGCTTAAACCCAGTATTCTCATGCTATTCTGAATCATGCTACAATTCAATTAGGAAGATGCTATAATCAAATTAACTTACATTTAGGTGCCAAAGGCTGTGCATTCTGCTCTTTCCGTTGTGAAAAGCTACTACTAAATACCAGGTCCAATACTCAATTATAAGAGTAGCAGATCTTCAGAGAAGGTTAACTCCTCATTCCCAGCAGGTCTGGTATGCTGAGGTTGGGCCCTGATTAGGAAGGAGTGGGACCCCAAGATTTGGGCTGATGAATCTGGCTTAATGCAATAAAAAATCTTGACTCCCCAGATTCTTCTGAACTCTCGGCCTGTAGAAGTCTCCCCCTTCTCTCTGTGAAAAGCTAGTGCCCTCCCTCTTTTGCTTGCATACAATGAAGAGGCCTCTGTGGTATAAGGCAACTTGCTTTTTGATCACCTGTTAATGTTCCAGATTCAAGGAAACTAACAGGTTTCAAAAAAGCAGGACAATTAGATGCAGTGCAGAATCCAGTACTGGACCTTGAACTGGGAGGAGGGAATGTTACAAAAGGCAGCACTGACTGATACAACTGGAATATAGGCTGCCAATTAGATAAGTGTATTGTATCAATGTTAAATTTTCTAAATTTCATAACTCCACTTTGCTTATGGAAGACAATACCTTTATTCATAGGAATTATACAATAAAGTACTAAGAAAAATGGGCATGATGACTTAAAACTACTCTCAAATGAAAAATAAGTAATAAGTGTATAAAGAAATGAGAGAATAATAAAGCAAATATAGCAAAATGTTAAAAATTAGTGAATCTAGGTAAAGAGTATATGGGAGTTCTTTCTACTATTATTCTTGCAGCATTTCTGTAAGTTTGAAATTATTTCTAAATAAAAAGCTAAACAAAGGTAAAAAAAGACAACATGTTTTACTAAAAGTGCCTTCTAGCCCCCAGAAGTATGATAAATTTACATTCTCTGGATGAATGGCAGTGATCAGTGCCACATCTAAATGACATAGAGGATGTTGTTGCCATCATATCCCCATTTAATTCACTAGACTGAACACTGCAAAAAATCAGACAGATCATGAAGAATGACATTGGACTACTGTAAACTCAACCAAGTACTAGCCCTAACTGTAGCTACTGTGCCAAATACAGTATCTTATCTAGAGTAAATTAACATAGCCTCATCTCAGTGACCACATACCATGAATTCTTTTTCATGAATGAAAAATTAATTCTTTTTCATCCTATCACCGGGGACAATTCACATTCACATGACACTGACAGGACAATAGAATGCATATGTGATCTGCCCGAAGGCTATATTAACTCTGCAGCCCTCTTAATATAGTTCAAAGGTATGTGGACATTTCTCAGAATATCATGTTGGTCCACTCTAGTGATGACATCATGTTAATTGAACTAGATAAGCAAGAAGTACCAAGTGTGTTGGAGGCCTTGTTAAAACATGTGCATATCCACAATGTAAGAGAAAAACACAATGAAGATTCAGGGAACATGCCACTTAAATGCAGTTTTTAGATGTCTAGTAGGCTGTGGCATGCCAGGATATCCCATCGAAAGTAAAGGAAAAATTATTTGTGCCTCTTGCATCTAAGAAGGAAGCACAACACCTGGGCAGCCTATCTCCCTCCAGTGGATACAATGGGTGCCAGTTTAGTGGTCATTTCACTTTTTTGAAGGTTCCTTTAAGCTTCCTAAATTTAAAAGGAGAGGAGAGAAGAAAGGATAAGAGAGAAAAACAGAAGGAGGAGAAGAGAATGGGAAGGGCAGGGGATGAGAAAGAAATGGAGATGATAGGAGAGAGAAAAGTAGAGATTATAGAGAGAAAAGGGGAAAGAGAAAGAATAAAAGAAGATAAACCAACGTAAACAAGAAAAATGGTAAAACAAAAATTATATGGAGAAGGAAAAATAAATTTAAAAGGGGGAAAGGTGGAATATTTAAGTAAAAGAGAGAGGAAGAGAGAGAAGCAATTTCTGGTTTCCTAAATTGAGGTTCCAGATCCATTGGAGCGAAAGAGTAAAATTATTTCAGGTCATTTTAAATATTAATACCACAATGAAAAGAAACACAAAGACTTTAGCTGCATTTAACATTATTCACCACATTCTCCCTGAGATGTGTACCATGGCTTCTTTCATGCAAATAATTGAAAAGCAGAAATATAATAAACTGCCTTTCCTTCCTCTAGAACAAAACACAGAGTAAAAAGGAGCAGATATAGTATGCAGAACTGCTTCAGTGCAACTAGTAGAAAATCTATACCCATTAAACCAGTTACACCCTATTTGCCCCTCTTCTCAGCCCATGGCAACCACTACTCTACTTTCTGTTTCTGAGCTTGGCTACTTTGGATACCTCATACAATTGCAATCATACATTATTTGCCTTTTTGTGACTGCCTTACTTTACTTAGCATAGTGTCCTCAAGTTTCATCTGTATTGTAACATGCAGTAGGATTTTCTTCTTTTTTAGGGCTGAATAATATTCCATTTTATGCAAATACCACATTTTGTTTATCCATTCATCCAATGATGGACATTTGAGTTGCTTCCCCTCTTAGCTATTGTGAATAGTGCTACAATGAACATGAAAGTGCAAATATCTCTTTGAGACCCTGCTTTCATATATATACCCAGAAGTGGGATTGCTGGGTAATATGAAAATTCTATTTTTAATTTTTTGAGGAACCTTCATATTGTTTTCCATAGTAGCTGCAACATTTTACATTCCTACGAACAATTATAATGCAGTTGTATTAAACTAAAACAACCACTGAAAAAAACTTCAGAGACAGCCAGGGATAAATATAGCCAGAGCATGTGGGGTTCTCTGAAAGATTTCTTTATTAACTGAAGGGAAGTAGAGTTTGCTACCCGAAAATAGACCTATTGGGGATATTGATTATTTTAAGCAGGCTATTTTTGAGGAACAAAAGACTCAGAAAGAAGCTTGACCCTCCCCCTTGTCTGCCTAAAGGAATTCAAATAGAAAAATCTGCTTAAAGAAAGGAGCTATCACTTGAGCATCATATTATGTCTAAGTGTGGCAGACAGGGAGGAACCTAGGAAAGTCTGTCTGTTAGACTCCCCTCTGTGTCTCATTATTTCTGGGTGGCCCAGCAAGAATTTAGTTACCAAATGTTTATTATTTTTCCTCTACCTGTGAATGCCTACTTTCCTTTTGAAGTCCCAGACCCGTGCCTCTGTCTCCTTAGTCCAGAATGGGACATAAGCCTCAACTTACAATTTATCTTCAGGTCCCATATTCTTACAGAACCCCCATATGTACATATGTAATAAATGTGCTCATTTTCTCCTGTTAATCTGACTCATGTCAATTTGATTGTTAGACCAGCCAGAAGAACCTAGAAAGGTAGAAGGAAAATTATTTTGCCTCCTCCACATAATGATTACTTGCAGGGGAGCACTCATTCATCAAATCAAGACTGTAACAAAATACCAACGAGGAGGTCACCTGGTATTTATACAGCCATTAGTACTTTTGATCTATTCAATTTTCGTGACCACAGACATTGAAAAAGAAAGGAACCACATTAAACAAGACATTTTAATAAAAGACCATTATAGGGGGCTTCTGCTGAATGGAAATTCTCATTTTGGCATTGCTCTGTATGCCTTAGAGAACAAGAAGAAATGAAAATCTGCTTTAAAAAACACTGGCATATTTTATTATACATTTCTAGACTCCTTGCCAATCAGAAAAGTAGTTTACAGTATTTTTCTCCTGTTGATGTCAGAGACCAATTCCAGACAGAATTTGTACTCCAGCTATGCTGCTGCTGCTGCTGCTGCTTCAGACCCCTTTAATATTCCTAGTCATGGATTTGGCATTGTGTCTTGGTATTTTCTCTGCATGCTTCCAAGCCCACAGAGAACAGTGCATGGCTCTCTGAAGCCAGCCCTCTGCTGTGTTGCAGACTGTCACGCACTGAAGACTTATCCTTTCCAGCATTCAGCTGAAACCACATGGACAGTGACGATAAACTACAAAGAAAATCTGTCTGAGCACTCCTGCTGCCCAATTCGCTCCCCTCCCCCAAAGGCAGGAAGAATAAGTAGGTTTGGATAATATAGTATGGCTGCCTTCAACTTAAATACACACTGGAAATACAGGAACAGGCAACAGTGTAGCCTGAGGGAAGAGAGGGATGGAGAAAGGAAGGAGGGAGATAGAGGCAGACAAAGGCAGACAGACAGACAGAAATAGAGAGAAAGAGACAAGCCTCCAAATTGGAGAGGTTTTTATAAGAAAACCATCCAATCCTTCAAAGACTCTTGGAGCCAGGTAAGGCGATGTTGATCTTGTCTGGGGACAGATGTGCAATGCTTTATTGTCCTTTTTTTCTTTGACATTTGTCAATATAATGACTCTTTATCTGGTTTCTATGAATAAGTTATTGCAGTCAAATTAGCATTTTGCTTTCATTTGATTCTTTCCCACTCCTTTTCCAACACAGGTATTGCCTGAATGCAATGAATCTCATTTAGGCCTACTGGGAATCAAGTGACACTGTGGTCGACTGATACCACCCTGTCACATTATTCTCGACTAAAATGAAATGAGTGCCATGAAAAACTTGAAGGGCAAGCATACTCCATATTATCAAGTTATTTGTTACACACATATATATGTCACTAATTATTTCCATTGGCTTTACTGGGTTCCACTAACCCTCAAAAGCAGTGAAAAAGGCTACTTTGGTTTCTCCTCTTTTTCCAACTGGCAATTTTCTCCTATGGCTGCAGTGTTTTCCTATCTAGAAGTCTTGCCTTGGGAATCCCCACCCAGGGAATCTTTAAAGTCCTTTAAAAAGGTGTTTCCCATATAGTGTTTTGTTTCTTTTTGTGAAAATATTTAGAAAGGGGCAGGTATTTGGCACTTAAAATACTTTGCTTCTATTTACCATCTTTTTTAATGAGAGAATTACACAGAGAGACAGAGAGACAGAGAGACAGAGACAGAGGCAGAGACAGAGAGGGAAACAGAGACAAAAAGACAGAGAGATTGACACTGACTGTAAATATCTGAGGCATTTTAAGACCAGCGGATCTTTACTACTTCACCTGACTCTTTCTCAAATATTAAAATGTAACTTTAGTGATTGTTTCACAAGTTTTTTAAAAAAATTTAAAAATGTATAAATAGTTTTAGAAAGATGTTAAATGAAACAGAGGCAGTGCAGTATAGATGCTGATCTGGAAATTAGGAGACCTGGGTTGCTCAAACTTTTCCTCAATTAGATAGATTATGTCACCTCTCTCTTTCATTCAACTCATTCATTGGACACATACTTATTGAAGGCCTACTATGCATCAGGAACTAGGATGAATACTAGTGATACAATGGTTAAAAAGACAAACTTATTCTCTGACATTATGGGCCTTTTGTTTAGTGGTGTAGTTCAGGGAAATCAACAAACCCATAAATAATACAATTACAAAGTGAGATAAGTACTTGAAGGAAGAAAAAACAGGGATTTAAAATAGAGAATAACAGAACAGTACAGACACCTTTCAGAAAAGGTGATAATTAAGCTGAGATCTTAAAGATGAGAAGGACCAGCCATGGAAACAACGAAGAAAAGAGAGTTCCAGGAAAAGAGACCAGCACATTCTAAAGCCCTGAGGTGGCTCTTTGTAAATCTTTCTTTCTTCCCTTCATCCAGGCTCTTTAGAATATGACTTTAGTTCTTCCCACCAAGAGGTACAGTATATTTTACACCCCTTGAATCTGGGCTGGACTCGTGCCTTTGGCCAATAGAATACAATAGACGTGAGAGCCTAGGCCTCAAGAGATCCTATACACTTCTCCTTTAGGAACCTGCCAAGTTGTCAAGTGACCAAACCTGGGTTAGCTTGCTGGAGGATGAGATCACAGAATAGACATGCCATTCCAACTGAGCCAAATCATCTTAGACTAGCCAGCCTGCAGCTGACCCAGTAGCTGACCACAGTTCTAGGAGAAAATCCAGCCAAGTCCAGGTGAACCACTAGCTGAGCTCTGCCCAAACTTCCAACCCAGGGGATTTGGGGCTAAATTGTATTAAGTGACTTATTTTGGGGTATTTTCTTTCTTTTTAATACATATTTATTGGTTTCAGAGAGAGGAGGGGTGAGGGAGAGAGAGAGAAAGAAACATCAATGATGAGAGAGTCATTGATTGGCTGCTTCCTGCACATCCCCTACTGGGGATTGGGCCTGCAACCCAGGCAAGTGCTCTGACCAGGAATGGAACTGTGACCTCCTGGATCATAGGTCAATGCTAAACCACTGAGTCACATGGGGTATTTTCTTACACAGCAAAAAATCATTGGTATACCTTTAACAAAAACAGCGTCCTTGCCAGAATAAGCTCCTTCAGTTACCCTGCTTCAAACATTAAAAACCAAGCCAAAACAAAAAACCTCTGCTTTTAGAAGCATTGGGTTATCGACATTGTATGTAGCAACGTGTGCCAATCACTTATAAACCTGGTCCTTTCAAAGACCAACTGGAAAAGTGGCATGACCACAACCTTCTAGTACAGGAGAGCAGAAAAGAGCCTAGATGAAAGACTCACTACAGTAAGACATTGGGAAGAAGACATGCTCAGAAAATTGAAAAATTCAAAGTCACATTGTGGAGAGATGCTCTCAGAGATCTCCCTGTTTCTGCAAGAAGAGTCACAGAAAAGCAGCTTTCTTCCAAAGGACAAGTTTTATTTCAGAATTCAGACAACTATAGAAGGAGAAAACTAGGGGTTTTGAAACTACAGAGTAAAAAAGACCAGGGGCACTTGTGATTGTGTGAGTTTCAGCAGGGTAATGTGAAATAAAGGCCAAGTTCACTTGTGATTATCAGTAGATTCAATTTAATAACTTCCTTTGGGAACACTCCGTAAATAAAAACCACAAAAACCTGGGCAGGGGTGAATGGTCATCTTGAATCATCTTTCAAGATACCACAATTAATTTAGGCAAAGCCAAAAAACCAGAACAGGTTCCATTCATTGAGCAGGACTCAGCAAATCCCAGGCTGACACATTTTTATCACAACCACAAGTAAGCAGGCTCATAGTAGCAAAGTGAGAGCAGTCTTCATACTGTGCTGGAAACATCAGCAAATGTCCTGACAAGAAAGTTAAATTGCTGCCAGGCCATTCTCAACCTTGAGGAGGTTGCTGATCTGATGAAGTTCTCCAATGGACTGCAGGCTTTTAACCTGGGCAGATGGTTCCAAAGGTGTGGTCCTCAGCAGCACTAGCATTAGCTGGAAACATGTTAGAAATAAAATTTTGTCAACCCTTCCAGATCTACTTAATTGTGAACTCTGCGGGTGAGGCCCAGCAATCTGCATTTTAATAAACCCTCGGGGTGATTCTGATATAGGCTCAAGTTTGAAAATCACTGTTGGAGGCAGTTGTGGTAAGCCACATTCCTAGTGTGGAACTCTACATCCTGCATGACCAGTTAGAGCAAGGCTAGCACTTCTTTGCATGAGCAGGGTTCCCCTCATTTCCCTGAAAAGTCTTCATTTGATATCTATATCTGAAAGTTGAATCATAGCTTTAGGAAACTTTTTCCCAGTAACATAGACAGTTTCTAGTTAATTACCATTAAGTAACACACTTAGCAGTACAGCAACAAGATTCTGGTCCTCAGGGTTAGAAAAGACCTCAAAGACCTCCTGCACTGCTTGTCAAACTTTAAGGTGCATAGAATCATCAGGGAATCTTTAAAAATGCAGATGCCGATTCAGCAGGTCTGGAGTGAGGCCCAAGATTCTGTGTTCCGTAAAAGCTTCTAGATGATAACAATGTGCAACTTTAGGACCACATTGTGAATTGTTAGGTGGCAGTCCAAACCCCCTATGTGATGTTCAAATCCCCAATCCAGTGGTTCCCAAATATGGCTTTGCCTCAGAACTGCCTGAGGAGCTTTAAAATACAGACTCTTAAATGCCACCCCAAAGCACCTAAATCAAGAATCTCATAGTTGAGCCTGTATGACTAGATTTGTTTAAAAGCTCCTCAGATGATGCTGATACAGCCAGATTTTTAGCTCTTTGATTTGGCATTTGTGAATCATTGGCCTATACTGTGTGCCTACCAAGTCACATGGTCCCAGAGATTCTACTATTTTTGCCCTTCTTTCTAAAATGTTGTCTCAAAAGAACTCTGAACATTAAACTTACACTGATGCATGCTTCCTTGTTTGTGTTAAAAATATCTTAAATATATGGGATTCTTGGCTTTTTGCCCAGGGTCTTGGCTTTTAGGATAGAAGTTTAGGATAAATGACACTTCCAATTATAATTTCTCCCTGACCAGGTCGTCTCCAACTTACTTCAATAATAGTTACCTGGGGCAGGCAGCCTGGGCTTTCACAAAAGGCCTTAGGAGCTTAAATGTGCCTAGCTGATATTTAAAGTCCTCGTCCATCTGACCTAAATCTTTCTTTGGCCTCTGTGAGATTTCCCTGTGCAGGTAGAATTTTATTTGAACAATCTTGATTAGAACCAACATGGCTGGTTTTATCCTAATATCCATAAGAGGGAAAGCTACTATTACAAGGTGTAGAGAAGAGCCAACTGTTTGTGGTTTTAATTTTTCTTGCATGATGCAAATATTTGTTATTGTACTTTATTTGCAAAGAGTACGAGTTGGAGGAGTGTTAAGGGGTATGGATATCAGGAGATATTTTGCTTATTCTAGAACAGAAAAATTGGAGAAAGAATATGCAGACTTTTCTTTCTTATGTACAGTAGGTCCTTAAAATTCCCATGTCACTGTAGTACTTGATTTCCCTCACAAGAACTCTGTGTTCTGCAAAAGAATCACCACCTTTTTAGGTTGCCTTCATTTCTGCTCACTTTCATTGCCAGCACTAGTAGTTGGCTTTATTTTTAGGGCCTTTATTTTACATGGGGGAGGGGGCAGGGGCAAAATTATTTTGAAGTTCATAAGAGTTCCTGTTCTGAGCTGTGGAATTTGGGTGATTGGATAGGCTTAACGAGTGTTGGTCAACCATTGCCTCACTCTGCACATCAGCCTGGTAGGGAATGAAGTTCAAATTTGTGTCTCAGCAAAATTGCAAATTACTAACATGGTGTGGGTATCCTGGATTTCTCCTGAAGGTAGAGATCGCAAATGTTAAGTATATGAATGCCAAAGGCATTACATTTGAAAACATTTAGAGTTTAGAAAGCTGGATTGATACTTTGGGAAATCTTAGAGGGAAGAAAACATTCTAGTGAAGGTACATTAGAAACATGTAAGCTAAGGGTATTTGTATCTGACCAGTAAAGTCAGTAGGTCTTGGCTTTAGTCAAGAGGTAGTGAGGATAGGGGATGTGAGAGACATTGAAAGTGACATTGTCAGAAATTACAGACTATTTTGTTTGGTATTGGTTGAGTCTTGTCTTTTCTAAAGAGCCCAAACTGCATAGTTCTGATTTCAGATCTACAGAATTGCAAACTTTGCAGGTGTTTGGGATCACAATCTCTCTAAAATTCTATACCTGTCATCATTCTTAGTTTTAATATACACATAGATAATCCTTCCTATGTTCTGTCTTTCCAATTCCTTGAACTCCTCTCCACCAATGATCTTGGCTTCCATGATACCTTGGTCTTTGACACTAGAATTTCACTGCCACAAGTCCCCCTTCCCAGAAACTCATTTTCAAGCCTCCCACTCCGGGAGCCATCTCCTAAATCTCCAGCTCACTTGCCTTTGAACCCTAACTCCTACATTCCCTCAACCTCACAGGGTCCTAAAGTCAGATGATCTTATCTTTTCACTGATCCTCAGCCTATCAGACCTTTGCACTTCCTTCCTGGCATTCAATTCTGTGGTCATTCTCCTGTATACACCCTCAATTCCCTTGTCTCCATCTTCATCTGTTATCCTCATCTGGAAAACCCCCAACCTTGTTAAATCCACCTCTCCACCAGCACTGTACCTGCATCTGTGAAGCTCATTATAGCTGGATAAAAGCACTGAACTCTGCTGACTGCTTCAGCTTTACCTCCAAAACCACAAACCTCCAGTGGGCTCTGAGTGCCACCCAGTAACATGCTGTCTTTCAAGCCAATTACTCTCCCACATACCTAGATGATGATTTCATAATTTCTCTATTCTTCTTAAACCTACTACTCATCTTTACTATTCTCATTGTCAGGTGATTGATTGATAACCTTGTTTCCTCTTCCACTGAGAAAATGACAGCAGTCAGAAAAAAATTTCTGTAATACCACCGCCAAATCTATAACACTATCTATACCTGTATTATATTCTCTACTCTCTCTCTCTGGTTACTATAGAGGAGCTGTCTGCATTTCTATCTCAGGTCAGTCCTGTGTGCTAGCATACTTGTTTACTAGATTCCCTTCCCATCTCACCTGTGCCATGCCATTACACCAGAAATTCTACCACCTCTCTTCTGACTCATCTTTTCTTCTCCACTGCATTATTCTCATCAGTATACAATAATTCTATCCTTTCTCTCATCTAGAGTGCCAACTGGTAGTAGAGTGAAGGGTAGATGGAAGAGGGGAGAGATGAGAAGCCAAAATATACTTTAAGAGGCCATTGCATAGTTCAAATGGAAGATGATATAGATTGAATTAAGACAATGGAAGTAAGCCCAGCTGGCATGGCTCAGTGGTTGAGCGTCAGCCCATGAACCAAGAAGTCACCATTCGATTCCCGGTCAGGACACATGCCCAGGTTGCAAGTTTGATCCCCAGTAGGGGGCATGTATGAGGCAGTTGATCGATGATTCTCTCATCACTGATGTTTTTATCTCTCTCTCCCTCTCCCTTCTTCTCTCTGAAATCAATAAAATCAATAATAGTGAACAATATCTTCCTGGGGCAGTCTGTACAAAAGGAAGAGCAAAGGGCCATAGATTGAGCCTCTTGGAATGCTTGCATTTGAGTGGCATTCAGATATAAAACACTAGGATGTAACAATTTTAATAGGATAGGAGGGGCCAGTTTTGACTTCTAAAAGTAACAGTACATTTCAATAGCTTCCGTTTAAGTCCCCTCCCTGCCATCTCCCAGCCCCTGCTATTTCCACCTCAACTATTAAATGTTCGTAGTACTATTTCTTTCCCTTCTCTCTCACTACCACCCCACTAAATTGCTGAATAGGGCTGCAGTACCAAATTGGTTTAGTTCTATTTAAAGAGCACATTATGCAGCTAAATGAGAAACTCTCTAGGTGCCATTTGAACAGCACTGGCAGATTAATGTTCATGACCTACACATATATACTTAAACACATATCTGCTTATAATACCTTCACACAGTCCCCGGAGGGACAATGAAAGATGTGTGCCCTTCACAAATGGCGAGGCACTGACAAATGAGCCTGCCTTTGTCTCCAGTGGGTCCACGGCAGGACTCAGAGAACTACAGAGTCTGGGGGCAGGACATGTTTTTCACCCTCAGCGTTATGTTAGCTCCACTTAAGAAATATGTACTCAGCAAGGTTGTGCTTTATAATAATCTTACCTGGGCTGCCACTCAGTGGCCACTTGGAGAAATACCCAGAGAAGAACTACCAGCTCTGTGAACTGGAGTGTTTTTAGGAAGGGCCAAATATGAATGCTTGAACTTACTCTATTTTATTTTTTTGGTCTGTTTTATTAAAGACATGCAGAAATTCATATTAGTTAGTGTTATTAAATGTTAAGTAGTAACAGCCTGTAAGGATAGGATTTTGTAATTGTCCAACGCGTTGACCTATTTATTTAAAAGTCTCATCATGGGTATTTAGGACAGGTTAAGAAGGAGGATCAAAGATTCTCAAATGTTTCTGTATCAAGATCCCCCAGCACCTGCTCCCTGCAAAGTCATTTTACTTGTGCTCTCCTCTTTGGCCTTTTCCCCTGGGGACAATGCTCCTGTTATGCACTTTGCACTCTTATCAGGCTATCTGTAATCTCACACTCAGCTTTTACTAAATGTGGGGTGAAGGGGTAGTATAGAGACCATTAGAATCAGAAGCAAGGTCTATTATATAAAGGAAAAGACTGAGTTGCAGAACAAGATATTCTAAAATAATGACTTTCGTGAAACTTCTTAATTGTTTAACTTCATGAAAGGATTTTAAAGTAAGTTTTTAACTCAATTATTGCAAAAAAGCTTTTTAAAATACATTTAATTGTTTACATTGGCAAATAGTTATGCTTGTTTTATTGCAGGAGTTTCCCAAAAGTCTGAAAGCCGAATTTACAACCAGCATCCATGATTTTATTGCTTCCAATGGCTTCTTGTCTCAGCATAAAAGCCAGATAACTTACTACATTTTACAAGGTTCTACACAGTCTGACCTCCTGTTACCTCTCTGATCTCATTTCCTTCTACGATTCCCCCCAGTCTGCTCCAGCCACACTGACTGACCTACCTGGAACTCTGTTCCCCTGTAGCCTCATGACTTGCCCCATACTTCAAATGTCACCTTCACAGCACCTTCCTTACCACCTCATTTAAGTGTGAGCATCCCACCCCCTAGATCCTTTTCCTACTTTTCCTCCGGAGAGCATTTTACCTTCTGCTATATTTTATATATTTTATAGTATATATATATTGCTCTTTTCTTTAGTGTTCTTACCTAATAGAAAATAAGCTCTAAGAGGCAAAGAATTAGTTCTTTTTAAAGAGCTGTATGCCCAGTGCCTAACATAGTACATAGTACATACTCAGTAAATATTGAGTGAATGTCCCATGTTCATTGCAGCATTATTTATGATAGTCAAGACATAGAAACAACCTAACTATACATTTACAGATGAATGAATAAAGAAAATATAGCATACACGGGAATACTATTCAGCCATTAAAAAGAAGGAAAACCTGCCATTTACGGCAATATGGATGGACCTCAGGGGCATTACACTAAGTGAAATAAGTCAGACAGAGAAAGAAAAATACTGTATAGCATCATTGATATATGGAATTGAAAAAAACCAAACTTATGGAAACAGAGATCAGATTGGTTGTTGCCAGAGGCAGGGAGTAGAGGGTGTGGGAATTAGATAAAGGTGGTCAAAAGTTATAAACTTCCAGTTATAAGCTTAATAACTTCTGGAAACGTAATATACAGCACGATGATTATAGTTAACAATACTGTAATGCATAACTGAAAGTTGCTACGAGAGTAGATCTTAAAATTCTTACTACAAGGGAAAAATTTGTAACTGTGAGGTGATGGATGTTAACTAAACTTATTGTGGTAATTATTCCAGAATATATATATATATATATATATATATATATATATATATATAAAATCATTATGTTGTACATTTTAAACTAATACAATGTTATAGTCAATTATATCTCAAGAAAACTGGAAAAATTAAATATATTGAATTAATATGTAAACATAGGTACAAATGAAATTAGGAAAATACAAACCTGTTTTCTTTGTATAGGAAAATTTTCTTCTCTTAATGAATTAAAATGAAAAGTTGTCTGATCTCAACAACCTGATGAACCCTTGCCAGTCTTTGTTTAGTGAAACCCTATATAACCTTCAACACCAAGTCTTTGACATCTTCCACCAGTCCCAAGATTGAAGTAGTAAGTAACATCATCTGTGATCCCACGGTATACGTATATGACTTGGTTTTAGTATTTATCACTCGATATCCAACAACAACAATAATAATAAACAATTATAATTATTAGTAACGGTAGTGTTAATTAACATGTGAGGCCCTCCAGAACAGAAACTGCCTTCTTTATCACTGTAGCCTCTAAGCCTAGTACAATGCCTAGCGCACATAAGGTGCTTAATAATTATTCAGTAAATGAGTATATGAGTAAATTGAATAGATTAATTCATGAATCAATAAGCAAACAAAGGATGAAACCTTTTTAGTATAAGGCTCCTTCGCACACTAAACAGAGCTTCCTAAATACCCAAGGAATATCATGCTAGTTAGTGCCTCTTTAGACCTGCATAGACCAATTTACTAGACCACCAACTGTATTGGTTTAATATGTCCTATTATGCATGACTTGTTTTTGCAGTAGCAGGGATGGCTTGTAAGCAATAACTGGTAAGTTCAGCTGTTTAGACTATAGTTTAAAAGTAAGCCAAGTTCATGGATTGGTTTTCATATAGGCTAGTTCACTGAATTCTATAATCTGCCCAAGAATGCATTCCTAATTCTAGCCACATAACTTGTAAGTATGAGCCAGTTATTACAAGAGGCCATCACATATGAGCCTGAAGAACTTGGTGAAACTTACAGATAAAATTGACCATCCTACTGACAGTCTGTCAGGAGTTTCATCTTGTGGCAGGACATGAAGCCTTCCTCATTAGGTCCCCTGGCTCCCTGTGGGTACCAAGGATAAAGACAGCTGCTTTACATGGCTGTGAGGCTGAGCATCCTCTGGAGCCACTCTCAGCACAGGGGACTTCTATGCTAAACTGCTACTCCGGCTCTGAAGTGAAGCATTCAGTCACTGTGGACATTGTGTAACCCCTGGCCACTAGGTAGTTTCTTTTGAAGAAACCCATCAATGGCCACTCTCATCCACCTATCCTGCCTTGCAAATGATACAGTCTTACACCAGGCTATTTCAAGACGGTAGAGATGTTACTGCTGCACTAGACTCTTTCACAGATATGAAGTGTAATATCCCAAGGTTGAATTTGGCTGAAATAGGTAGATAAATCAAAAGGCTTTGAATAGGCTTAAATGTTTGTATCCAGGGTACTAGTCTATCCTCAGCAGAAGACTATATATGTATCCCTCCCTGGGAGGAAAATGAACCCAGTACCAACTCCAACTGACAAAGGATACAAAACAAATAGATTCCAAAAATGAAAATCACTCCCTTAAAGTAAAAAGTACTGTAGTGCCAGTACTAGAATATTCCTGACAATCTTTAGATTAACCTATTTATGAATTCATATTTATTCATAACCTACTTATGAATGAATAAAATGTGTTACCTTGTCAGCTTGTAACAGCCATCTCACAGGACTTAAGGTCAGGGAAGCATTGTCAGACCACTACAGCTAAAAAAATTAGAAAGACATGAATGCTTGGAGGAAAACAATGTAGATCCAGTTCCCTATGGTACAAATGTAAAGGATCCAAGCAAAAGAACCAATTAGAATGTGGGCATCTCAAAAATGATTGGAAGTCAAGCTCACTTAGAACCACAGTCCTAAATAGATCAGGTTTATTTCAAATCCTATCTTCTATACTCTGCTCACTGAATAACTGGAACCTGGAAACATCAGGGGCCTAGCTCAGGAGAGAATAGACTACAATGTAACAATATATACTGATTAAATTAAACTTGATGAGGTTTAGCTCCAATGTGGCTTAATTCATATTGTGTCCTCTTATTGATGTGTGGCCAGAGTTTAGCAGAGCTCTTTACGGCTAGCACATTTTGAAGTGCCACTCACAAATAGGAAAACATGCAAACGTGATATTTTCTAAAGTACTGCATTTCTCTATGACCATTAAAGGTGACAAGTTTGGCCCTGGCTGGTGTGGCTCAGTTGGTTGGGGGTCAACCTATGAACCAAAATGTTGCCAGTTCGTCTTCTGGTCAGGGCATATGTCTGGTTTGTGTGTGGAGTAGAGGGCATGCAGGAGGCAGCTGATCGATATCTTGCTTTCATATCCATGTTTCCCTCTCTCCTTCTCCGTTCCTCTCTTTCTAAAAACCAATAAAAAAATCTTTTAAAAAAGATGACAAGTATGTGTCCTATGGAAATATTGTTGTCCTATGGAAATATGTACACACAATGTTAGGTGAAACAGTGTGTACATATTGATTATAGTCCTGAAGGAACCCAGTTCGTACATCAGCCAAGATCATAAACGAGCTTGGAATGACACAAATAGAACTGAATGTGCATTAGGTACTGAGTCCTTTTTTTCAGTAGAGTGCTTTAAGCTCACAATAAAAATAATGGAGTAAAAAAAAATAATGCTGTGGTTTCACAGCTGTGTGGTAGAAAAGCGTATATTTAAATACAAGTCCATCAACTCCAAAGGGGAAGCAAACAGAAGGATGACACAGTGACACAGCAAACAAAGGGACTTGTCTAGAAACACAATACTGAGACAGTAATGGGCTCAAGCAGAATTTTAATGACACTGTAGATTAACTGGACACTTTCGGGCAATATGGATTCTGTTTGAATAGTAGTCCCCTAGAATTAAGGGGGATTATTTACTTTTCATATGCCTGGACTTCAAATCACAGGTTTAGATATCAGTTTTTTCAAATGGACCTAAGGAAGAATTACGATTGTTAGAGAATTGTCAGGCCAAAATCCAGGGCCTTGGCTTTGTCTCTGGAGAGGTGAGTAGAGGCCCTACCACAGAACTTCAACACCAGAGTGACCTGAAGAGCCAGATCCTACAGCAGTGATGCAAACACTGCCTATCTAGACTCCATCACAGTCAGGCAGGTGCAATGGCAATGAAGCCATGGTTTTGCTGGGATATGTCTGTCCTCTCTCCATATAACTTGGCCAGACATATGGGTGTGCCTGTGCAGAAGCCACACGGCACTTGCTTATCTGTGTTGCTCTTGCTTTCCCCAACTTTGAGCCTTTGTCCTCACCTTTATCAGAAAGAAGAAGAAGGAGACAAAGTGCAGTTCCCATGCCTGGATTGCAGCTGTCCCTCCCCAACAGTTTCACATCAGTGGCAGCACCATATAAAACTCTGGACTGTTTGCTTAAGTTGGAATAGCAGTAAGGTTTGTGTGGTTTCTCCAGGGCAGGACTGGCCCGATTCTCTATGCATTTTATCTGAAGGTTGGATTTTGCTAATTAAGTGGAGAGTTTAGTGTAATGTGGGTTAGTTCATGTCAAATTTGCATATCCTTTCCCTACTTTGTGGCTTAGATCATCTGTGCCATTATTATTTCCTTCCCACTTTTCCTAATACTCCATGGTTGCTGTTGTTTCTGCTTTAATGAGAAGCCACTAAAACAGGTGTGGCAGGATAGTAAGAAACTAGAAAAATCCCTGGGCAAGTCAAATGGGGAAACTGAGATAAGAAAATTAAATAAGGTCAAACAGATTGGGCAGCTTGCAGCCAGCTTGAGAACTGTAAGACCTTATCTTCGCTAACCAAGGACACTTGAGAGCAAATGGTTTCTACCCTCCTCCCTAACCAGAGAATACATAGTTTAAATCACCCTGGCCTGGGAAAATAGAGAACAAAGACCCAATTAATGCCATTTGTGCCAGCTAAACCCAGGGACAGATGAAGTTGGGAAACAAATAACAAAAACCCCAGTAAAGCCAGACAGACCTAAGATAAAAGTAAAACAGACCAAAGAATAATCCAAAACTCCCCTATACACTCATTTTGATGCATCAGCATATTAAAAATGCAAAAAAAAAAATGGATAAAAAGCCCTCAGGACAAAGACTCAATGCGGGCTCACTCTAGAGCATGCCCATGCACCTTCCCGGGCACAAACTTTTTATTTCTTCCTAAATTCAAAAGGTCCTCATGAGACTTGCAGCCAGGGGAGCAGTGGGCAGCAACAGCTCAACTGGGGCTCACCCCCTGATTCTGTTCAAGGTTCCCTTTTTTTCTGACTTCTCAGTGAGCTAAGGTAGCCCTGCCCAGGCTCACTTCTCTCACTGTAACCTTGACTTCCCAATGAGCTAAAGCAGCTCCACCTTGGCTCACTTCTTTCCTATAACATTTCTAGAGAGCCAAAGCAGAGTACCACCTAGGTTCTCCCCCTGTTGTTTCTTCCTCCCTAATTTCTTCCTTTGTTTTGCTGTCCACAGAATTAATAAACATATTCTCAAACCCATCTGGAATCATGTTGTGAAATCTTTCCTACACGAAGTCAAGGACCCACATACTACAGGCCAGCCCTAGGCAGACCCTCTCTGGCGCAGTCCCTGTCCAGTAACACGGCAACACCAATAATAACAAGGAGTCTCTCAGAATCAATGTGCCGTATGTGTTAGGTACACACCTCATAGATAACTGTAAATTCTCCTGGAAGAATTGATGTACATCATCTCAGAGCAGTTTTTGTAGCCTTTGGAAACTTACAAGATAAATCAGAGGCACCTTTCTCAAAAACAACATCTTCGGTGGTGACACCAACAACAAAGGAAGAGACAAAATTGGAACTTCTGGCAGCTTTCAGAGGGAAAAGGAGGCCAATGTAATATCTCTGCTAAGGCCATGTGTTATGGCTTTCTGCAACAATGTTCTCAGAAATAAAACTCCTCTCCATTAACTGATCAACACCCTACAAAAATCCATCCAGAGAAGGCCCTTGATAAAATGTCTATTCTTAACACAGTTGTTGAGATCCTGAACAGTGCTGCACTCTCACATTCAGTCTTGCAATATGTGACTGGGGAAGAAGGAGCTTCCACCAAAATCTTTGTTTTATAGAACGAGTTCAGCGAGTGGTTGACCTGCACTAATCCAAAGACAGAAACCAAAACTGAAACGGAAATACAGAGGCTTGTAATGAATGTTGATACCTTGCTCATTGAAGCCTCTGAACCAGGTGACAAAGTGATTGACCTGGTCCAAGGGGACAATGGCAGGAGAAATGGCCTGGAATAAGTATCTGGCTGGCACACCAGTCCTGCCAATTAACCTGGCACAACTGCTGACTTTGAATTGAGAATCCTTTGTTTTATTTTGCTGACATGTGGGCTAATGCAGGGCCTCCAGGCAGATCTTTGCAAAGGATGGATGGAGATTTCCAGCAGGAGGTATCACCATCGAAGGTTTCATCTAGGCAGTATAGAATATGGGCTAGTGTTTATTGAACACTTACTGTGCGCCAAACACCAGCATTAAAGAGATAGCATATTCAAAAGAGGTAAATAAGGAGAACTTAATGAAGAGACTGTTTACAAAAGTATGGGCAGAATTAGGATGGCCAAAAAAGGATGATGAAGCTCCCTGGTGCTAGCATCAGGCAGGAGCCCTTACCGCCCCTAGGCTAAGGGAACAAAAGAACTGTGGCTCAAGACATCTGTGCCTAAAGGAAGCTGTGAGTGGCTGTGGGAAGAATACAGCCAACCTGCAGCAATGAGGTAAGGAATAAGCCAAGTGCATGAATGCACTTTTCTCACTCTTCTCTTGACCACCAGTATCCTATTAGTACCTTCTATTGGCCCAATTTAACCAGAAGCCAGAGGGGATGGAAACCCACTGATACAGTCCATTAAGA